>NW_024080937.1:0-425316 GCF_003009895.1 Hyaena hyaena
ATGTGGGGGGGAGGGGGGATGGGCATGGAGGAGGGCACTTTGGGGATGAGCACTGAGTGTTATGTAGAAACTAATTTGACAATAAACTATTTGTAAAAAAAAAAAAAATAACAAAAGAAGGTCAAGGACAGAAGTGAAACCGCTCTGGCAAAACAGGCTGCAGTTTCCTTAATAGAAGAGGCTCCTTAGGAGATCAACAGTGCAAGCCACTCTGTCTCAACTCTCCTGTCCGTCCCCTCCTCCTCAGTTCTCCATGCAAAATATAAAAAGTAGACTTCTCCACAGGCAGCTCAGACTATCATGCAGCCATCGTTAGGGACAGTCTGATCCTGAAATAGTTGGGAGGTAAGTAATTGACAAAAAGGGATATCCCCCATGGGGAATGAAACAAGTTCGAGCTAGGTTGATAGATCCAAACTGACTTTCCTACTTTGCCAAATTATAATTCATCCTTCGTCTGAGCCATTGACAATCAAGAAAAAATAGCCTAAAGATATCTAGTACCAAGAACTTGAGATAAGGTTTCATGTGTGATTAAATGTCTCAAAAGTATTTGTTTTTTACTTTAGGCATTGACTCAAAATACTCAAAAGATATATACAGTTGTCTGACCCTTTTGCATGATTATCTTACAGGTAGGGTTTCATGGTGATCCTGAATATGTATTTCAGTAAGAATATTAAGAAGATTGGGGAAACGCATGGAAGGGAGAAGTGTAATCTGATGTATAGTTTTTTCTGTTGCATCTTCAGGCGTCACATTTTTCCTTCCATTATGTAGACAGGCCACTAGAGGTCACTGTAGTTTTCCACGCACCCTGTGCGTAATGCTGGGTCTGATCACCAGGTTCTACACTGAGACCTGTAGAGGTTTTGCCTGTCTTTAATCAAGCCAGCTAGTGTCAACATATCTGCCTGAAGGAAGCTACGAACCCATACTTGACCCAAGGTCAATCCCTGCTCCCCACATTATTAAGGGCTAACGAGTCTTTCCAAGTGACCAAGGGCAAAGCACCCACTTCTTTCCTGTGGCTTCATGTTCATGTAGGTGGCTACCTCTGTCATCTGGTGGCCACCACTGATGACAGTTTACTGACTAACCCTCCGCCTCTGTAGAGTATTCCACCAGATGCTGAAGGTAGAACAAGAGAGATAAGACTTACAAATATAATGAAAAGGATCATGCAAGAAAACAAATGAACTAGCCTAAGTGCTATAGGAGTTCCAAGAGTGGTAAATGAAGTGATCTGCTAGGAAAGAAGGAGGTCACATGAAGAAAAGTGTTCTCAGAGGCCAGTCAGTCCAGGTGGAAGAAGGTATGAAGGCTGGGTTTTAAACTGATTTTCCTTTTCTCCTTCTGCCTTAGAAAGACTTCATGTTGGGAGTGCCCTGAAACTAAGATATGACTTAGGAAATAGATGATAGATAGATAGATAGATAGATAGATAGATAGATAGATAGATACATAGATAGATCCCCCTCTGTTCCCCATGATTGCCTGAGAGAAATAGCTTTCCTCTGCAGTGCAATATTTATTTGTTACTTATTGATTTGACAAATAACTGTGCCCCAAGCACTTGGTGGCAAATAAAATAGCCACAGGTAAGGCATATGCACACTTAGAATTCATAGTCCAGCGAGGACACGAAGATGACTGCAGTGCAGATCATATTTTACCAAAGTGTTAAGTCCTATGATAAGAGAAGAGCAGAGTACAATATGAGTACAGAACTGGGGCCCCTGATGCAGGCAGGAAGTTAGGAAAGTCTTCCCAGAGGAAGTACTCTGAAACTGAGATGCTAAGCATAATAGAAGCAGATCATGTAAGAAGACAGTAAGTGTGTTCCAGACAGAGGTAACAAGCACACACACACACACACACACACAAAAAAAAGAATCAAACAGGATTTTATTTTTATATATAGTTTTGGATCTTGCCATTTTCCTCTTACCTCTTTCTATCCTGAGTCTCTATATCAACTGTTTTTGAAAATAATATTTGATTTTATTTTTTGAAAACATGGTTTCAGTAGCTGCTTAGTAATCCATTGTGAGGATAGTGACTAATTTATTTACTTATGGGGTTTTTTTTTGGTTTTGACATTTATTTATTTTTGAGGGACAGAGAGAGACAGAGCATGAGTGGGGAAGGGGCAGAGAGAGACACATACACAGAATCCAAAGCAGGTTCCAGGCTCTCAGATGTCAGCACAGAGCCAGATGCAGGGGATCGAACCTATGAGCCATGAGATCATGAGTAGAAGTCGGATGCTCAACCAACTGAGCCACCCAGGAGCTCCTTATTTTCCTATTTTCAAAGGGCAATAGCATTTTTAAAGCTCATGCTAATTGTTCCATCCTTAAAAATTTTAAACCATGTGACATAATTTTTTGTGCTCATATTAATATCCAAAATAAATCTCCTTTATGTGGCTATCTGTTCAAAATAATTTCTGCAACCCAACCTGATATCCAGCCATAGTAAATACTAAATTAAGCAAGTTATTCATTTACTGAATATTGGTTACATTTAATGATTTGTAAATTTTGCTGTAATTGTTTTGCATGAATTGGCACAGCCTTCAGAGGGGCTTCAGGATTCTGGGGCTTTCACATTCCTGCACTGTCCCTCAGAGTCCCCTCTGTGTCCCTCAGTCTTCGTCGCCCCTCAAGCCTGCATCTCAGTGCCTTCTCTATCCCCCAGAACCCTTCTCTGGGATGTTAGCTGACGTTTATCTCCATATTTTCCCCAGTAAATGATTTTTTTTTTGTCCGTGGCTCCATTTCCTGAGGCTGCAAACCATTAGTTTCCTAAATGGTTTCTTAACCACATTTTGGGTAAAAATATACATATAATTTATTTGACAAATTGTTGGCATAGCAAATTGATTTTCTGGGTCAAGCAGGAAAGATATTCACAGCTCTAACAGGAAGGAGATCGCCTTCTTTTGAGCTGTTTCAGATTTAATTCATATGATTGGGGTTTTTTTCTGCCTCCCTTTAAAATGGATCTGCCTTAGCCTTCCATATCTCTCATTTTAACCTGCCTTACAACAAGATTTTTGGGGTCGTCTGTTTTTGTTTTTGCGTGTTTGCATTTATTGCCTTGGCATTCACTCATGCTTACTTGGTGAGGCATATTTTGGAGAGAGATGACTCACTGACCACAGCCATGTGGGCACTAGCTGTTGAATTGAAACACTGTTTTGAATTCAAATCTTCCTGTGTCTCACAAACTCTCATATTGCTGTGTGACTTGTCATGAGTGTGACAGGTCTTTCAAACCCCCGAGCACTCAGTGGTAAGGTAAGTTCTCCAATACATTTATTTCATGTGTAAGAAGTCACCGTCACCCTGGCCCGCAAGAATACCTACATGAAAAATGAGAATGTCTCTAGCTCCCTGATAGCTACCCCAGCCTCACACAGCACCCCAGTCTCAAGCCTTCAAGGTCCAATTCCTCTTCGTTCAAATGGGCAGCTCCGGAGGCCATGGCCTTGCTGTGCGCACTTAATTTATGCAAAGTAGATTTAACACCTAACAGCCAGTTCCCTGAAGTGAGGATTTTACTGAACACTTTAATAATCCCAGTTAAGCAGCTATCCATATATCTTTATTGACAGATGTTTTACAAATTTGCATAATTTAAAATGCCTCCCAGGCCTATCAACTGATGCCTTAGAAAGGTGTGCCTGAAAGATAACAGAGTCCCAGCTGGGGCTGAGGACTTCCACTCCAGTTGTCTTTGGTGGTTTTCTGGTATTGACTTTTGAGAGCCAGCTCATGATCTCAGGATGTACGAAAAAATAATAATACTAACTGTATTACTATTCTCAGGTAAGTGGATTTTTTTTTAGCATGATGCTGTTAATATTGGATATCAGATTATAGGTTAAAATGTAAACTACGTGATTTTAGTTCTGTCTTACTTAAATGAATAAATAAATGAGTAGTATCTCAGATCCTAGTCTGGTGTATGGATTTCTATTGGGACTCAGCTGGTAAGGTGGAGGGAATTGGGTTAAGAAGTTCCGTAATTGTGGCTGAATCACAATTTTCCAGTATGAGAAGCATGCTTCAGTTCGAAGCCTAACTACAGTGAAAAGAATTGTATCAAATATTATGAGAAATATCTCTGTGTGAATAAATTTGTTGCCTTATTTGTTCTTAATGAGGTTAACTTCTAAATTAAACAGTTGTTAATGAAAGTGATGGTGCATGTCCAATTCTCAGTTTTCAAAATGTTTTCTGAAAAATTATAGTCTCCTCCTTCGCCTGCCAAAAAAGTACAAGCTATAAGCATGAACTCTGAATCCATTGGGGAGCTGTTTCCCACTCTTTGGTCCTTTACTGAGGTATGATGGAGGAAAAAGAAAAAGCATCTTATTGGCTCAGGTGTTAGGTAGTTTGGGGAGAAACCAAAATCAATCCATTAAGATGAAATAACATGGAGTATTACTAAGTTGGTATTAAATTAGGAATATTTTTGGCCTCTTTCTGAGAACGTTATGGTTAATGTCTTCTCAAATGCAGAGTCTATGCGTTAGAAATACTAGTGCCCAGCACATAGGTAACGAGCAGGCAGCTACTTGAAATGTATGGAGCCCACAGACATTGCTCTAACTCAAATTGGAGTACATTCTAAGGATCTACTGGGCACTCTCTAGGAGACAGAAAAGGGAGCCAGCATCTTCTAAGGTATATTAGTGGATAAAAAAGCATAATGGTTAAAGCATAGACATGAGGAAGAGACAGAGCTAAACTCAAACCTGGTTACACATCTGGAAGTCTGGGGAACATTAAGGCAAATGAGCCTCTTTTCACCTCCCTGTCTTCATCTATAAGATGCCCACAATGTTGGTACCTGCCTCCTACTAATGAAATAGGGACTACACAAAGGAATAGTAAATTAGCAAATAATTTAGCTATGATAGTAATTACTGACTAGGGAACAAATCTGAATACGTGATAATGATTTCTGAGAAGTCAGGGAGAATGGGACAATTACAGGAAAACAGAAAACTAACAAAATTACTCTAATTTTTTTAAGTAGCAAAGTATGAAAACATTTAGCTTGAAGAAAAAAAAAATAAGCAGAAGGAATGTGGTATAATATTTAAATATATTCTAATACTTCTAGAGCTCTTGCACAAAAAAGAGAAGAGGTACTGTGTTGTTCAGAGGGCAAAGGAGGCCTACTCAATCGAACTAGAGGCATTGCCCATTTGTTTTGTTTTGTTTTGTTTTGTTTTGTTTTGTTTTGTTTGTGGTGACGGGTGGGGGATATTTGGAAAGGATTCCTGGAGAAGAAATAAATGCTTCATGTCTACAACTGCTCAAGTGGATAGTGTACTAAGGCCTCCAATGACATGTGACCCCAAAGACCACCCCCCCACGGCTCCCAGTGCAAATCCTGCCATCACCTTTGCATTTTCTGAAACGCTCCAAAGACATTCTCTGGAATAATGGAATAATGGAAAGGTGTTTGAGCAGCTTCCACCCTCCCCTTACTCATTAGTTGAAGTGGTTTAAACATCTTTGGCTAGGGGGAAGAAAGAAAAGATGATATTTCTTTCCCTGGGAATCTTCAGGTAAAGCCACTATTTATTTATTTTTTCTTTCAAATTTTAATGTTCATTATTTTTGAGACAGATAGAGACAGAGAGCAAGCAGGGGAGGAGCAAAGAGAGAGGGAAACACAGAATCAGAAAGAGGCTCCAGGCTCTGAGCTGCCAGCACAGAGCTTGACGCAAGGCTCAAACCCACAGACTGCAAGATCATGACCTGAGCTGAAGTCGGCCGCCTAACTGACTGAGCCACCCGGGTGCCCCTAAAGCCACTATTTCTAATTCTAAATTTATCAGATGCCATTCGCCAAGTGGAGAGTAAGTTCTCTTGAAATTATTTGATTCCCAATCCCTGAATTCCTTTACTCATTTGTTCATTTGGCACTTGTATGTCAGGTGCTGGCTACGGAGGCCACGCCTAGGAAAGGATTCCTCCAAGAAAGGAACAAGAGATGGTACCTCAAAACCGACACACATTAATTTTAAATTGGCAAACCAGATTTAGCATTCTTGTGATGAATTTCTTTTTGCTTTGGTTTCTAGAGGATTATTGAGAACATCTACGAACCTTTTTGGAAGCACATTTTAAGTAATTTCCTCAACTTGTCTTTGTAGGCTACAGTTCCTCTCAAGAAACTACGGAAAGTGAGGGCACTGAAAGTCTCCCAACAGAAGCCATGACTCATGCATCACCAAGTAAGTTACCAACAAAAGCAGACGGGTAATAGATTTCCGGCCACTATCATCATTTCTGCATATGTAATAAGTACCTATCTGTGCGGTCTTCTGTGATACATGACCTAGATGGCAAGTAAAGCAAGAATCCTAAGAAGAAACATGCCAGGGCTATCTCTGGGTGTTGGGAATGTAAGACTTCTTTTTCTTGCTTTTTGATGCTTTCCAGATTCTCTGCAAAGAGAATCATAAAACGTAATTAGGAAATGGTTAAAAAAGAAAGAAAGAAAAGAAAAAGTAAATGGAACAAATCATCTTCGCTTTCTAAGAGGTCTCTGTCATTAAGCAATGCTGACAAATATGAACAGGAAAACCAAGATACTGGCAGATGCATTTCACTGTGGTTACTCAAATAAACTTGGTTAGAATGTCTGATGAATCTTATTCCAGGGATCGAGTAGAGAAAAAAGCAAGAATTGTCGGTGAACAGAGGAGATAAGCCATCATTAATTTTCCCATTTTCCACTTTTTATAGGGCTTGTTTCTGTTATGATACACAACTCATCCACATCTAGTACCATATACAGCTCATACATATCTGTTACAACACACAACTCTATTGTGCTACACAACCCCGAGCTGCCAACTGCCACACTCCAGGAGAAAAGTGGCAGATGCATAGAACCTTAGGGTGCTTTGTTCACTGAGACTTCCGTCACATCATGGGAGTCAGGCTGTGTTCTGGCCCGTGCCTGTCTCAGAAAAGTAAATGACTCTAAAACCATCATAAGCCCCAAATTGGGGTGCCTGGGTGGCTCAGTCAGCTGAGCGTCCGACTTCAGCTCAGGTCATGATCTCCCGGTTTGTGGGTTCGAGCCCCGCATTGGGCTCTGTGCTGACAGCTAGCTCAGAGCCTGGAGCCTGCTTCGGATTCTGTGTCTCCCTCTCTCTCTCACCCTCCCCTGCTCACACTGTCTCTCTCTCTCTCTCAGAAATAAATAAAAACATTAAAAAAAATTTTTTAAGTAAAATAAAATAAAACCATTTTAAGCCCCGAATCATAAAACACCATACATTCTGTCCCCGGGCACCAGGCCAACCACCACAGCAAAGATGCTGGAAGAGATTTCTGACCTCATCTCAACTAGATTTCTGTCTCTCCTGATATTTTAGACTCAGACTGAAATTTAGCAATTTTCTTTGAAGATCCAAGCAAAAGGGCTGGGTTTCTCTGGGAGGTGTGCATAACCGACAGAGGTGTTAATCTTAAGCAATTACCCAGTGATAGAGACAATGAGCCCTCTCCTTTACAAAACCCATATGTGAAGAGAGAACAAGGATCACGGCGTATATTTAACTTTTCACGTATTCATTCAAGAAAAATGGGAAAAGTATTAGTTCAAACTGAACACTTTCTGTATATCAGGCATTATGCTAAGCCCTCTTACGTGGATTTTATTCTGACAATAACTCTGTGGACTAGGTATTATTCCCATCTTACAGATGAAAAATTCAGGTTCGGAAAGTTTTTTAAACTTGCCTGAGGACATACAGTCAGTGAGCAGGAAAGCTGGATGCAAATCCAAGAGGTTTGACGGTAGAGCCGTCAGCCTTAGCAGTCATTCCTGATCTGCTATCCAGAAATAAGTACTGCTGATATTTTGGTACAAATATTTCAGATATTTTTTCTAAGCATGTTTACAAATATACACTTAAAAATTACTGTATGTAATATTCTGAAACCTGACTTTTCCTCATTTAAAAAACATCTATTCCCTATTAGTAAGTACACTTATAAAATATTTTAATGGCCTCACCTTATTACATCTGATGCCTAATCATGGCTTATTTAACCTATGCCATGTTTCAAATATTCAGGTTGCTTCTACTTCACAGTCTGGTTGTGTTTGTTTGTTTCAAGTTTTTATTTAAATTTTAGTTAGTTAACGTATAAGGTAATATTGGTTTCAGGAGTAGAATTTAGTGATTCATCACTTACATACAACACCCAGTGCTCATCCCAAGTGCCCCCCTTCATGCCTAAACAATGGCATTAAGGACAGCCTTGTAGACCCATCTTTCTGTGTCAGAATATGTACCTTTTAAAGGTTTTCATGAATATTGCTAAATTTGCTTCCCCAAAAGTTATGCCAAAGTATATACCCATCAGTACACTTTGAAAGCATCTGTCTCAGTACCTTCTTGCCAAATGATGTCCTAAGAAATCTTTATCTGAAATTAAGGTTAAGTGAATAATATGGTGTATTTATGTTTTGACTTTTATTTCCTCGATTGCTAGTGAAAACAAACTATTTCTCTCTCTCTCTCTTTCTGTGTGTGTGTGTGTGTGTGTGTGTGTGTGTGTGTGTGTGTGTGTAACAGCTTTACTAAGTTATTTGCATGCCGTGAAATTCACAAATTTCAAGTGTAGGACTCAGAGCTAAAAATTAGAATGGGAGGTACTCACCTCAAGACCAAATTAAGGGGGCACCAAAACCTTAGTCATCAAGATAAACAGACTTTCAAAAAGTATTTTTAAACTCAAAATTAATTCAAAAACTCAATGGTGAATAAAATGTCAGAATATCACACATAGCTCAGATCTGTCAGAGTTAGGCCTGAGGTGAGATGAGTGAGGTGAGGCGAACCAGTGCCAGGTCAGATCCTGGCTTCTGGTGGGCAGTTCCTGAGAAAAAAACATCTTAATCCACTCAGCAGTTGAGCAACTGAGTTGCAGCTGGCAGTCCGTCCTTTTGAAAGCTCTCTTTCTACTCACCCCTACTTCTAGGGAGTAGTGCTTTGGAGGCCCCAACTTAAATCTTGTAGCGTTTATTTTAAAAAAAAATTTTTTTTAAAGAAGGGGTGCCTGGTTGGCTCAGTTGATAATGCATACAGCTCTTGATCTCAGGGTCGTGAATTTGAGCGCCATGTTGGGTGTGGAGAGTACTTGAATAAATAAACTTAAAAAAATTTTTTTAAACATGCTGAGTTTGTCATGGCTCCTTCTCCTCCTCAGTGGGCCCTGCACCCCTAGTTCTGTGAGACCATTAAATCTCTCCCAAGTGTCATGGCCTCTTAGGCCTCACTTGCAAATAGACAAATGTCTTGAGGGGAAAGTCAACATCAAGCTCATCTCTCTGTCCTTCCTCTTCACTTTCAGAGCCTACTGTGAAATGCTCTGTCTGATGCCCTCTCTAGATGCTATAAATTTGCTCAGCTTTTCTACTTATTGTGGACAGGAGGCTTGATCTGCAACAAGCTAGTTTGACTTGACTGGAAGCCAGAAGTTTTAGTTTATTCCTCCAGATGATTTTCAGAATCATTTAGGAAACTTATCCCTTATGCAACATAAAAGTATTCCCAGGGTTATTCGGCTAAAATAGAATGAATGATAGAATTAAATGAATAGATTAGCTCAGACCAAATAAAAAATGTTGTAATAGTAAATCTCTGAATTGGAAATATATCATGTTTTCCCACTGAGTCCTATCTTATGTCTTCTCAAGAGTTTGAAAAAAATTCTGAAAAAGTAATTCTGAAAAAAATCTTTAGATAAATTTTATGTATTTCTTTTTGGAAGAGGTATTCTACATGTCCTGTTGCTGTCTTAATTAAAATATGTTTCATTACATATTCAAATTGTTTATCAATGGCCTCAGATGAATTTATTACTTTGTACATGTTCATTTTGTAAGTGACATTGCTGACTTTTTTTGGTTAAAATACTTGGCTGTCTTCAATTTCCAAAATTAAGCAATCGTATTCCTTATAAAAGTGAAATGTCGTTTCTTCACTTGAAATAAATGTTCACAGCTGCTTCTTTTCTTATGATATTACATTTGTTAGAAATTCTAACTGCTGTATATGTTAGTTAATGTTATGTAATGGTTGTGATAGCAGTCATTCTTGCCCTGAGACTGTCTATAATATGAACGTCGCACCATTAATTATGATGTCTGTCTTTCAGCAAATACTACTTATGTTAAATTTCTTGTTAGCCTTAAACAGATTCAATCAAGAAAAAGAAAAGATCTTAAATTCTATAAAATGCCCTTTATGCATCATAGTTGAAACTTTGGAAGTTGACTTCCATAACTTAATAGTATAATAATAAATTTCCTGACAGTCATCATGAGAAAGAATTTGTTATACGTAGCATAACAGAAATACTTTTTAAACTTTTGTTTGTTTTTCTGTAAGAATGTCTGTTCATCTTATTAGTTTCTATTTATTTTACTATATTTTTATTCTTCAATATGTTGAAGTGATAAATTATATCAATGGATATTATCACATTGCCCTATACCTCCCATCCTGGTATCAATTACTTGGCTATTGCAAGGTATTCTTTTAATATCACGCTGCACTTAATATTTGTTTTAAGATCATTTTACCTATATTTGTCATATATAAATCTTTTCACAATACATTTGTGAGCACACATGCATTTGCTATCAAAAAGTAAAAGAATTTTTGCCCATTTTATTAAAAAATAATTCATTAATTACTATGTGCCAGTTTTAAACAAAAGATATTTAGAAGAAGAGTCATCTCTTCCAGTTATAGTAGATGGATTTTTTTAGAGGAATAGGTAAAAAAATATATTATCCTCATGTGTACATAATATGGTAGATTATATTATCCCATTTTTTCTTCAAATTTTTATTTTGAAAAATTCCAAACACATGGAAAAAATCAAAGAAGACTAGCATAAATATTCATATATTATGTTTCTTGATTCAATAATTGTGAGTAATTGACCATATTTGCTTTACTTGCCTATAAGTGCATATATATATATATATATATACACACACACTTTGATTATATCATTTGAAATTAAGTTACAGACATTATAACACTTTACCCATAATCATTTTAACGTTCATGTCCTAAGGAAAGGACATTCTCCGAAATAATCACAATTATTTCAATATCTAACAATGTTAACAGTAATACCATAATATAATCTTTCTATTCACATTTACCTAATTGCCCCATGTATATCTTTTATAGTTGTTTTTGTTTAAAATCAAATTTTAACCTATATTCATTCATTGAATTTGGTTGCTACATCTGTTTTAGTTTAGAATAATTATCCAACTTTTTTAAAATGACATTGATTTTTTGAAGGCTCCAAAAGAGTTGTCTTGTTTGATATGCCTTATGATTTCCTCACTGAGTGTATTTCTTATTGTTTTTTAATCTTTTTTTTTTAGTTTAATTTTTGAGAGAGAGAGAGCAGGGGAGAGGCAGAGAGAATCCAAAGCAGGCTCTGTGCTGTCAGCCTGGAGCCCAACATGGGGCCTGAACTCATGAACCATGAGATCATGACCTGAGCTGAAATGCAGAGTCAGACACTTAACTGACTGAGATACTCAGGTGCCCCTCACTGAGTGTATTTCTTGAAGGAAATTTTTGACGGCATTCTTTTTATGGCTGTTTATTTCTCAAGCTTTTTTTTTTTTTTTAGATACTCAATCATACATATTTTTCCAAGACACTTTTTATTTTAATTAAACTTTTCTAATTAAAAATGTTATCTGTGAATTTTATGTATCTATTTTCATGTCTAATAATTACATAGTTGTGTTTTATGTTCTCTCCTTATCTTGATTGAAACTTGCAATGGTTTATTTTATTATTTCTTCAAAACCTATTTTGATATATTTATCAATTACAGTATTTTACATTTAGTCATTTTTGTTCTTATCTTTATTAACTTGTTCCTTAATTTCTGTAAGGTTTATTTTGCTATCCTTTTGCTCATTTCATTTATTATCATTTTATGTTTAATAATGATCAATTGAGATTGGGAGTTTTGTAACTTTCCTTTTGGCCATTATTACTAAACTTTGACAAGAGATGTTCTGCTGTTAATTTCAAAAGAGTACAGCCACTGCATTAATATTTTACTTGTTACAGTTGACTTCTTTCTTAAAGTTTACTTTTTCCTTCACTTTATTTCCACATAATTTCTCATTTTGTTGTATTGTGGTCAGACACTATGTCCCATGTAATTTCTACTTTGGGATTTTTTTAAGCTCATTTATTCATTTTTGAGAGAGAGAGAGCATGAGCAGCAGAGGGGCAGAAAGAGAGGTGGAAAGAGAATCTCAAGCAGACTCTGCACTGTCAGTGCAGAGCCCAACACAGGGCTTGAACTCATAAACCATGAGATCATGACCTGAGCCAAAATCAAGAGTCAGTCTCTTAACCCACGGAGCCACCCAGGTGACCCTCCTCTTTGGGATTTTTGTTAAGAGCTTCTTTGTATCCAAATTATTGTATGTAAGCAGCAGAAAAAAAGATGTCATCTTTATTTTTAGTGTACCAAGTTCTATATACAGCTGTTTAATCAGTTTTGATGCATCCATCTCTGGGTATAGTATAGGTTAGGTCCTATATGCAGGTGATTCCAAAGAATAATAGCCAACATTCATGTAACATTTACATACTGCCAAGCACTACTCTAAGCCAATGCATATTTATTACATGTATGTAATAAAATTCATGTAATAAATTCATCATTTTAACCATTTTTAAATGTGCAACTTAGTGGTGGTGTTTAGTACATTCACAATGCTGTACACCCATAGCTATTATCTAGTTTCAGAACATTTTCATAAACCTAAAAGGAAATACCAGATGCATTAAACTCTCATTTCATCTCCCACTAGCCTTGACAATAACTAACTTGCTTTCTGTCCCCATCAGTTTCCTATCCCAGATATTTCATATACATGTAATCATAAATACATGGTCTTTTACATTTGTTTTCATTCACCTAGCATGTAGCAAGTGCCAGTACTTCATTCTTTTTTATGAATCAATAATATTCCATTGCATGGATGTACCACATTTTATTCATTCATCAGTTGGTAGACATTTGGTCTTGTGTACATTTTTGGCTTTTGGAAATAGTGTTATTATAAAGATTCTTATACAAGCTTTTTTGTTTTTGAACACCTGTTTTCAATATCTAGGAGTAGGAATTCTGAGTCAGATGGTATTTTATGGATAACTTATTGAGGAAATGCCATACTTTTTCCATAGAAGCTTCACTGTTTTACAGCCCCTCCAGGAGTGTATGAGATTCCAATATCTCCACAACTTCAGCAACAGTTGTTATTTTCTAGTAGGTGTGAAGTCATATTTCATTGTGGTTTTGATTTACATTCCCTTAGCAACTGAAGGAGTTGAGCATCTTTTCATGTGGTTGTTGACCATTTGTATATCTTCTTTGGAGAAATGCCTACTCAAGTTCTTTGTCCATTTTTAAATTGGGTTGTTCATGGTTTTGTTCCATTATAACAGTTCTTTATATATTCTGAATACTAGACTCTTATCAGATAGATAATCTGCAAATACTTTCCCCCATCCTGTGGATGGTGTTTTTACTCTCTTGAGAGCATCCTTTGATAACAAAAAAATTTTTAATTTTGATGAATGCCAATTTACTTATTTTTTAAAATTTTGTTGCATGGCACCTGGGTGGCTCAGTCAGTTTGGCGCCGGATTTCATCTCAGGTTATGATCTCAGTTTGTGGATTTGAGCCCCGTATCAGGCTCTGTGCTGACAACTCAGAGCCTGGAGCCTGCTTCAGATTCTGTGTCCCCCTCTCTCTCTCCCCTCCCTAACTCATGCTCACTCTCTCTCTCTCTCCCTCCCTCTCTCTCAAAAATAAAATAAACATTTAAAAAAATAAATTTGGTTGCATGTGCTTTTGGTATCCTATCTTGCAAAAGAAAACCACTGCAAATCTAAGAAGATAAATATTTACTCCCATGTTTCCTTCTAAGGGTTTTATAGTTTTAACTCTTATAATTATGTAGTCCATTGGTCCATTTTTTGATTTGATATTTTTAGATGGTGTGGGATAAGAATCCAACTTCATTCTTTTGCATTAGGATACTTGGTTGTCCCAGCACAGTTTGTTGAAGAGTCTGTTCTTTCACTATTTAATGGTCTTGGCCCCCTTGTTGAAAATAATTGATAAAGATATGGGTTTATTTCTAGATTCCCGATTCTATTCCATTGATTCTTTGACCAGCAGCACACTGTTTTTTTAATACTCTTGCTTTGTAATAAGTTTTGAAATTTTGGAGTATAAGTCCTCCACCTTTGTTTTTTTCAAGATTAGTTTGTTTTTTTATAGTTCTAGAAATTCCATATGAATTTTAAGAGCAGCTTTTCCATTTGTGCAAAAAAATACACATATTTTAACTCATTTAACTAAGTCAGTAATTTATAAGATAGTGACAATTATTATCCCCATTTTACAAAAGATGGAACAAAGGTACAGAGATCAATTGACTTGCCCTAGGTCTCAGCTAGTAGGGAAATTAGTCCGAACCCACACAGACTGGCTCTAGAATTTGTGCACTTAATCAAAACATTAAATTAACCTCGTTTGTCATACAGGCTTGTTCCAGGCTTGGCTCTTCCTGACTCTTACAACATTGTCAGTGTTCTGCTTGCGCTCTCACTAAAGTGGAGCCTGTAATGAAGGCTTATGGTCTGTCTTCTCCTTCTGGTGCAGTTAATGAACCTTAATTGGGGGGACTATGATGTTAACCTTTTGCTCCTTTTAAACTGGGCTAGATACCTTCTAATCTAAGGATCTTTAATCTAAGGATCGCCTTTGACAATTACCACTTATTTTTCAGTCACAATCATATTTAAAAATCAAACGAAAGAAAATAATCCTAAAGTACAAAAAGTGAGTATAGTCCATCTGTTGAAGCCAACTGGAAAGAGGAACCATGGCAGTGAAATTGCATCTTGCTAAGAGAGACACTACACAGATATGCCTCTTGGTGTCTGTCCTCTGAACTATTCTGTCACGTACAGATCTCAAAACCATCTTGTCAGGCAATTCAGCAACGTCACTTCAAAATGAGTGTATGGGAATGTAGAGACACACGGTAAAGTTTATTCTCATTGGTTTATTACTTGAGAAAAGTCAACATCAATCACTTGTGATTGCAAGTCAGATGTTTTTCAGGTCCTGTCAGTGTTTATTTCTTTGCGTCATTGATCTATCACAGTTGGAGAAAACTGTTAAAACTGTTCCACTACCATTGTAATTCTTCAAATTCTTCTTTTGCTTTATATTTCTTGTTGCTATGCTATGGGGATATAATGGCCCATATTTACCTAAGACTCATTGTATAATATATCCTTTAACAGTATAAATTAATCCTTCATGTCTTTTTAAGCATTTTTGCCTTTAAGTCTACTTTGTCTAATCTTAAATTTTTGATTCCTGCTTTTATTCATTTGTATTTGTCTAATATTCCTTTGCATCTTTTTTTTTTTTTTTTACACATTTTGCATTCTTTTGTTTGTGCTTCTTGTGATCCAGCATACCTTTGTTGGGGTCTTTTTTTTCTTGTCTATTTTGTCTAAATCTAAAGGTCTTTGTATTTTAATATGGAAATTTAATTCATGTGTATAAATGGATCCACAACTAAAGTATCTTTTATTATGTCTATTCCACACTTTCTTTTTTTAATGATTTATCTCTGATGTTTTGACATATATGCTATGGTCAGTTTGCTTTTATCCTCCTCCATGTTTTAAAGGTATATAGCCTATAAGTAATTATCCCTTTGGTTAACTTTATATTTTTAAAGAATTCTGTCTCAGAACTCGTAAATCATTTTAATGACACAATACACTTAGAAACTGTAACTGCTGTTATGGACCCTATAAAAGCTGGATAAGATTGTTCTATGGTGGAGCCAACTGGGCAACAGCTGTGGTTGCCTTGAATGGATTTCACTTGTGTCACGGGCTGTTGATTCCCTCAGCCCCTCCGGAGGCCAGGTATTCAGGTAGGGTATAACAGGGTATATCAACCTTAAGACACATTCACGTGTGATTAAGACATACTGAATGTACACTGCAACTCACTGTACACAAATACATAAACACCTATGAAACAAAATAATGTCCTTATTATGTGTGATGCAGTCTCTTCTATTTTACATGATTTACTATTTTAATGCCAGTAACGATACAGTGAATTGATTCCAAGGCCCATTAATGCAGGAATTCACTATCTTGACTACATGTTGGAATTATCAGAGGGACTCTCTCTAAAAGACACTGACAACTGAGTACCATAGCCAGAGATTCTAAATACACTAACACAGAAGCCAGCAAACTACAGCCCGATAGCCAAACCCAGTCCACCACTGGTCTTGTAAAGCCTGCAAGTTAACAATGGCTTTTGTTTTTTTAAGTGCTTTAAAAAAGCAGAAGAATCATAATATTTTGTGACATGTGAATATTATATAAAATTAAAATGTTCATGTCTATCAACAATTATTGGAACAAAGCCATACTTCTCTATTTACACCTTGGCTTACACATTGCCTATCTAGAGCTGCTTTTGCACTAAAATGACAGACTTAACGAGTTGTAACAGAGACCAACCACGTGGCCCACAAAGCGTCAGGTATTTATGCTTTGTCCCTTTGCAGAATGTCTGCCAACTCTTGCGCAAAGGATTTCATTCTGCAATTTGAAGACTCGGTTTTAGATTGAGGACTTCCCAGCCAAGTTCTTGCAGAGCTCCTTGGAGCTGCTCCCAGCCAGCCATGGGCACAGAACACGAGACTCCAGGCCTACTGCCCACCTTCTTTCCAATAGAGCCATTGCCACCTAGTCTGTTTCATCCACTGAGGAGCTTACCTTGCAAAATGCACAAAGTTAAATCAACTGTTGCGGGGAGAGGGGCTTTTCTAAGACAAAGGCACAAGAAATACCATCACGTAATATGGTTATTATTTCTCAAGCCAAAAATTGGGCTACTATCCAATTGTTTTCTAAATTGTTCAAGCTCTAGATAAGGGTGATATAAGAACCTCAGAAAATTTAAGAGTAGATCTCAAAGCCCTGGAAAATGAAGTTTCTACATGTAGGTTTAGTCTGGAGCAGTGGCTCTCACCACTGGCAGCACACTGGAATCTCATGCCTGTGCACCCCAGATGATTCTAATACGCAGTCAGGATTGAGGATTGAGAATATTGATCTAGTTTCTATTGTTGCCATTTGTCATTGTTTAACCAGTGGCAGAAAGTCTCGGTGGTGTGAGAACTTAGGGATAAAATTTTCACCTTTATTTTGTTGTTGTTGTTGTTGTTGTTGAGAGATAGAGAGCATGCCCACACATGCAAGCGCACCAGTTGGGGAGGGGCAGAAGGAAAGAGAATCCCAGGCAGGCTCTACACCCCATGCAGGACTACAGCTCCCAATCCCTGGAATCATGACCTGAGTCAAAATCAAGAGTCAGACACTTAACTGACAGAGCCACTGAGGCACCCCTTCACTTTTCATTAGAGTTTTTCTCATCCAGCCTAACTTCCTTAAGCTGAAACCTAATGTGTGCAAGAAGTCAGTTACCAAAATGCCAATATTTTAAATAAAGCTGGCACACCTAAAGTATGCGATCCTCTTTGGTTCTGAGGATTTGGGGTAGGCTTCGTAACTGGATTGGAAGATGCTTGGCTCAAAAAAGTGAGATTTCAGCTAACAAATTGTTACTAACCAGAAACATCTGTCTTTCCATAACATAGCTGTGATACTACATGTTACCCTATACACCTCTCCCACCTCAGGTTATGCACAAGGTGAGTTATTATTTTTGTATTCTTTCACTTAGCCCCACTTTGCCATAAGTGAAGACTTGCTTGAGAGTAGTTGTATAATTTGTTGACAACTTAATCTCTCAAAGCACCTTATTTGGGGCTTTCATTCTTTTTATTCTGCATAGATCATGGTAGACCTTTGCAGACAGTTCTGCAGTCAAACAGATCTGAATTTAAAACCCAGCTCTGCCATTTATCAACTGAATCTCTTAGGCAAGTTAGGCAATGTTTCTGATCTTTGTTTTTCTCTTTTACAGATAATGGTTAATATATAATAATATGCTTTCAGGTTTTGAAGGTGGAAAGAGAGGATACCCAGCATGTAGTGAATACATAATAGGTTAAACATGAATATTATTATCTCAGCCATATAAATTTCCATGATTTTGGACTAGTGACATCCTTTACAAGCTATCTGTCCCATTACTCTCATATTAGAGGCAAGAAACTGAGACTCAGATAAGTTGAGTGACTTACTCAGATCCTCAACCAGTTAGTGGCAAAGCTTGAACTGGAACTCTGACCTCTTTTCTCACTGGGACAAGGGAGATAAACATCCCTTGCTTTCTGTCTGGGCTGAAGAATGTACAGTGGCCAAGATTATAGGCTGATTTTTCTTTCTATGCCTACTGCCTCAACAATGATTTGGGACAATGAGGATGGCCAGTAGCTGGGTAGTACAGAACCAGGCTATAAAGTTCAAGGTTCTTTGAAGCTGTTGTCATCCTAGTCCACAGCAGCTTCAAGGCAGACTCAGTGAGGAGCTATTTTTCTATCAAGTTAAGGAAAGGCAGAAGTGTGACTACCTGGCTTCAAGGGAACTGCCAGAGTAAGCCACTCTATAGTCGAACAGAAGCTGGGTCATTGCATTGGCCACCTCGCCCACTGACCAGGCTACCCTCTTCTTTAAGAGCTAGTGATCAGAGAGTTGAAACAAAATATTGAGGGCTATTCAAAACATTAGGCTCAGATATTATCACAACAACCACTTCAGAAAACTCTTTTTTTCTAAATTGTAACTGGCTCTTTTGGCTTACTAAAACCCTTCCAAAAAAAAAAAAGAAAAGAAAAATGAATGACAGCTTGACTCAGTCCTTTAGTTCAATAGCAAAACTGAATATATTGCTTAACAGCCAAAGCCTACTCCAAATATTTGGGGGGGGGGGCAGGCAAGATCCCCATTTATACATTCATTCTGTATAAAATAGTAGGGTCTGGCAGAAAAGACACTGAGCTGGAAGTCAGCAGATGTGAGTTTTTATCCCTGTTTTACCACAAATTAGCTGTGTAAAACTTCCACAAATAAATGTATCAATCAATATTCATGGTCATCCTATGCCAAAACAAAACAAAACAAAACAAAACAACAACAACAAAAAAACAACCCTATAGCACTTAGAAAATTTAGTTTTGTGACTTGGAAACTATTTAAGGCATTTCATATGCAGGATGTGTCCTTGTAAGAGTTTGCTTTCATAAGATAAGACTCCTATCAACTCCAAGTCAGGAGGGAACCAAACCCAAACTAGCAGCTGTAAGAGCAGGCTTTATCACATCGTAACAGGAGCTCAGCTACTGGAAGTTTTGGGATAAAGCAAAATTATAGGATATTTGTCCAACATTGTACTTTATCATTGTCCTTCTAACAGCATTTCATGTTAAAAATGTCAGCTGTTTGGGAAAGCCATATGATTTGGTGGATAGAGCACATAACAGGTTATTAGGATACTGGACCTCTATTCCCCATTGTATCCCTAAATGTGTCCTGAGCCCACAAGTTGCCCCACCTTCTTGGCACACTGGGAATAGTGACAGGGTCCTTCTGTGTTCCCTGCCTCAATATACAGATGTCTCAGTCTGTTTTAATGAACAACTGTGAGAACAGAGCAGTGAGGGTAAGAAAGAAGAGGGGAATGTTCTGGAACAATTCAGATATGACAAGTGTGAGATGATACAGTTACAAAAATTTGGAATCTTTGATACTCTGGGTGGTATATTAATTTATTCATTACACCCTTCCAGAACCTAAAACTATGTGATTCATTTCCAGTCACTGTAATGTACTTTGTACAAAGTACCATAAAATGTTATTTCAGTGTCTGGGAACATAAACAAAAAATTTTTTTAATGTTTATTTTTGACAGAGACAGACAGAACGTGAGCAGGGGAGGGACAGAGAGAGGGGGAGACACAGAATCCGAACCAGGCTCCAAGCTCTGAGCTGTCAGCGCAGAGCTCAGTGTGGGGCTCGAACCCACACACTGAGATCATGATCTGAGCAGAAATCAAACGCTTAACTGACTGAGCCACCCAGGCTCCCCTGAAACAAAATTTTAAACGAGGGATTTGAGGCCTTGCTAAAGCTACCCTTGTGTTTTACTTTGCTCTAATTTGCCACTTGAACTTGAAGCTCTTGTCAGTCTGAGAAGTTTGCCAGCCTTGCCTCACTCCTGTCCCCTGGTCTTCACGCAAATGCACATTGCAACTCCCGTCTCTGCATTTTAGCTCATGCTATTTCTTTATCTTAATTCCTCCTCTTCCACATTTCTACCCCAAATTCTTCCCATCCTTCAAGTTTCTGCCAGTGAGTCATTGTAAGTAGGCATGGGGTAAGGACTTCAGAGTACATTTTTTAGAGCAACTAAGGAAATGTGTAATGTTGGGTAGCCAAATGCTGACACATCTTTCATAATACCTCATATGTGTGTGTGTATATATATATATATATATGAGAGAGAGAGAAAGAGAGAGAGAGAGAGAGAAGTGGAAATTTTCAGGAATAATCTGGAAAAGTGAACAGATTTTAAAAACAACCCTCACGTCAAAATTACCAGAAGAAAAAACCGTTCCTCTTAGTGGCTATAGCAAGAGGACGCTGAGAGCTGAGATATAATGTAATTAGCACGATAAACTGGTGTGACAAAGTCAAAATGAAGAATACTGACTATTTTTAAACTCTTTGGCCCTAGGATCCCAGAATCTCAAGGAATTTAATTGTCTTTTTTTGTGTGTACAATGCACCCCAGTGTTCGCCAGCTAATATGCTAACACATCCAAGAAATCTTTCTGATAAGATTTTGACCAGTCACAGATCTGGAAATGGAAATATTATTGGAAACCAGCAGAATTAGGTCTTGGTTCCATTCCTTACCAGCTGTGTTAAACTGAGCTTATGATTTAATTTTTTATGATATCAAATTTCTTATCTGTAAAATAAGGAAGTTGGATTAGACATTCCAAGAGACCTTGTAATATAAAATGTAAAAGTACATTCTAAATTTAAAAAGATAGTATTTAAATTGACCGTTTAAAAGTTTGCAAATGATGCAATAGGATTTCTTGAAAGCCAATTTACTTACAGAAATCTGGGGCCTAGAGCACAAGAGAAGAGAGAGAGAGAGAGAGAGAGACCTTTCTCATAAGTCCATCCCTAAGAGGTTTAGGCAAACCATGTCTATTGTTCAATGGTTACAGATTTGCTTAGATGCTTTCTACCTCATCAATCCAACTGAAGATTCTATTATAAAAAGTCCTATGTATCCCCTTATTCACAGAAATGTCGCAGCTTTGCATAACCAGATGCCCACAGATGTCCATTAGCTGATTAGGGCCCAAGGAATGTGGGAAAGCCAGATAGACTGGAGAGCTATTGCTGTCAACTATAGGTGTCAAAACACTCCCAGTGGTTGTTAGGGGTATGTACTATGGGATTTGGTTTCCTTGCCTTGAATTTTGGAAGTAGCTTAAGCACCTGGGAATGTACAAAGAGATACTTCTTTTGTTTCTCCTAAGTGTTTTTCAACCAGGGGCTAGTTTATTTAATTTGAAGTGACTGATAAAATTCTTCAAATTGTCCCACATGAATCTATCTTAGAATAACCAGCAAGTCTTTAAAATTTAACTAAGTTCTAGAGTATATAAAATTTATGTGAGTGAGCATAGCTATTTTTCGTTCAAGCTGACTTTTTTTTGCTATGTATTTTAGTATCAGATATCTCAGCCCTCCTGATACTGCTAAGCAAGCTCAGGTATTAACTACTATTGAAATACAAGATTATCTATTTTTCTTTCTGAAAATGGAAGGAAAACTATGACAAAGATCATTTTATAGATCGCCTACAGATATTTGATTATTGAGCAAGTGACGTTTAAAAACATTTTTTTATCAAGTTGCTCTTAGGGCATTTGTTTATTTATTAAGTATTTACTTATTGTGGTGGGGGCTTTAGGTGACTGTGATAAGATATTGCATCAAAGCAACTAAATCTGGAGAATTAAAGCAGGTATTTCTAAGAATATCAGTGGAAAATTTCAGCCTCAATTCAATTTGGCCACCATTCAGCTTTTGTAAGGGTGCAAGTAAAACACAACATTCTCAATGAGGACTTGAATAAAGTATATGCAGTTTATGGAAATTGCCTGGAGGACTTTGTTCCTCTAAACAATGTGTTCAATGTGTTGCCTTCAATGTTAGATATTCCTAAGTTCTGACTAGAGTTTAGAGCCTTGGGTTTCGGCCTCTACTTCTTCAGAAGAAATTTTCCACTAAATGCTCCTTTTCTCTGAGAAATAATGTTGGAAAAGAAAAAAAGTCTATTTGCTAGAGGCTGAAAATAGTATTGATAAAGTTCAAAACTTCTTTTGATGAGGTCTCTCTTCCTATGCATTTTCTCATTTCAATATCAAAAAAAATTTTTTTAGTTACATATACTTTGCTTATACTTTTAAAATACTTTGCTCTCCTTCTCTGACTTTGTTTAAAATCCAGCGCCTAAAGTACCAGTTTTAAGAAATGTTAGATTTTATTTTTGGCTCTTTGCTATATATATATATATATATTTTTTTTTTTTTTACAACTTGCTGTAATTTTCTACTCCTTTAAGCCTTTAGACTACAGGCCTTCTCCACCAAAAGCAATGCCAAGTAGTGATAAGGGCCTTCTGTGAGGAGGCGTGGCTGGGTTACCAACGGACTGCTTATCTTGGCCGCTTCTGAACACAAGGTGGGATCCTCTTATGATGAGTTCTGGGCATGTTCTTCTTTCCCACATCATCCAACCTACTATTGACAGTGATCTCCCGCAAATGAAAATTTGGTTCAAGCCCTGTATGGTCTTTCCACTGCTTTAAGGATACAGGCCAAATTCCTTACTATGACCCACAGCACATGGTGCTTCACTACCTCTGCAGCTGTTTCCTTTGTTTGCTGTGTTGGTCTCTTCACATCTTGTGCTGCAGCCACATAGATACTTGCAGTTCCCTCAGTGACGTCTCAAATTCAAGACATTGCTGACATTACCGACTCTATACCTAAATGTCCACACAGTCAAAATCCTAGAGTTCTCTCAAGATGAGTTTAAAGAACACCTCCATGAGGCCTTTCCCCTTCCTCCCCCTTCCCGTAGAATTGACTGTAGCCCCCTTTGTGCCCCCACTTCCCCTTCACCCTAAAACACTTTACATAGATTACATCATTGTGTTTCTTCACTAAGCTGGAATTTCCTTGCTGTGAAGACCATGAATTGTTTGTTTGTTTGTTGTGTTCTTTGTAAGCATGCAAAACACTTTTGTAAATTAATGGAAAAATGAATGAATACCCAAGGTTCCCAGTAACCATCAGGACCCTGGTAAGACAGATCTGAATTACAGTCAATCATAAGATTTCAATGAGACTCTACCACACCATGCCAAACACTGGGGACTTGGTAGAGTTTGTGGTCCAGGTAGGGGAAATAAGAAAGGACCTCCAAATAGAAATGGTATTGAGCTGAGACCTGAAAAGCAGAGAGCTAGGCAATACGAGTGTGGAAAGGGATATTTCAGGCGAATGAAACAGGAGGCACAAATGTGTGGGCATCAAAAATATGGGGCCTTTGAAGCATCTAGTGTGGCTTGCACCTGAAGAGAGAAGGTTGGGGAAAAGAAATGAGGTGTGGAGAAAAGCGGGGGGCTTGGAGACAAGGGGGGGCTTGGCCTTATAGGTGTGCATAAAAAGGAGGGGGCCCCGACCCATAGACTGAGCACACCTCCCTAACTGTCCCCTGCAAATCCAGACTCAGGCAGTCTCTGATGTCCTGCGGAAGAGTTAGAAAGCCTGGAGGAAGGCATGTTTGTGTTCACAGTCAAAACTCCTTACTGGCTTTGGTTAAATTTCTAGCATTTTAACAATTTTAACACTTAAAAATTTGGGTGTTGTTTGTTTTGTTTCTCAGTTTTAGATTTTTTTCTTGGGTTTAAAAGATGTGCATGTTATTGAAATGTTTAAAATATTTTATTGATCTTCTGTGAATGTGTGCTTTTCAAATATTCTTGCTTTCATTCTGTGCATGCCCCTTTGCCATATGGCTTCTTTAATTCACTGTTATGTTCATTTTAGATGCAATCTGGAAATTCACTGGTTGTTTCACTGTAAGAAATTGGCTACAAATTTATAATATTAGTATTTCACTGAATACCTATTATATACAAAGCACTCTTCTAATGCTGAGGGAATTCAAAATGAGCTAGCCCTGGGAACTAGCAGACCCGGGAACAAGTTTTACATCTCAAAAGAGTCATTTTGGTATCCTAAAGCAATTATAATTGAATGCTCTACATGTAAATAATTATACTGAACTGAAGGGTATAAAGGAGATGTAACATTCACTAAGAGCTATGGATAATTTTGTTCATTAGTTATCCTTTTTATAATTTTTACACACTTTCACTGATTCTCAATAAAAATATTTCTTTCCATAATTTTGATGTTAATATTTACTGAAACTTCAAATGTCAGGTTATTGCTGAAAAACATTTCTTCTTGAATTATCTTTTAAATCATCACACCTGAGTGTTGAAGATTAACTTAGAGAGGTATTTTGTTTATTATATTTAGTGAACCTGTATAGCAATTTTTTTAAATACATGTGATGAATCAGGTGGATGAAACAAGTTGAGAAACATGGTGACCAAAATGGATTTATAAGAAAGGAGAAAACATTGGGGAAAACAGTTTGGGAATAATGATTTCTTCCTGCACAATTTGGGGGTAAGGATTAGCTGGCAGCTGGTAGAAAGAGGCAGGTCTTGGCACTCTGTCCTTGAATAGGTAGACCAGAAATGTCAAAGACATTTCAATTCTTTGTAGATTCTTCATGAAACCTTGAACACTTAGGTGAGGCGCCAAAGTGACCTTCTCTCTGGGGAATGTCTGGAGGTGCTCTTCCACCCACTCTTCATTGTAGTTGGGCCCCATTTCCCTCACTAGAATGTCTCAAAGGAAGAAGCAGAGATACATCCACAGCGTTTAGTTCACTGATATTTATCTAAGAATGATTTATAAGTCTCATAAGCATAAAAATAACATAAATTCTCAAAGTCAGCGATTGATGACTAAACAATGGTACATTCATACAATGGAATTCTATGCAACCATTGAAAATTTGTCATAGAAGAATAATCTGTGACATAGGGCACATGTCTATGGTATATATATTTTAAACACTATGTACATATTTATACATCCTTAAACACAGTGGTCCTATATTTAGATGCAAAAGCTAAAGTTTAGATGGTGCTATACCAAAATGTTTAAAGTGTCCATCTCTGGGTGGCTTGTTAATAGATGATTTTTATATTGCTCTTGCTTTCCTCATATTTCCCAACTTTTCTTCATTGAACCTAGATTATTTTTACAATAAAAAATCCTATTTAATTTATAAAACTTTATAAAATAATTCACAAATTTTACATTTATAAAATTAAAAATAAAAGTGTAATTGTTTTCATTCTAAAAAGTGGCCTATAATGCATTGCATGAGATTTTAAAGGGACATATAAGAATATATTTGTGTGCTTATGTTTATTCTAAAGAATAACCATGGCCTTGAATTGATTATATCACTTGGTTACCTGCATACTCAGCCAGCCATCTCAAACTGGACCCAGGATTTCCTACAATTCTATTACAACTCAGAAATGCTACTTTTGAAAGAGAAAAAAGAAGTATGGTTGGGGTACCTTAGAATCGACTCACCCTCTATCAAGTGAGAAGAAATTGAATTCAGTCATGTCTTTGTTTTCATTTTTACCAGGGATGTAGAATTGTACCAACAAGGTGGAGACAGGGATGCATGAGGCAGAACTTTCTTCCTATGTAAACATCACGAGTGTCCCCCTTTCTTTAACATGTACAATTTCCCAAAGTTATGCAAAATACTGTGCAAAAAAGCTTCCAGTCTTTCCGTCTTTTATAGAATAATAACAATAATAACCAACATGTATGTAAAACTCATTATGTGCCAAGTACTCTGTTAGCGTGTGTGTACACACACATACAAACACACACACATACACAAACACACACACATACTAAAGTAATTTAGTCCTTATAATAACATTTTGAGGCAGGTTTTATCATTTCATACATGAGGAAGTAAAGATACACTTTCCTCAGCTGTAAAACCCTGCTGTAGAAATTCCGGAGCTGCCACTGGGAGGGACATAGAATAAACTTTTATTTTATATGTTCTAGAGTCCACTCAGTCACCTTGTTCCTGATCTTCTTCTCAACTTCTGTTTTATACAGGTCGGGATTCCACAGCGCTCCCGCCTTTCAACATTCCTGGTAAGAAAACAAGAATTTTTAGTTACCATACACCAACATCTCCCAGATGGGAAAAAAGATTTTTCACTAAATTTTTTTTAACTTCAAGTGTAATTAACATAATTTATGATTATTTTCAGATGTACAATATAATGATCACAAGACATGTACTCTTAATCCCCTTCACCTATTTCACTGTTGGTGGAAATGCAAGCTGGTGTTGCCACTGTGAAAAACAGCATGGAGTCTCCTCAAAAAAACAGAAATCAAAATACCATATGATCCAGTAATTCCACTACTGAATATTTACCCAAAGAAAATGAAAACGCTAATTTGAAAATATATAAGTACCCCTATGTTTATTGCAGCATTAATTATAATAGCCAAGAAATGGAAGCAACCCAAGTGTCCAACCACAGATGAATGGATAAAGAAGATATAGTATATATACACAATGGAATATTACTCAGCCATAAAAAAGAGTGAAATCTTGCCATTTACAACAACATGGGTGGATTTAGGAGGTATAATGCTAAGCGAAATAAGTTAGCCAGAGAAAAACAAGTACCATATAATTTTACTCATGGGTGGAAGAAACAAATAAACAGCAACAACAACAAAGAGACAACCAAAAAAACAAGGTTTGTTCATATTTTAAGATAGTTACTTTGGAGTCATTGTTATGATGCAACTCTATCTAATTAGACCTATCACTGTGGCAAAACTGTGATGAACACTGAGAAACAGAAAGCTAAGTAGATACAATCCCTACTCCAGAGGAATCCTCACTTCTGGAATATCTCACAGAAATACTACTGTGGGCTAAAAAAATTAAAACAATCTAGCAGAGTACATACATGCTGGATGTGACCATGAAATGGTACACACAGATAAAAGGGACCTCACCAGACAGTGGTGAGGATGATCTGTGGTCAAACCAAGCCGTGTTCAGCTGTCCCAGCTTTTGACCCTGAGTGAATCTCCTTGAGGGGTTTCTGTCCCCTTAATTTTATTATGGACCCATAACATTCGTCTTACAATATTTCTCTAAAGATCAAATAAGAAAACATAGGCAAAATTGCTTCATCCCGAGCCTGACACATCATAAGTGCCTAGTAAATTGAGAACTCTAAGCCAAGCTGAGTGCTGAGAAAAGGGCAGTCAGGCAACATTCACTATTTCTGGCTATTTTTTCTTCTTTTCTCTTTTTTTCTTTTTCATTTTCTTTTCCTTTCTTCCCTTCCCTTCCCTTCTCTTTTTTGCAGGCTCCATGCTCAGCCCAGAGCCTGATACAGGACTTGATCTCACAACCATGAGATCATGGCCTGAGCCAAAATCAAGAGTCAGACATTTAACTGACTGAGCCACCCAGACACCACTCTGGAAAAAGAAGACAACTTTACAAGAGCTGGCTGAATGTAGAAAGAGAAAGTGTCTTTTGTAGGTGGGATTAAGCAAGATACTCTAGATTTTTTTTAAGGCTCAGAAAAAACTCAGAGTGGCCGCACAATCGGCCATTGAGAGAATACACTGAGATAAATGCAAGCAGCAGAGGTTATGAACAGAGACCAGGAGAGGAAAATTAGGCTAAGTGCTTGGAACTAGTTATTAAGCTTCTGCATTCAATGAGACAATCTCATTTTCTTTTTTTTTTTTTTTTTACAAATAGTTTATTGTCAAATTAGTTTCCACATAACACTCAGTGCTCATCCCCAAAGTGCCCTCCTCCATGCCCATCCCCTCCTCCCCCCCACATCCATCAGTCCTCAGTTTTTGTCAGCATTCAAGAGTCTCTCATGGTTTGCCTCTCTCCCTTTCCCCCACCATTTCCGCCCTTCTTCTCCCCCTTGTTCCTCCATCAAGTTCCTCCTAATCCTCCTATAAGTGCAAACATATGATATTTGTCCTTCTCAGCCTGACTTATTTCGCTCAGCATAACACCCTCAAGGTCCATCCATGTTGCTACACACGGCCAGATTTCATAATCTCATTTTCAAAGTGACTTCAATATGAAGCCAACATGATGGTGTCAAACCGGAAAGTATTTAAAGGTCAAATATAGACACCCAGTGTTATATGCCCTGAATCCTAAACATAATGGCTAGCATGGTGGGGCATTGTAAGTGTTTCTACGCATTATCTAATTTTATCTTACAGGAATCCAGAGGGATAGGTATTATGATCTCCATTTTCCCAAGAAATTGTTAAAGCAGGGAGAAATTAAGTAACTTGTCCAAGGTCACACAGCTAGTAAAGGAGATTCTTCTGACTGAAACCCCATCTGTATTGCTCCAGAGCTCATATACCAACCACAGCTACCAACTACCATGAAAAAAGAGGAGACAAGCCCCAATTAACCTTTAAGTATAACTTCTAAGGAATGATCAAATATAACCAAGTCCCCTGAGTACGTGATACAATAAGGTATAATGTTCTTTCTAATAAATAAATTCACGAAAATTGTAAGGCTGTAGTAGTCTTACAATTTCATGATGTAAAGTGGCATTGGAGACAGCAGAGAAAGAAATGAGATGTGGACGGATCAGGTTAACTCTGGTGATGCATTAAGGCAACAATACTAGAAACTTCTGCAGATAGGGAATCTGGTGCAACTGCTGATAAAAGCTCAGGTGAGACACAATAAGGATTTGGATCCAGATGGTAGCCATGGTATAAATCTGGAAAGCTGGTAGCAACATGATCTCTCTTGGGGTTGAGCTACAGTTCATGTGGGGTGATGACTCACTGTGTCTCCTTTTTCCCCACCAGTTTTACATATTTTTAAAAATACTTTTGATAAAAGTCGATAAGTGGTTCTTCTAGTACTTTTTAATAACACTTTCCTTCATTTAAGGAGATGATTTGCTCATTTTTGACCCATGAATACTTGTTGGGTAGTTGAAAGTGGATACTGGAATTAACACTGTTACAATGGACACATTACTTCATAATTTTACTAGCTGCTTAAAATTCAACAGTAGCAGGGCACCTGGGTGTCTCACTTGGTTAAGCATCTGACTTTGGTTCAGGTCACAATCTTGCAGTTTGTGAGTTCAAGCCCTGCATCAGGTTCTGCACTGACAGCTCAGAGCCTGAAGCCTGCTTCAGATTCTGTGTCTCCCCTGCCCCTCCCCTGCTTGCACTCTGTCTCTCTTTCAAAAATAATACACATTTAAAAAAATTAAAAACTATTGTTGGTTAAGTGACCGACTTCAGCTCAAGTTATGATCTGGCAGTTCATCAGTTCGAGCCCCGAGTCAGGCTCTGTGCTGACAGCTCAGAGCCTGGAGACTGCTTTGGATTTTGTGTCTCCCTGTCTTTCTGCCCCAGCCCTGCTCACGTTTGCACTCTCTCTGTCTCTATCTCTCTCTCTGTCTCTCAAAAGTAAATAAACATTAAAAAAATTTTTAAATATTGAACAGTAGCTGCTAAACAGTTAATAAAAAGAAACCCACTCAACAATCTAATTCCAATATGAATTGTAAAGATACACTCTATGTATTCTGACTTTATTTTGAAATTTTGTTTTAGGATCAGAACAACTGGAACACATTTTTTCTGCAGGAGGTATGTTAATATTTGATGTAGAATAACAATAATTTCATCTTAAATTATTGATTTAAGATCAACTAAGCACATTGCTAGTTCCAAGTGCGTAAGAAAATAAGAAGCATCCGTTTTTTAAAATAAATGTTTATTCATTTTTAAGAAAGAGAGCATGAGCAGGGGAGGGGCAGAGAGAGAGGAAGACAGAGGATCCGAAGCAGGCTTCGTGCTGAAAGCAGCAAGCCCAATGTGGGTCCCAAATTCATGAACCATGAGATCATGACCTAAGCTGAAGTCAGACACTCAACAAACTGAGCCACCCAGGAGCTCCAAGAAGCAACTGATTTTTAAATCAGAAGAGCATATGCTACTAACTTTCATCATACGAAATTGTGAAGGCAAGCAAAATATGCTCTTTTTAAAATTAAAATACGGATTTCTTATTTTCCTAAACATGTTGGAACTAGCAATATATAAATTTGATAATAATTTTTCTTTTAATTTAGATATTTTAGCTTTCTAACCAACCATGGGTACTTGAACAAAGTCTTGTAAGAGCTTATAAAACAGTGGAACTTCCTTGCTTCTACCTTTTAAAGAAAGAAAGGAGCTCAAAATCATCTGATTAACCGGCACCATATCAAGAATAAATACAGATCATTTATATCTCAATCTTGATTTATTTGGGGCCCTATGACACCACTTTGGGGTTATCCTCCCAACCCTCTATGACTGGAGGACTGTCACCCCCACTTCTGAGGTGCTGCTGTGGATCTAGCTTTAGTTGATTCATGTGTTCCTTTACTATTCTGCATTTCTCAGCCTCCTTCACACCTGGACTGCATGCATACTTCACATAAGAAGAATGGATTGTAGGTGCATCTGGGTGGCTTAGTCGGTTGACTATACAACTTCGCCTTAGGTCATGATCTCACACTCGTGAGTTCGAGCCCCACGGTGAGCTCTGTACTGTCAACTCAGAGCCTGGAGCCTGCTTTGGATTCTGTCTCCCTCTCTCTCTGCCCCTCCCCAACTCGCGCTCTGTCTCTCTCTCAAAATAAATAAATATAATAAAAAAAAATTTTTAAGAGAAAAGAAAAATGGAATGTAGAACTGAATCACTATTTCATGAATTACAGCTAAATGGACAGGAAGACTGGACAATACCAATGGCAGGGAAAACTACTTTTACTTTTTTTTTTCAATCAATAATAAACCTTTTCAATATAAATTATCCAAATAAATATGCCATTTTACTTCTCTGTCTTGCCTTCAGTTCTATTTAACCCATTCGAAAGCACTACAAATACGAATGAATACGCAAGAACGTCAAACTTAACCTGTATTTCATTCTTGACATGTAAAAGGTTTGAAAAATGTTTTTAGTATACTTACAGTGTAGTATATTTTGTAAATTACATTAGAAATATACTAATCAGTATACACATCATATATGATATTAGTTTATAGTATAGTTTATTTCCTCCAAAAGTTCTGATTTCAATAATCATGATCTGTCCAAAATCTTCTGTACATCAAGACATTGTTTTGTCTCATAACTTTGAAACTGTGAGAGTTTGTGTTTTTTTTCCATATCGAGGTAGAATGTCCACAAAGCTCTTATCCATAATTACACCTGTAAGATCCTATAGAACAACGGAGGTGAGTTGGAACTCTTGAGTCTTAGTTGTCATTAGATGTGTGACCTTCGACAACGACTTGAGCACTCAAAGTTCCAGTCTCCCACATGGTTACTGTAGAAACCTAATTTTTTTAAATATAAAATACACTTAAAAGTATATTAATGTATTTTCTATAAAAAGGCAAAGTGATATTACCACGATTTTACCTGTTTTATCGTTCAGTTGTTCTGTGGTAGTTTATTTCATATTTTTGTAATTTTCTGTTCTCTTTTTCTCCGATAGAGATAACAGGGATTGTTTACGCAGTCATGGTTGGTGTCGTTGGAACTATCCTCTCAATTGCTTTCTGTGTTAAGCAACTTACAAAGGTGAGATTCAGTTTTTCATTTTGCTGTACGTGCTCTTCCTCTGAGTACAATTCAACTCAAGGAGAAACAAAATTCCATAACACTCTGTCTTTTTCAACTGGACACTTTTTTTTTTGCCCTATAAAGGAAGCTGAAATACAAAACTATCCTCCATTTTCCAAAGAAAAATTTTACAAAATTTTTGTCTCTCTTGATTTAATATAGTTTGATGCATACAGATGAAATAGTCAAATTTCTAATTATAGTATATACTTTAATTTGTGTGTGCAAAATATTTAAAACACATGATATGTTTACATATGTTTAACACATTTGCTGTTTTTCATTCTCATATTTGCTGATACAAATTGTTCAAATCCCACCTATGTGTTTTCCAACATGAGTGATATTTTTTCATCACAAAAGTTAACTTTACATCCATATAATACAGCATTGCAAAGCACATAACCTTTACTATAACTTTATATTTAAGATGTTTAAGACACATTTGTGTGTGTGTTTATGATGCTATAATTAGAACAGTAATCCTAGATCATTAAGGACCTAGTCACAAAAGAATGGTATGATTGAGTTCCCATTCATCCTCTACTCTTGATCTCTCATTGTGATCTCCACACTATAACCGCTATATATATTCTTTTAAAAAAAAGCTTATTTAGAAGGGTTACAACATTGCTATGACAGGAGTATAACAAGATTGATAGTAAATTCACGTTAAGTTTCTTTGCCTTTTTCTTTTTTTTTTTTTTTAATGTTAATTTTTTTGAGAGAGTGAGAGAGCCAGAGTGTGAGCAGGAGAGGGTCAGAGAGAAGAGGGAGACAGAATCTGAAGCAGGATCCAGGCTCTGAGCTGTCAGTATAGAGCCTGACGCAGGGCTTGAACTCACAGACCGTGAGTCAAGTTGGACACTTAATCGACTGGGTCACCCAGGCACCCCTTTTTCTTTTTTAACAACTTCTATTAGGTGACCTCTATAATGATCCAAACCTATGATTGATTATAAATACTCCATGTAAATGTAACTTCTCTAAATAATACTTCTTAATAAAAGTAATTGAGAGTACCTGTTATAATATGAGAAATTTTATAAAGACTTGAATATAAGATGATTCATCTTGTCTGCAGTATAAATATTGGGAGAAAATTATCTCCTTGTGTTTGAGCCTAATGGCAAAATGAATTGCCTTCTCTCTCGGGTGGTGATCTAAAACCTAAAAAAGTCAATAGAATACTTAGTTGGCAAAATTAAGAGAAAATGTTCTGTATGTATATAGAAAAATTGGGTCATGTCCAATATGCTAAGAGACTTTACCTCTTTTTTTTTTTATCTGAGAGAGAGAGAGAGGGAGAATCTCAGCAAGCTCAACACTCAGGGCAGAGCCTGACATGGGGCTAGATCCCACAACCCTGGGATCATGACCTGAGACAAAATCAAAAGTCTGACCCTCAACTGACTGAGCAACCCAGAGACTCCCTTACCTCTTTTTAAAAAAAAATTCCATTTTAGCTTTTTATTACAGTAGGGAAATATGAGAGTCAGTGTTTGAGGTAATAATGTCCCTATAGAAACATCAAATACTATTTAGAAAGACAAATATAAATTGAAATCAAAGTTTGTAGATAGCTATGAAACCATGAATTCTTCCCAAAGTAACCTCTACAAAGCACATTTTAATCAAAAGGAAACCAACTTTAGCCCCAAAAAATATTAAAAAAAATTTTTTTAATGTTTATTTATTTTTGTGAGATATAGAGCATGAGCAGGGGAGGGGCAGAGAGAGAGGGAAACAGAATGTGATGCAGGCTCCAGGCTCTGAGCTGTCAGCACAGAGCCTGACGCAGAGTTTGAACTCATGGACTTCGAATTCATGACCTCAGCCAAAGTCGGGCACTTAACCGACTGAGTCACCCAGGCACCCCACCCCCAAAATAGTTTTAACTTGAGGCATTTTCTTTACAAGGTCTTAACTTTAGAAAATTGTGGCATTAATATTTATCTGGTTTTTATTCATAGAAAAGTCCACCAACTCCTGTGCAACCCGCACACCCAGAAGACGCAGATCCTGAAAGTTCTATAGAACCAAGAAATCCAGGTTGGTGCTAATATCCTTAATGTCTTTTGCCTTTGGTGAGGGGAAAAAAAATTAGCTACTTCTGAGTTGGGAGGGGTATGTCCAGTTAAGATTCATTTGTATTCTATTTTATTGATGCTACTTCTGTAAGATTTTTTTTAATGTGAACATTTGTCTTCAGCCTAGTGAAATTATCCCTTAGGCACAAAGTATCTTTTAAGAATAAGGTAAAACAGGGGCACCTGGGTGGCTCAGTTGGTTAAGTGTCTGACTTTTGATTTCAGCTCAGGTCATGAGTCCACTATTGCGGAGATGGAGTTCCAAGTTGGGCTCTGCATTGACAGTGCGAAGCCTATCCCCTACTTGTGTTCTTTCTCCCTCTCTCCCTTTCTCTCTCTCTCTCAGAATAAATAAATAACATTTTAAAAATTAAGGTAAAACAAGTACTACAAGAAAAGCAAAAGTTAAGATCTTATGTATACTTTTTATTTTCCAAACTGCAATGTTGTGTATAGGAGACCCTAGACTGGATACAGTTTAATAGCCCCCGATCTTCAGCCATACCTGGGTTTGAATCCATATTCCCAACACTTACGAGCTGCATAACCACGAGGAAGCTACTAGTATGGAGATAATGATAGTTAATGTGGGGATCATTTAATAATGACATAATGATAATGTCGACCTCATGGAGTTTTACGAGGATTAAATGAGTTACAACAAGCAATGCATTTAGAACAGTTCTTGGCCATAGTAAGTGCTCATGCGTGTTAGCTGTAATAAGTAATACAGGATCCATGACCACATGGCCTCCTCTGCACAACTGGCTAGTCACCTGGCCCCCTGTTTTTGCACTTGCAGGTGCTACATAGATACACACATGTGGAAAACTGCAGGTCAATTTTTTCACACAGAACAGTATTTTTTTTAAGAGAGAGATATCACGCAGGCAAGAGAGAGGGGCGGAGGGAGAGAGAATCTTTAGCAGGTTCCACATTCAGCATGGAGCCCCATGCAGGGCCCAATCCCAAGACCCTGATATCATGACCTGAGCCGAAATCAAGAGTCAAATGCCAGACTGACTGAGCCACCCAGGTGCCCCACATAGAACAATATTATCCCAGACAGTGGTTTTTTAAGAGCATTTTTTAAGAGCATTCATTGCCAATTTTTGAAAAGTGGGAGATTTTTACATTAACAAATATCCAAGTATTAGTACTTTCTCACAAAAAATATATTCTAACAATGCCGGAGCCTCTATACCAGCATGAGAGCAATTAGCTCACAAGAGCCAAGGAGTGCTTGCAGCCTCAGCTATTGGTTTAAATACCAAGCCAATTTCATTTATTTTATTCATTATGGCCTCTTGTATAACCTCTATAATTAAGTCTATAGTTCCTATTAAATGTTGCCTGAAGCATAAACCCAAGTGATATCTATTTTGGGAGATGTCCACGAAGAACAAAATCCCTGTGAAATGGGCTTTAAGGCTCAAGCAAAGAACACCTGACTCTGCCTTCTACAAAATTGACTGAGGTTTTTCCATAATTAAAAAAAATCATGGCAGAACTGAAGACCTGTAAATTTTTGGATTCTAGTTTTAACCTGGGACCAAGCACCTAACTTCAAAGGGCTTGCTAGGTTTTCTAGACTTTGGAGTGAGGAAAGAAAGTTTTAAAGGTTCACTTCAGGTACATAACCTATAGGCAGGACTTGCCTCATTGGGTTATCTTGTGGATTGTTCTTAAAGTTTAACCATGGTTGTTACATAATTAGTTAGTCCCAGGAAGGTCATGCTATGTAGAGTAAATGGCATATACAGAGGCACCTAGGTGGTTCAATCAGTTGAGTATCCAACTTCATCTCAGGTCACGATCTCACAGTTCATGAGTTCAAGTCCTGCATCAGGCTCTGAGCCTAAAGCCTACTTCGGATTCTGTGTTTCCCTCTCTCTCTCTATCCCTCTCCTGCTTATGCTCTCTCTCACTCTCTCTCTCAAAAGTAAAGAAACATTAATTTTTTTTTTTACAAATAGTTTATTGTCAAATTAGTTTCCACATAACACCCAGTGCTCATCCCCACAAGTGCCCTCCTCCATGCCCATCCCTCCTCCCCCCCACATCCATCAGTCCTCAGTTTTTGTCAGCATTCAAGAGTCTCTCATGGTTTGCCTCTCTCCCTTTCCCTCACCATTTCCCCCCTTCTTCTCCCGGTTGGTCCTCTGTTAAGTTCCTCCTAGTCCTCCTATACGTGCACACATATGATATTTGTCCTTCTCTGCCTGACTTATTTCGCTCAGCATAACACCCTCAAGGTCCATCCATGTGGCTACACATGGCCAGATTTCATTCTTTCTCATTGCCATGGAGTATTCCATGGTATAGATAAACCACATCTTCTTGATCCATTCATCTGTTGATGGACACTTAGGCTCTTTCCATGTTTTAGCTATTGTGGAGAGTGCTGCTATGAACATTGGGGTACATGTGCTCCTATGCCTCAGCATTTCTGTATCCCTTGGGTAAATTCCTAGCAGTGCTATTGCTGGGTCATAGGGGAGTTCTATTGTGAGTTTCCTGAGGAACCTCCACACTGTTTTCCAGAGGGGCTGTACCAGTTTACATTCCCACCAACAGTGTAGGAGGGTTCCCGTTTCTCCACATCCTCGCCAGCATCTAGAGTTCTCTGATTGGCTCATTTTAGCCACTCTGACTGGCGTGAGGTGGTATCTCAGTGTGGTTTTGATTTGTATTTCCCTGATGAGGAGGGATGCTGAGCATCGTTTCATGTGTCTGTTGGCCATCTGGATGTCCTCTTTGGAGAAGTGTCTGTTCATATCTTCTGCCCATTTCTTCACTGGCTTGTTTGTTTTTCGGGCATGTAGTTTGGTGAGTTCCTTATAGATTCTTGATATTAACCTTTTATCTGATATGTCATTTGCAACTATCTTTTCCCATTCCGTTGGTTGCCTATTAATTTTCTGGGTGAAACATTAATTTTTTTTAAATAGCATATACAAAGTTCTCAACTAAAAGGATTAATAAAACCCAATCTGCCTATACTTAACAAAGTTTTCATGTGCCAGATTTACTTAATTTACTAAGGCTACTTAATTATAAGACTTGCAGGTGAAATTAATATGTGTATTTTTTTAAATCTACATTACGCATGGTTTCAAAAAAATGTTTTGATGCTATTTCTAAACTGGAGCAATTATCACTCAAAGCCTAATTTCTTTGTTATTCAATTTCTATATGCTTTTAACTACTGATGTATTTTGGTGACAAATTTAGCATTTAGCATTTCCTCTCCCATTTCTTCCTATACAATATTGAGCATCTCTGTAGAATAATCTGCAAAAATTTGGGACAATTTAATCCACCAAAGTGCATTAAAATACCATTGTGAGTTTAAGTGCAACAAATGCTTACTGTGGGTTAGGCACTACCCTTAATTAGATTTACCAGTTTATGTCTTTATCCTTTAGAAGCTGAGAACCTAGTGAAAGGTGGTCATTGCAGTGAACAAATTTTAAGGTATTAGAGGCAATAACATCTAAAGAGACTGGAGCAGGTAGCAAAGGCTTTTGGAGACAGAATCTTGTGGGACCAATCTTAAAAGAGAGAGGAACGTTACCCAGGGCAAGATAAGGCAGCTCCAAGCTGAAGGACAATACGACAAAAGGCATGGGAGGAGATAGAATAGGCTGTACACAAGAAATTATGTGCATTTCGATATTAGCAAGATTAATGCTTTGGTTCTCAATTCGTGTCTCAAATATATGGAAAGACAGTGGAAAACTCCAAAGAACGAGTGGAAAGTCAGATGAACCAAATTTCAGGCTCCTTTCATTTCTCCATATTTGTGCAAATGAGGTTATTAAATGTTCCTTAGTATTAGTGAAATGGGTTATAAAATCTGATCCCATCTCACAGGAAACATTGGGAAACACAATTATTAAAAAATGTTTTAGTCCTGTTTCCGTAGAATCCTGCTATAAAGAAATGTACAAGTCAAAGGCAATAAGAGACAGTAGAGTGACCATGGCATCCCAACAAGAACTAGAAATGTTAGGGTGTAAAGTATGAACTACGTTAACCCCCTTGAACTTGCAGATTGCTTATGCCTGGTGGGAAATGAGAATAAGTGAATCTGAGTTCGCTGTCCATGGTGATGGGCACGTGTGACTCCATCAGCTTATTTCTCACAGGAAAATGTTTGGGATACACAGTTCCTATTATACTCAAATAGAAGAAAACTGTGGAAAACACTCTTATTTTCGTGAGAACAAAACTCTTCTCATCCATTTAACGCACTCTCCAGGAGTAACATAAAGTCAACTTTCTAGCCAAGAAAGGTGGAGGATCAGATTTGATAAAGGACCCAATCCAGTGCCCTTTTCCCATGTGCTAGCATCAGAGAGGAACTTAGCAATGAGTTGTTGTACAGACTTCTCCTTGTTTATGTCCAAGGAAAAAAGTTATTCTCAAGAGAGATTATAGACCAGGGAGGTTGCCTTAGGTTGAAAGACATGTATGATAATTCAACTCACTTATCATTTGCTACCTTCCCACTATACTCGGCCCCTACACAACTTCTGTGTTGGTTTCTCATCTCTGTAGAAATTAGGAGAAGGGTAATTATGTTTGTGCCTTATTTAAGGCTTTTGCAATAGATTTCCTAAAAAACTCTTTCTCTACATATTATTCTTTTTTTTTAAAAGATTTTTTTTAATGTTTTATTTATTTCTAGGAGAGGGAGAGAGAGAGAGACAGCGTGAGCAGGGGAGGGTCAGAGAGAGAGGGAGTCACAGACTGAAACAGGCTCCAGGCTCTGAGCTGGCAGTCAGCACAGAGCCCGACGCGGGGCTCGAACCCACGAACTGCGAGATCATGACCCAAGCGAAAGTCGGATGCTTAACCGACTAAGCCACCCAGGCGCCCCTCTCTACATATTGTTCTAATAGTGCTAATCAGAAAGAAAATTCCTTTCATCCCCTAATAATTATGTTCAGGAACAACTCTCTGAGAATGTAGAATTCTAAAACATATTTTATGCATTTATTTCCTGTTGTGCTTAAATATAACTATGTCCCACACTACCGCTTTTTTTCCCTCTATAATCCTTCTACAGAACAGTAATTCATGAGAATCTGCTCGACAAACCAGATTTTGGAAGACGTCAAAGACACAAGACTTCAGTCAAGTGAAAAATGAACATGTGAATTACACAGTCCAATATATTGAATACCTTCCTAAGCTGTATGTACAACTTCAGGATGAAAATTTCATTGTAATGAGTCCAGTGACTCAATGATGAAAAATGTCTCTATTCATTAGGTCTCTATTTCAAAATAGAGAACAAATATTTCTTTTCATGCTTGCTTTTGTGTGTTAGCATTATTTTTATAATTAATTGATTTGGAATTCTGATCCCCAAACTTTAGTTGGCTTCATCCGCAGTTCTTTACAAGTGACTTACTCTATTTTATTGTATTTTAATGAATGGGCTGTCAGATGAAAGGCTTGTAACATCTAGATGAAATCTAAGTTCTCATTCCAAACTCCTGCATCTTGTCATTGTTTTACATATATTAAGGAGACCTGAAATCTTAATATTTCCTTCATTGCAAGATAGGGCACTATGATCATAGGTATACGATCATCATCATCATATTTTAGTCACATGAATAAACCTTGTGTTTGGGATGCCCTCCATACACACATGCATAAAAATATATGTTATACATAACATAGATACAGATGTATAAAAAGACATTAACACTCCTTCTCTCATACATAAAACAATACAAGTTTTCCCCATGTTAAAAGGAAGTGGCATGTTACAAGTGTGTGAACGACCTATTTAAAAGAATTTGTCTGACAGTTGAGCATTAACTCCTTCAGGGCACTGACAGATGCATTGTGTTCCACTGGAAGAGTAAGAGGTCATAGTGTCCTGACAAAGAAAAGAACTAACGACTTTACCTTGCAAAGTTAATAACTCTATAAATTCAATAAGATGTACAAATTTGACAAGCAGGTGAATGTTTTAATAGGTTGTACTGTGTTCTCAATTGAATTCTTTACTTCATCCAGTCCTACATTCTCTTCTTAATAAAGCTTAAATAAAATTAGTTTAATTAAATAATCCAAAAGAAATTTCTAGACACGAGACTAAGGGTTTGTAACTATACAGCTCTCACTCATTTATCTCTGGAAAACAGTGTGGAGGTTTCTCAGGAAACTAACAATAGAACTCCCCTATGACCCAGCAATAGCACGGCTAGGAATTTACCCAAGGGATACATTTATACTAAAATTTAAAAAGCAATGTAAAAACAAAGAGGTACCCTCCTGTGATATTCTATTTCCAAATTACTACAAACCCATATGGCTTTTCAGTGTGATAATTAAGTAAATTAAGTAAATAATAGTATGTACATATTTGGGCTTGGCAACTTAAATTTTTTTAAATAAATTACAAAATCTAAATCTTAATCTACATGCTTGTTCTGAGAGTGTTGTTTTGTTAAGTTGACCATTTAGCTGAAAATAAGAATAGCATATTTCTGTTGGTATATATTTTTTAAGCTTTAACAGTATTATTGGGTTAATTTAATCAAATGAAGGGCTCAAGCACCAAGGCAATTTTAAATGTACTTTTTTCAATAAAAATAAATTGTTAAACCAAGAGAGAACAGATGAGGCTTGTTGCTAAAGTAATTTACAAGTCAAAGGCAATAGACTAGTGACTCTACCATCTCAACTAGAGGAAGAGAATTCAGAGAGCAATGAAAGTATGAATTACTTTAAACTCCTGGAACTGCCCCAGCTAATTTCTCTGCACTTCCATCCATGGACTTTTCACACTTAAACTTACTGTTTATAGGAAGAAATGACCTTTACTCTCTCCATATTTTTACAATTAAACTAGCCTAAAATGACAGCAAAGAAATCTTACCTTGGAAACCAACATGAAAGGTTCATACTGAATTTCTTAAAATTTAGAACAGAATCAGGGGTGTGAGTGAAGTTGTTTAGAAAATTCTATCTTTGGGGCACCTGGGTGGCTTAGTCGGTTGAGCGTCCGACTTTCGCTTAGGTCATGATCTCGCGGTTCGTGGGTTCGAGCCCCGCGTCGGGCTCTGTGCTGGATGCCGGCTCGGAACCTGGAGCCTGTTTCAGTCTGTGACTCTCTCTCTGGTCCTCCCCTGCTCACGCTGTCTCTCTCTCCCCTAGAAATAAATTAAAAAAATATTTAAAAAAAAAGAAAATTCTATCTTTCAGGCCTGGGTATTTGCTTGTGTAGGTGTGAGCAGAGGGGCCACAGGAATGGAAAAGAATGGAGAAAAGTGAGACACTAGTGAAGGAAGAACATAGGGGGTAGAGGAATGAAATGGCAGAAGGGGTATTTTAGTGATATTAATACATAGTAATGGAGCAAGAGCCTGGTTTTTCTAAGCATTTGTCTTACCAAATGTAGCACATTTCTCATAAGAAACTCCTAAGTGCTACGTGTCATCCAAGCAAAAATCAATACAAAATTCTACCCAATATCATGTATGAGCCTGTTCTTGTGTAAAAACATATCTATCTAAGCTTATGCCCTCAGCTCTGCTCAGCTAGAAAATGTGCACTGGCAAATAACTGATAACCCACTTTCGGTCTAGATTGCAGCATGTGGTCTCAATCCTCACAGCACTGCGCATCTCGTGCTGTATTTACTATGATCTAAATTCCATCCCTCCTAACTGAGATCCCTTGGGAGCAGGGACTTTAAATCATTTTTGTAGCTCCTGCGGGGCCTCACAAAACATGCTCTTATTCCATGATGCTTTTCTTAATATTTAAAATGACATCATTCATAGTGATAGGCTTAGTCTGGCGTGGTATGGAAAGAGAGTCAATTTTGGATCCAGAGCTTGAACCCTTGCTTCTTTATATCGTAACTTCAGTTTCCTTACCTACAATGGGAGGATAAGAATAACTACCTTGAGGAATAACTGCCTGGGTGACTCAGTCAGCTGAGGTCATGATTTCATGGTTCATGAGTTCAAGCCCTGCGTCAGGCTCTGTACTGACGGCTCAGAGCCTGGAGCCTGCTTCGGATTCTACGTCTCCCTCTCTCCCTCCCCTGCTCACACTGTCTCTTTCTCTTTCAAAACTAAATAAACATTAAAAAAAAAAAAGAATACCTTGCAAAAATGCCTTGAGATTTGTGTGAAATGAGGTATGTAGGATGTGGTCAGCACCAAGGAGGTGCTCAATAAATGGCTCTGATTAACATTACCGGTTAACAAAGTCTTCCTTATTTGCTACCTGCAAAGCAGCAGAGAGCCAATCTGCTTTAAATGACCTGTGGAAATATTTAGCCCTTAAAGGCTGTTCTTATGTTTCTTTTTGCCATCTCAGTTTTTTGTTGTGCAAAACAGGAAAGGTAGTATTTCTTTATCTTTTGTCACTGGAATAGCACAACATGTGTTTACACTAATTAGATGTACAAAGCGAAATCAGTTGCCTCTTAGGATTTCACTTCTGCTAAGTAGCTTTAAAATGCTACTTGGGATTACATTGAAAAAGTAGGTTTGTTTTGAAGACAATAGGGTTAGAAAAATTGGATCTCAATGATAAAAAGAAGTAATCAACTAATTTTCATCATGTTTTATATATCCAACATACTCACTGTAGGGTTGTAATTGGAAAAAAAGCCTTCCCCTCTTATAATTCTGACTTGATTTCTTTCCTTTCTTAGAGAATTAGATGGAAAACATATGGAGATTCAGAGTGTTATGTAAAATATTCTTGTCATTTGTACTTAACAGCTAATAATAGAACCACCCTACAAATTAAGTGTTGTGTAACTCTTTAAGTGCCAGTTACGGTGTATACAATTGACCAGAAAAAAAATTCTTCAAAGGAAGAAGTCAGTATTTTTTAGATACTAAATGACTATTAAACGGACAGCAGCATAGCCATTCTTTTCAGAATTATGAATTCTATTGACTTTTAAATGCAGCAAGTTTTTATCATTTTGATATATTCTCTTCAAAAAGAGAATTCTTGGGGCACCTGGGTGGCTCAATCAGTTAAGCGGCTGACGTCAGCTGAGGTCATGATCATGTGGTCTGTGAGTTCAAACTCTGCATCGGGCTCTGTGCTGACAGCTCAGAGCATGGAGCCTGCTTTGGATTCTGTGTCTCCCTATCTCCCTGCCCCTCCGCAACTCACACTGTCTCTGTCTCTCAAAACTAATTTAAAAAAAAGAAAAAGTTAAAAATAAATTTTAAAAATAAAAAAAAGAGAATTTTTTTTTCTAATTCCAGGTGCTTTCTAGATTCATAAACCTTCCTAAACTGTCTCTTCTCCTTAAGTGACATAGTTGTGAGTATAGCAATGATGATTTGTTTCACTTTGCTGCCTGCATAAATGTGAACATTGGCATTATATATCTTAGACTATAAGGTCCTAGCAGAAATAAGATTGAATTTTTTTTCTTTTTTATTACCATAGTACTCATGGATAATGATATAGTAACATAACATTTATTGAACTTTTGTCAGGTGTCAAACGTTGACATGCTTAATGTGATATTCACCAAACCTTTGAGATAGGTACGAGTTTATTCTTTAAAATGTAGACAACAGCATGTTTTCTCCTAATTAAAAAAAAAAAAACACAGGTACATAAATTAGTAAGTTCAGAAAAACTGTGCAGAAATACGTAGTAGTTTCTTTTTTCTTGTTATTAAGCGACACTTATTTATTTATTCATTTATTTTATTTATTTTACAAATAGTTTATTGTCAAGTTGGTTTCCATATAACACCCAGTGCTCATCCCCACAAGTGCCCTTCTCCATGGAGGTAAGCGGCACTAATTTAAAATGAAGTGGTAGCAACATTGCATGGTCCTGCTGAATCTCTCTAAGCTAGCATTCGATTTTAAAACTGAATACCAGTGATATCTTGGCTTTACATCATTGTCCATATCTCCAGAAACATATTTTTGGGTGTGCTCAAAATGTGCTGTGACTCTGCAAAATTCATCCTTGAAAGTGGCAGGATAAATGTTTCAAAGGAAGTGCCAAAGAGAAAAAGTCATCAATAAAGTAACTTGGCCTGTACACTTTAAGAGGAATGTGATCCTATTTTTTTAATGTGCTGTAGTCTTAAAAACTCCTTTTTTTCATATTAAAATATCTGTCATTTTGGTGCAATGTTAGGAGTAGGTATGTATATGATAATTCATGAACTCAACAAATTTTACATCATTTCAATCCTTGTTTGAAAGAAGCAGGCTACTTCTCCCTCTTAGAAACCCAAGGAAGCAATAGCAGAGTATCATCCCAACAACAGAAGGCAGAAAATAGTGCATCTGTTTCTCCCACACACCGAGTCTGCTACTGGATAATGTTTACTTCCAAATATCTGCCAGCCACCCCATTCAGCAGTGGATCTGGAGCCCTGGTTCCCACGGGGGTCTTATCAAAAAAACCCAAAAGGAAAGTAAAAGAAACCATCACGTCTCTCCCTGGCCCGTTTGAGCAAAACGTATAGGAGTTATGTTGTCCATTTCCCCTGACATATAACAGTTCTTTTTCACTTCTAAAGCTAAACACAATCCTCTAAGAAATGATAACCATGTAATAATTTTCTAAAAAAACTTTAATAATTTGTTTTGATCTCCTTCCCTCAGGGTTATTACAAAACTTCCAATATATGGGAGCTCCAAGTTCCCAGCTTTCTTCCTTTATTCTTATTTAATAAAGCTGTATAGTATGACCACCAGGGTCATGTGTTTTACTCTTCTCTTAGATCCACTGTGTACCGGGAGAGTTCCCAGGGCAATACAGAAGACAGCTCTTCCACTGTGCTCAGAATAGAGCCCACCACAGTGGCACATTATTACATACACGTCTAGTAGCTTCTTGCCATCACAACTAGGACAGACCAAGAGTTCATGAATTTTTTTTTCCCTCAAGTATTCTGAAGACATACTTGGAACTGAGAATAGTACTGTGTTTCCTGGTAGTTTGAAATGTTTCTTCAAGTGACTGATACTGATTTTTAGATTTATAAGAATGGCTTTTCCCACAATTCCTCTACTAAGATTAGAAAACGGATGTGAATCCTAACTCATTCATCTGGTTGCCGATTAGATAGCCCTCTCCTCTGTATCCTCAGGGCCTGTTATGATCTTGATTCTAAGCCTACTCAGGCTGCTATCCATTTGAGTTTGAGTATTGTCACTGCCTGAAATTATTGCTACATTATCTCACCCACCTGACTGCCTGTGGCTGTAATTAGATCAGTGTAAGCCCCAAAAGATAATGATGCTAACACATAAAGGTTTATTTTTTGTTCAGGTAAAGGCACAGAAATATTTCAAGTCAGTGAGGAATAGAGATTATCCTGCGCATAGTCACTCATGGATCTAAGCTGATGACATCTTTGCCATCGTCAACACATGGTTTCCAAAGTTTCCCTGGCCATCAATATTCCAGAGGAAGGAAATAGTAAGTAGGAGCACATGTGAGAGGTTTCATCAGTCCCTTCTATGAATCAAGAACCGAAAGGACAGGGGCGCCTGGGTGGCTCAGTCGGTTAAGCATCCGACTTTCACTCAGGTCATGATCTCGCGGTTCCTGGGTTCAAGCCCCGTGTCGGGCTCTGTGCTGACAGCCAGCTCAGGGCCTGGAGCCTGTTTCAGATTCTGTGTCTCCCTCTCTCTCTCACCCTCCCCTGCTCTCTCTCTCTCTCTCAAAAATTAATAAAACATTTTTAAAAATTAAAAAAAAAAAAAGAACCAAAAGGACAGGGATGGGGTCCTGGTCATTAAATTCCATGGTCGTATTTGAATTGAGTGTTGAGCAATGTACCCTGCTTGTGAGCTATACAAATTTTGTAACACATTGTCTAATGGTGCTAGGGTTGTTTTGCTAGAGGAATAGGCAAAAACTTTTTCAAGCCAGGCTAACACTTACTCTGGCAAGACACATTCTTTAGAAAATTGAGTGACTTCTAGTCGGTTTGCTTTCAGTCTGCTCCATTTACCTATAACTACACCCAAAGTTAGTTCTGAGATAAAATTCTACATCTTTTCCTTTCTTTGTGGACTGCAATTAATCCTTGCCGCTAACTTAATGACAGCTACTTTGAGGCATCTTAAATAATGGGCTATGATGAAAAGCAATATTTTTGATGTGATCTCAGCCCTAGAGCGGGGTTCTTTTGGTTAATGAGAAGCACTGATGTGTTTTCCCTCTAAGTCTTTGTCAGTCTTATCTGTCCTACTGTTTTAAGCTCAGAAGCATTTGCTTTCCCCAACACCCTGAAAATCTTAATTTCTTCTTGAAAATCAGTCAATTCTTTCCTAAACTCATTTTTTGTTATAATATTGTTAAAAGCAGTAACAATTAACAAACACTAAAACTTGGGCTCTAACCACTCTCCTACACTATAGATGCAGAAGACACACCGTATCCCTTCCAAGTTATTGCAGACAATGCTTACCAGATTATTTACTTCAGCATTGCATGAATAGTCTGCTTTTCTGAAGTAATATCTAAATATTTGTCTCCTGCCACCCAAATACTAAGCCAATCCCATATATTTCAGGCTTTTGCTATGGTAGCATCCCTCTTTCTGTATTAGATAAGCTACATGCTCTAACAAATAAGGCCAAAATTTTAGCATCCCGCACAATTAAAGTTGGTCATTGTGATCACATAACTGTCCAGTGTGAATCTGGAAGGGGAAGGAGAGATATTTCTGTTCCATACAGTCATTCAGGCAATTAGGCTTATAATTCCTCTTGGCCTGCAAAGCCATCTTCTCAATCACCTAGTGGAAGGGAAAAAGAAGGGAGAAACACTCATTTGAGGTGTTCTGGGCCAGACTGGCAAGTGATGTAAGTGTTAACCTTCCCTCACATGCCACTGGCCAGATCTTGCATGACTACAGCTATAGGTCATGGAAGCTAAGACTTGTTGTTTTAGCCACTATCTTCAGTAATATGTTATACAGTGACAGTGATAGTTGGCATCCTTCTCACTCTTTTTCTTAAAGGGAATATGTCTGAAGTTTCTCCATTAAGAATAGTGTTTCCTGTAAATTTTTTGTCTATAACCATTATAGTTTAAGAAAGCTCCCTCTGCCCTAAGTTGCTAGGGGATGTTTTTTTTCATCAGAAGAAGTTATTGAATCCTATCAAATGCTTTTTTTAATTTCAGCTAATGATAATTTGTAAAGTTAAGTCTTTCTTACTCTTGTAATTATTACTTGAACAGAACTGCACCTGATTTGAAGCCCAGGTTTTTCCACCACAAAAGGATTTGGCAACTACTCCTAAGAAGCTTCTGTGCAACATGGAAATGAAATTATGCATCAGAATGGGTGTGATAAAAGAAAAATCATAATGCACATCTTGTCTCCAGAGAAACACCACAAATGTTCCGGGAATTGAGATGAGAGGGAAAGATCATGTTCAGCTAAAGGTTTTAAGAAAGACTGAAGGGGTAGACACCTACAGTCAGAAAAATACAAAGCATATGTAAGAAGCATATATAAGCCTAAAAGCAAGAGTCAAGTTTGGGAGAGCAGGGTGTTTCACAGTTATACCCTAGGAATCCTAACGGAAAACTCACTTCTCTAGGCCATGTAAAAGTAGACTTTTCATTCAAGATGGTACAATGAACATGTAACTATATATTTTCTCTTTTCTAAGATGCCATCTAATAATAGTAAAGGATAAGAAGCAAAATGGAAAGAACAGAAGAAATAATAATAACAACAGATGAATATTTCAATAAAGATCTGGAAAATGGAAAAGAAATTAAAGAGTTAACTGATGAATTCGAAAGAAAGAGGAAATATGATCTGTATAATAGAACTTCCCCCCAAAACTGAATAAGCTACAAGGGGAATAACAAGACCACCTGTGTGAGTGTTGGTTTCTAGGGCCTGAAATGAGCAGTGGGGAAAGGCTGGAACAGGAATTGTGGTAGAATAGCATAGTGGTTAAAAACACAGTTCTTATGGCCAGGACACATGGGTTTGAATCCAAGTTCTACCACATCCTAGTTGTGAGGTCTCGAATATGCTATTTAACCTCTCTGTGCCTCATTACTCTTACTTGCAAAATAGGATGAAAATAACAGTAGTACTTTCTCAAAGGGCTGTAGTGAGGAGCGAACAAGTTTATATATATATATAACATTTCGAATACTTAGTGATCAGTTAATATCAGCTCTTATGATTTTTTACTATAATACCATGAAAAGACATTTGACTTTAAGAAATATACATGTATTACTTTATGATTTATTATTTTCAATCTATTTAAAAAATTTTAAGCCCACCCCAGGAGGATAAGTGTGAAGGAATGAAGGTGTGAACAAAGCCAAGAGCAGAGAATGTGCAGAAGGGTGTGGAAGACATCAGCCTGTATTTTCACCGTGTGGCTGTCTAGACACAAATGAAATAAGATGTGAAGGATGGGAAAGGAATGTCCTAGAAAAACTGAGATTTAGTCAAGTACCCCAGCCGCCTGCTGCTAATGCTGCACTGTTATTAAAAACAAGCAAAAGATCAAGTTTATGATTCTGTGGGCTCCTTGAGGGCAGGACTGAGTTTGATTCAAGTCTTCCTCTCCAAGGCAGGGATTGTGTTAGGCTTCCATTGGTAAGAAGTGATCTCAATTATAGTTTGCCTGCTTGGAGTTTAGAGTCTTCCCTCAACATTTAAGAGAGGGACAGGCATAGGGTAGAAACACGCAGATGAAGGCCTGACATCCAAATGATCTCTGGAGAGTACCTGACATCTCAAGGACAGGGCAGACCTTGGGTCAGAAATGTCTGGCAGACTGCATGAACCCCTATGACATAAAATTTAAACCAAAGGATCTAATGTCACAACATGGAGTCCTCTGCCTCCCCATCACTCACATCAGACACACCATGACAGCCTTGCCCCAGGAGTGAGAGTCAGGGATGTCTGAGATTTCATGTCTCCTGTCCTAAAAGACAGGGTATGGCAGGGACCTGGCCACATGCCACATGCCTTCCCTTGATAGACCATAAGAAGACTGTCACACATCTGTGTTGTTCAGCAGCATCATCATTTGCAAAAATGCATACCATGGGCTCCCAAAGTGACTACTTTGAATGTATAAGTTCTAGTGTATTTTGGAAATCTCGGGACATTACTTAACAGTCACACTGTGCTGAAGTCTATTATATTCAATGACAAAGAATGTGGTTTGTTTCATGTTTAAAAGATTACCAAGTTGGGGGTGCCTGGATGGCTCGGTCGGTTAAACACCTGACTCTTGACTTGCTCAAGTCATGATCTCCGAGTTTGTTGGTTCGAGCCCCATGTCAGGCTCTGCATTGACAGCGAGGAACCTGCCTTGAGATTCTCTCCCTCTCCTCTCTCTCCCTCTCTCTGCCCTTCTCCCGCTTGCTCTCTTTCAAAATAAATAAACCTTAAAAATGTTTAAAAACAATTTTTTTAAAGATTACAAAGGGTTCCAATAGTAAGAGTACATTGTGCACACATGTGTGTGTATTTAGAAAAGGTATTATAGCAAATTTTAGGTTTTTTTCTTTTTTACGTTTCCTAGCTTACAAATTGTCTATAATAAGTTGTATTACATCTTTAAAGAAAAAAGGTAGTAGAAATCACTGACTTCTTCAAAGTTAAAAAAAAATCATGACCACACAGGTGCTAATTCACACTTCCCTAGTGGAAAAACTACATTCGTCTACATGGGATTTTACTTAATAATGATAAAAACAGTCCCCTAGATCTATGAACTCCTAGACTGTGTTGCTTGCATGTCTAATATGTTACAGTGACTGCTTAATTGTGGTTTATAGAAAATTGTGACTTCAGTTCAAATCAGAGACAAGAATTTCAGTCCTGCAGGGGGTATCCAAAATGTTCTTCAGTATAGATGGGTTTCGGAATGGAATTTGAGGTGATCAACACATGGTGAGTATTTTCTATTTATTTGAGCTTGGCCTTGAACTCATTTGACCCTTAGAGGCATTCCTAGAATTGATCTTATGCTCCGGGCAGTCATTTTGCAAGAAGAACATACAATTTCTCAGACTTCCCTCTTTCCAAGTTTTATGACTAGAGTTCAACCTGAGTTCACATTATCAGTTGATGAACATCACTCAGCAGAGCTTATTAACTGGGATTGTTGTCTCATTTTGGTTCTCGTCCAGATGGTTTTGCCAAATGCTATCAGTGCATCATATATTAGAACATGTTATTTCAGCCTCTACTTATGTTACTCATAGGATGTCCTTGACCCTTCTCATGGACTCTTCTCTCCTGAGGGTAGTGTTATTTGTAATGAGATGTGCTCGTAGGAAAGCTAACAAAGTAATTTTTAGACCATTTATCAACGGAAGTTGAGTAATTATTTAAAATATTGCCAACCATGTGAAAATAATTTCCATTCTCACATGAAAGATAATATCTTTAAATCAAAAGCAATTTGTTTAATGTAAGTCTTAACTTATCCTAAATCAATTACATTCTTTCTAGGCCTACTAAAGCACAAAAGTGCTGAATATTTGAATTTTCTCAGATCAAAGTACTTCCATCCCTGAGTATTTTGAAATTAAGGAAAGGGAGCACTGAAAAATGACCCACATCATTTATTCTTACTACAAAGAACAGATGAGATTGTCCGGAGCACAGTGACAGCCCGCATGTTATCTCCATACCTTTATTCTTATTTCCGGCACTCCTTCTACTGCAAAGCAATCAGAGTAATTTTTCTAAAACTTAAAACAGAAATTAAAACATAAACTACTTCGCCTATTTATTTATTTATTTTTTTACAAATAGTTTATTGTCAAATTAGTTTCCACATAACACTCAGTGCTCATCCCCACAAGTGCCCTCCTCCATGCCCATCCCTCCTCCCCCCCACATCCATCAGTCCTCAGTTTTTGTCAGCATTCAAGAGTCTCTCATGGTTTGCCTCTCTCCCTTTCCCCCACCATTTCCCCCCTTCTTCTCCCCCTTGTTCCTCCGTCAAGTTCCTCCTAATCCTCCTATACGTGCAAACATATGATATTTGTCCTTCTCTGCCTGACTTATTTCGCTCAGCATAACACCCTCAAGGTCCATCCATGTTGCTACACATGGCCAGATTTCATTGTTTCTCATTGCCATGTAGTATTCCATGGTATAGATAAACCACATCTTCTTGATCCATTCATCTGTTGATGGACACTTAGGCTCTTTCCATGTTTTAGCTATTGTGGAGAGTGCTGCTATGAACATTGGGGTACATGTGCTCCTATGCCTCAGCATTTCTGTATCCCTTGGGTAAATTCCTAGCAGTGCTATTGCTGGGTCATAAGGGAGTTCTATTGTTAGTTTCCTGAGGAACCTCCACACTGTTTTCCAGAGGGGCTGTACCAGTTTACATTCCCACCAACAGTGTAGGAGGGTGCCCGTTTCTCCACATCCTCGCCAGCATCTAGAGTTCTCTGATTTGCTCATTTTAGCCACTCTGACTGGCGTGAGGTGGTATCTCAGTGTGGTTTTGATTTGTATTTCCCTGATGAGGAGGGATGCTGAGCATCGTTTCATGTGTCTGTTGGCCATCTGGATGTCCTCTTTGGAGAAGTGTCTGTTCATGTCTTCTGCCCATTTCTTCACTGGGTTGTTTGTTTTTCGGGCGTGTAGTTTGGTGAGTTCCTTATAGATTCTGGATATTAACCCTTTATCTGATATGTCATTTGCAACTATCTTTTCCCATTCCGTTGGTTGCCTATTAATTTTCTGGGTTGTTTCCTTGGCTGTGCAGAAGCTTTTAATCTTGATGAGGTCCCAACAGTTTATTTTTGCTCTTGATTCCCTTGCTTTTGGGGATGTGTCAAGTAAGAAGTTGCTGCGGTGGAGGTCAAGGAGGTTGTTTCCTGCTTTCTCCTCTAGGGTGTTGATAGTTTCCTGTCTCACGTTCAGGTCCTTTATCCATTTTGAGTTGATTTTTGTGCATGGTGTGAGAAAATGATCTAGTTTCATTCTTCTGCATGTTGCTGTCCAGTTCTCCCAACACCATCTGTTAAAAAGGCTGTCTTTTTTCCATTGGATATTCTTTCCTGCTTTGTCAAAGATCAGTTGGCTGTATACTTTTGGGTCCACTTCTGAGTTCTCAATTCTGTTCCATTGGTCTATGTGTCTGTTTTTGTGCCAATACCATACTGTCTTGAGGATGACAGCTTTGTAGTAGAGGCTGAAGTCTGGGATGGTGATACCTCCCGTTTTGGTTTTATTTTTCAGTATTACTTTGGCTATTCGGGGTCTTTTGTGGTTCCATACAAATTTTTGGATAGTTTGTTCTAGTTTTGAGAAGTATGCTGGTGCAATTTTGATTGGAATTGCATTGAATGTGTAGAGTGCTTTAGGTAGTAATGACATCTTAACTATATTTATTCTTCCTATCCATGAGCATGGAATGTTTTTCCATTTCTTTGTGTCTTCTTCAATTTCCTTCATAAGTTTTCTATAGTTTTCATCATACAGATCTCTTGTATCCTTGGTTAGGTTTATTCCGAGGTATTTTATGGTTTTTTGTGCAATTGTGAATGGGATCAGTTTCTTGATTTCTCTTTCTGTTGCTTCATTATTGGTGTATAAAAATGCAACCGATTTCTGTACGTTGATTTTGTACCCTGCAACTTGGCTGAATTCTTGGATCAGTTCTAGTAGGCTTCTGGTGGAGTCTGTCGGGTTTTCTATGTAGAGTATCATGTCATCTGCGAAGAGTGAAAGTTTGACTTCCTCTTTGCCAATTCTGATGCCTTTGATTTCCTTTTGTTGTCTGATGGCTGATGCTAGGACTTCCAGCACTATGTTAAACAACAGTGGTGAGAGTGGACATCCCTGTCGTGTTCCTGATCTCAGGGGGAAAGCTCTCAGTTTTTCCCCGTTGAGGATGATGTTAGCTGAAGGCTTCTCATAGATGGCTTTGATGATGTTTAAGTAGGTTCCTTCTATCCCAACTTTCTCGAGAGTCTTTATTAAGAAGGGATGCTGTATTTTGTCAAATGCTTTTTCTGCATCTATTGACAGGATCATATGGTTTTTATCTTTTCTTTTATTGATATGATGGATCACATTGATTGATTTGCGAATGTTGAACCAGCCCTGTAACCCAGGAATGAATCCCACTTGATCTTGGTGGATGATTCTTTTGATATGCTGCTGGATTCGATTTGCAAGGATCTTGTTGAGAATTTTTGCATCCGTATTCATCAAGGATATTGGCCTATAGTTCTCTTTTTTTGTTGGATCTCTGTCTGGCTTGGGAATCAGAGTGATGCTGGCTTCATAAAATGAGTCCGGGAGTTTTCCTTCGACTTCTATTTTTTGGAATAGCTTGAGAAGAATTGGGATTAATTCTGTTTTAAATGTCTGGTAGAATTCCCCAGGGAAGCCATCAGGTCCAGGGCTCTTATTTGTTGGGAGATTTTTGATCACTGATTCAATTTCTTCACTCGTTATGGGTCTGTTCAGGCTTTCTATTTCTTCCCGTGTGAATTTTGGTAGTGAGTGTGTGTTTAGGAATTTGTCCATTTCTTCTAAGTTGTCCGATTCGTTGGCATATAAAAACTACTTCTCCTATTTAAAAATCTCCAATGGGCTTCCCATTGCTCCAGAGCAAAATCTTTCCTCTTCACCATGCTCTTCAAGGATCTCACAAGCTAAGGCCAGATCTTATCCCTCCTTCCCCCACCCTCTTCCACCCTTTCCTTATTCATAGGCTACAATCACTGACCTTTTCTCCTGAAACTCCAACACACTCTGCTTCTTCCTTTCTTGTGCTAACTTTTTCTCCTTTTTGTCTCAGATCTTTGCTTGGTTACCTCCTGCATATCATTCCTGTCTCACACATTTGAAAGTTATTGATGGTTTTACTTTTTGTCTGCTTTGTTTACTACTATATCCCCAAAGCTGGGAATAGTGAGTGGACAGAAAAATAGTAAAATTTTGTTGAATGAAATAGGTCTCTCCTGCCTACCCAAAGTAAAACAACTGCCTCTCTCCTTCCTCCATTAAATTCTATCTCACTTTTTTCCTTTATTTTCTTCATAGCACTCAGATCCTAGGACTGTCCTCTACATTTGTATAACTGGTTATTGGTAAGTCTCGATTCAACTGGGTAAAAAAAAACATTAAATCTTTTAACAACTATGTAATGTTTATTCATTTTTGAGAGCGATAGAAAAAGAGACAGAGTGAGGGGGGGAGGTGCAAAGAGAGAGGGAAACACAGAATGTGAAGCAGGATCCAGACTCAGCGGTCAGCACAGAGTCCAACATGGGGCTCAAACTCACAAAGAGATCATGATCTGAGCTGAAGTCAGATGCTTAACCTACTGAGCCACTCAGGCACCCCCAAAATTCAATCTTTTATTCACTGATGCTATATGGAATATACATTTCCGATTACTTCCAGACATCTTGGAGAATTAATAAACTTTCTAGTCTCTTTTGTTAATAAAGCTATTTCAATTTCAAAATGCTAATGTTGTGCAAAGCTCTGTGGCTACCCTTTGCTTTCTAGCTTTAGCTTCATGAGGGTTAGAAGCTGAGAACAAAAAGCAGGGAGGGACATCGTTGTACTTAACTGTTCCAGGTTGTGGTTCTCTGCTTGATGGCTGCAGCTGCTGATCTGGCTTACAGAAACTAGCCACCAATGGTCTCTGGGAGTCAAAGTACAAAATGGGATCTCTCAAAGGCATGGGGGAATCTCAGAAGGCTTTGACATCACATGGGGATTTATACCAGCTCTGCCCCTTCCGTTCTCGTTCAACCCCTATCCCCAAATTCTTATCCCAAGACTCTTTCTGTTAATGTCACCTTGCTTAGGGGCAGTCCTTTTATGCGAGACACCAGCAAGATAATTCTTTGGCCACTTTCCACTCGATCCAGTTGGGTATTCTGGCATCTGTACACACCAAATGGATGGAGTTAAACTGCTCAAGTAATGCCCTTCTCTAAGCCCTGTTGTTCCATTCCAGGTGTCTCCCTCTTACTCATATAGAAATGGGGCCATATTGGCAAAACACTGCACAAACAGCCTTCCAACAGTAAGCAAAACGGCGGTCTCCTATTTTCTTGCAGACATCCATCCTCAACCTTTGTAAGCTTTTCTTTCAGGGTCCCTTTCTCTTGCCCACTTAGATTCCGGGACTAGAAAGCACCCTTCTTTCCTCTTCCATCTGTTCCCTCCCAGATCACTGACAAGGAACCCCCCAGTGAGTTTCATCCCTCCACATTGCCCACTTTCTATGGACTTGGCCAGCAGAAAGTCTGGCTCTGTAAAGTCTAAGAAACTCCTGTGAGATGGTTGGGTCCCAGAAGCGAGCAGAACCCAGCTCAGTGGTTCTCTTTAGAATGAGGTGGTACTCAGTCTTTCTTGCTTTGTCATGGATGCCAATTATGAGAGAATGGGAATATCTCACAACATCTTATAACATTGGCTCACTTGTTTGTCATAAGCCACCTACAGCCCCACAGACACCAGGATTTAAGTTTCCTGAGAGGAGTCAATGACAGTAGGGGTCTCCATAAACCTAGATGAGTTAGAAGAGAGACATCACTCAATAAGTAAGTGGTGGAATGACTGACAGAAAAGTTTCAAACCTTTCACTGGGATGTATAAAATTTGTTAGAGTGATTAATAGATCACATCTCCTAAAAATAGTTAACACATTCAATGTTTTTCAAAACAACAAACTTGTTCACAACTTATCAATACACATCTATTCAAACTTGCAGCCACTCTGATAAGAGATGCCAGCTCACTACTTGAAACACATTTTACCTAAGTCTCTTTTCTGCTCAAAGCCCATCTTTACCAATGAAAACCTCTCTCACAACTGACTTCTTATAGAAATGTGTGTTTCCTGCATAGGGGGCTGATCTTTGTAGACCCTTGTGATTTAACCCATCCTACAACTTTAAGTTTGTAAGTTTTTAAGTTCACTTTAAAGTGAATGAAATGTGATTTCCCTTTACAGAGACACTTACTTCCCTCACCTTGACCAGCTCTGTTGTGAACACACCATTCTGCCCCTATACAAAGGAAGTTTCATTTTGATTTTAGTTACCCACAATTCCCCCATCTATTCATACACTGGCTTCATCATGGTTTTGTTTAATGACTTGCTTTTTGTATCTTCCTTCCCTGTGCATAACCACACCAGGTCATTCTTTACACTGTGTTTTCAAATAGTCTGTTTCAGTTGTCTCCCCAAGTCAACTGCTTTCAAATCAAGGACTGATTCACCTGTCACCACTATACCAATAGCACCTCACATGGTAACGGGCATACATTGGGCACTTACAGATGAATAAATGGATTGGTTTATTAATACTCTAGTAAAATCTTATGAAAGACCTTTACATCAGCTTCCAAAAGCAAAGCTTGCAATTATAGAGTTTAAAATGATACTGTTTTTGTTTTTGTTATTACTATTACTGCCAGTAGAAGTATTATTTCTACTGTGATTAGAAAAGCAGTAGATAAGCATAGAAATTACATTAACAAAAATCTAAAAATGAAGGTCAAAATTCTCTTCCTTAGGAATCCTCCTCCCGTAGATGTCTACTTGGTTTCTCCTTCATATCCTTCAAATATACTCTCAAAAATTTTTTAAAAGAAACTTCCCTTATTATCTTTTTTTTTGAGCTATTATATCAGTATTCTTTATTTTTTTTCTTCCAAGATTTTACTTAAATTCCAGTTAGTTAACATATAGTGTAGTTTTGGTTTCAGGAGTAGAATTTAGTGATTCATCACTTACATATAACACCCAATGCTCATCACAAGTATTCTACTTAATCTCCCACCACCCATTTAGCCCATCCTCCCACCCACCTCCCCTCAAGCAACCCTCATTTTGTTTTCTATCGTTAAGAATCTCTTGTAGTTTGCCTTTCTTACTGTTTTTTATCTTACTTTATTTTTCCTTCCCTCCCCCTATGTTCATCTGCTTTTTTCTTAAATTCTACGTGAGTGAAATCATATGGTATTTATCTTTCTCTGACTTATTTTGTTTAGCATAATATACTCTAGTTCCATCCACATTGTTGCAAATAGCTTATTATCTTTTAAAATAAACAATCCCTTGCTCTCTACCTCACTCCCCACCCCCTCCAACCACACACACCTTGTACTGAATACCGGCTACTGGCTGATTACTGCTATTAGCCCTCTCTGGGAATTGCCTGGGCAGAAGAAAGCCACCTTACAAGGTCACACTTCCTTCCCAGGGGACAATCTGCAACCAGTCTTTGGTCACTGCAGGAGCATAAAGACCTGTGGCTCCTTTACCACAACTCAGCACTATTCTGAAGGCCCTTCCTGGCTCCCTTGCTCCCCAGGGGGTTAGCGGAAGTCTGGTTGTGTCTACTTTGTAGCCCAAGCTCTCCCTCCAACCAACCCTGCCTCCACGGTTCTCTGACAAGTGTTGATCCTTTCAGTAAACTTTCTGCATCTCATCTCCATCACAGATTCTGCTTCCTGGACGACCTCCCTTGTTCCATTTTATTTTTCTTCATAGCACTTCTTACCCTTCCTGTTCTATCCTATATTTATTACTGATCTATTAGATATTCATTTTCTACTGTATTATGGACCACACCACCACCTCCCCTTCATTAAATTGTAAGCTCCTTTTTGGCATGTGCTTTGTTTTATTTGCTGCTATGACCACAAGCTTTGGAATACTGTAAGCAATAGATTTCGGTGGTAAATATTGAATGAATGAAATTGAAATTTGCAAAACTATATGCTGGATATACAGCCATTGCTCAAAAGGGTTCTTAAACCTCAAATTTCACCATCTACCAGAGATCCAAAATACCTACAATGGTGTACATTCAGATCAGAGCAGAAATTAAGAAATGCAAAGCGTATACCTTAGCCTAGTTAGGACTCCAGCGTCAAATGTTAACATTGCCAGGAACGCCTGGGTGGCTCAGTTGGTTAAGTGTCCGACTTCAGCTCAGGTCATGATCTCACAGTTTGTGAGTTTGAGACTCTCACAGGGCTCTGTGCTGACAGCTCAGAGCCTGGAGTCTGCTTTGGATTCTGTCTCCTCTCTCTCTGCCCCTCCCCTACTGTGTGTCTCTCTCAAAAATAAATACGCTTTAAAAATTTTTTTAGGCTAACATTTGCAGCACAATTTCTGTTATATTTCTATAATTTGGGTAACTTAGGTTGTAATAACCATCTTCAGAATAATGATAGCTAGAATTTGCATAGAGTGCTATGAGTCATAAAGCACTGCACATATTATTTTCATTTGGTTTGATACTGACAAAAATCATGCAAAGGACACAGAATTGTGAAGTCAGTTTTACTGATGAGAAGACAAAATCTCTGAGAGTTTAAATGACTTTTTCAACGACACAGCTGGTCCCTGAGTCAAATCTGGCTCTGCTGACTCCAAAGCCAACGTCCTTTCTCTTAGGACATCATCCCAAGGACTCCCCACAGAGTCACTCTACAAAGCTAAAGTTGTACGGTAACACCTAAAGCAACAGCAAAATATGAACAACTCAGCCACTCATTTAAAAGATATCCTGTATGCTAAAGTTAGTGTTGGTAGTATATTTACTGAAGCAACATTTTGTGGCAATTCTGAGACATTTGTTTTGTTTCATTTTTTACATCTGTATCTGTGAATTGATGCCTTAGCTCTACTGGACAAAAGACTTATCCTACTTGCTAATTCTTATACCTCTAAACATTCTTTTGCAATTCTTTGCCTTTCTATGGAAGAAGATATGTAGAGATGACCCTTGAAAAGCATAGGTTTGACCTGTGCAGGTCCACTTAAATGTGGACCTTTTTTTAGAGTACAGTGCTGTAAATGTAGTTTTTCTTCCTTATCATTTTCTTAATAACATTTTCTTTCCTCCAGCTACCTTTATTGTAAGAATACAGTATATAATATATAAGACACACAAAATATGTATTAATTGTTTATGTTACTGGTAACGCTAATAGTCAACAGTAGGCTATCAGTAGTTCAGTTTCGGGGGAGTCAAAAATTATATGCAGATTTTCAACTGCATGGCGGGGTCAGTGCCCCTAACCCTCATGTTGCTCTAGGGTCAAGTGTATTTCACCCATCTGTAAAATTGACTTGCTTTTGGTTTTGAGACACTTTCATTCTCTTTTACATATTTTGAAGATAGAAATATAAAAAGATCATACATGTTGGTGGAGCATGTGACTCTTGATCTTGGGGTTTAAGTTTGAGTCCCACATTGGGTGTAGAGATTACTTTTAAAAAACGAAATATTTTTTAAAAATTCATATAAACAAAAGCAAAGAAAATTACATATAGCAGCTCCATAAAAGATCACATTATCACACTAATACTTTTGTGTATATCCTTCTAATACTATACATATATAATGCTATATGATATATATCATATAATACTTATTATTTTACTAATTTATGTTCCCTAAATTTTTCTCTGGTGATACAGAAATGTTGTCTTCTCATTTGAACATCTAGAAATCAATTAGGATTTAAAAAGCAATTAGGATTAAAAAAAATTTTTAATTTGTAGATAAGTTCTTACCAAAACTAACACAATTAATATGATTGTCCACAGCAAATAAGTCAATAATGACCTGAAACTTCCACATTAAAAATAAAAGGAAAACATCTATGTAGAAAATCCAAAAGAATGAACCAAAATGTTCCCAGAACTAATAAGCAACTATCGCAAGGATGCAGGGTACAAGTGTAATATACAAAAGTCAATTGCCTTCCTGTATGCCAACAATGACCAAGTGGAACTTGAAATTAAAAACACAATACAATTTACATTAGCACCCAAGAAAATTAAATTAAATTCTTAGGTGGAATTCTAATAAAATAAGTATAAGATCTATATAAGGAAAACTATAAAACTCTGATGAATGAAATATAAGAACTAAATAAGTGGAGAGATATGCCACATTTATGGATAAGAAGACACTATATTGTCAAGGTGATAGTTCTTCCCAACTTGATCCAAAGAGTCACTGCAATCCTAATAAAAGTTTCAGTGTTATTTTGTGGGTATTGACAACTGATTCTACATTTTGTATGGAGAGGCAAAGACCCAGAATAGCCGACACAATGATGAAGGAGAAGAAAAGGTTGGAGGACTGACAGCACCAGATTTCAGGATTTACTATAAAACTACAGTAGTCAATCCAGTGTAGTACTGGTGAAAGAACAGACACATAGGTCAATGGTGCAGAATAGGTAGCCTAGAAATAGACCCACATAAGTATAGTCAACCGATCTTTGTCAAAAGACCAGAGGGAATATGATAGAAAAAAGACAGTCTTTTCAACAAATGGTGCTTAAACAACTGGACATACTACAGGCAAAACAAAATCTGGAAATAAAACTTAAACCTTTCACAAAAATTAACTCAAAATAAATCATAGACATAAATGTAAAATGCAAATGGATAAACTTCTTAGAAAACTTAAATAAGCCTGGATATGGTGATGACTTTGTAGCTACACCACCACAGGCATAAACCATGAAAAAATCATTGATAACCTGGCCTTCACTAAAACTAAAAATTTCTGCTCAGGGGGAGCTGTTCAGGGCTACCACCAGGAGCTGACACATCTGAGACCAGGAGCTGCTGCCATCAGGGCCCTGGTTTCAGCAATGGACACCGTAGCCACCTCCTACTAGGACATGGTTCACGATGCCCAGATGGATTACTATGGCACCTGCCTGGCAACCTGCTCATCAGGCAGGTCCATCAGAATCTTCCATGTGCTCAATGGAGGGCAGATCCTCATCACCAGACCTCAGGGGACATGAGGATCCTGCGTGACAAGTGGCCTAGGGCCACTCCCTATATGGCAAGCTCCTGGCATCCTGCTCCTTTGACCAAAAAATCCTTATCAGGAAAGAGGAGAATGGCATCTAGGAGAAGACAAATGAGCGCACAGGACACGACTCCTCAGTAAATTCTGTGTGCTGGGCACCCCACAACTACGGCTTTTCGGAGTTCAGGTGGGGCCATCTCCCTGCTGATGTACACAGGAAAAGGCCAGTGGGAAATGAAGAAGGTCAACAATGCTCACATTATTGGCTGCAATGTAGTCAATTAAGCCCCTCCTTTTGAACCTGGAAGCCTCATAGTCCAGCTATCAGTGCAGAAGCCCAACTACATTGAGAAGTTTGCAACAGGTGACTGTCACAACCTCATCTAGCTGTGGAGGGAGGAGGCCAGCCAACAGAAGAAGAAACAGAATCTAGAAGTGCACAGTGACTGGGCTCGAGATGTGGCCTGGGCCCTCTCCATTGGTCTGCCCACCAGCACCAGCACCAGCTGTTCCCAGGATGGTCATATGTTCATTTGGACCCGTGATGATGCCTCGGTAATATGTGACCTCTCAAACTGCTGCGTAAGTTCAATAAAGTGTGGCATGTGAGCTGGTCCATCACGGCCAACATCCTGGCTCCCTTGGGCGGAGATAATAAGGAGACCCTGTGAAGGAGTCCATCAATGGGCAGTAGGTGTGCATCAGTGATGTCAACAAGGGCCAGGATTCTGTGTCTGCTTCTGTCACAGAGGACCAGCAGAATGAGTAGTGACAAGACAGATGAGGCCCATCTCCCCACTGCTGACTCCAGGACTGCTTCTCCCTGGACCAACTGACCAAACAGCTCAGAGGAATAGCTCCAACAAGATTACTTTCCCAGAAGTAGCTACAAATGCAACCAGATTGATTATCTGCCTTAACACAATTTGAAATGGTTTGTAATTTACTGTCTTGTAGAAAGCATTCATGTTATGAGGAAAAAGCTACAGTGATCTTCAAATCTATTATTTTAAAATAATTTTGTTCATTTTATGTACCTTTTAGGTTCAGGAATGTCTGGGAGGGGGGAGGTTTTTCTCAAAATAGTTAAATCAACTCATATTGCTTATTTAAAAAAATTCTTCTCTGAAAAAGACAAAGTTGAGAGAATGAGAAGACACGTTACAGACTAGGAGAAAATATTTGCAAAAGATGCATCTAATAAAGGGCTGTTATCCAAAATGTACAAAGAACACTTAAAACTCAACAATAAGAATACAAACAACCCAACTAAAAAATGAACCAGAGACCTTACCAGACACTTCATCAGAGAAGATATACACATGGTAAATAAGCACATGAAAAGATGCTGTGTATCATATGTGATCAGGAAAATGCTAATTAAAGCAACAATGACATACCAAATGACCAAAATCCAGAGTACTGACAACACCACATGCTGGCAAGGATGTAGAGCAAGAGAAACCCTCATTCACTGTTGGTAGAAATGCAAAAAAAGGATACAACCATTTTAGAAGAGAGTTCGGCAGTTTCTTATAATACACAAAACATAGATAAATTCTTACCATATGATCCAATAATCACACTGCTTGGTATTTACCCAAAGGTGTTGAAAACTCAGATCCACACAAAAAGCTTATACATGGATGTTTATAGCAGCTTTATTTATAATTGCCAATACTTAGAAGCAACCAAGATGTCTTTCACTGGGTGAATGGATAAAAACTGTGGTATATACAGATAAGAGAATGTTATTTGGCGCTAAAAACGAATGCACTATCAGGCCATGAAAAGACATAGAGGAGACTTAAATGCATATTACAAAGTGAAAGAAGCCAATCTGAAAAGTCTACATACTGTCTAATTCCAACTACATGACATTCTGGAAAAGGCAAAAATATGGAGGCAGTAAAAAATCAGTGGTTACCAGGGCCGAGTGAGGAGAGATGAATAAATAGGTGGAGAACAGTGGATTTCTAGGGTGTAAAAATACTCTATATGATATGATATAATGATGGCTACATGTCACTAGACATTTGTCTAACCCCATGGAATGTCCAACACAAACATTGAACCCTGATGTAAACCCTGGACTTTGAGTGATTATGATACATCATGTAGATCCATCAGTTGTAACAAAGGTACCACTCTGTTAGAAGATGTTGATAAAGGATAAGGCTATGCATTGTGGGGGCAGAAGAAATCCCTACACTTTCCTTTTAATTATTCTGTGAACCTAAAAGTGCTTTTTAAAAAAAATCTTAAGTCTAAATAAACAAATGGAAAGGAAAATATGCCTTTAGTGGTTTGTTGTTGTTTTATTGAGTTTATGTGGAAATGCCATAGTTTACATATAATCAAAAAATGTTAGTAGAAATAAAGGAATAGCAAACTTTTCAGCTCACCTCAAGGTATATTCAGCAGCTTAGATTAGCTAAGGCCCATCAAGGTATGCTCCCAGAGTTCTAACCCAGCACCAAGGAAAGATCTGGATTTACTCCACAAGCCATGAACATATATATTAAATACCTGCTTACTCTCTGCCAGGTTGTGTCAGGTTCAAGGTTTTCTATAGCATATTAGTCCAGGTAATTTACATTCTTAGGTATAAATGATCAGATTTAAGGTGTTTAATTAATTATAGCTAATCTATAATTAGACAAGCACGTCAGAGGGCAGTGTCTACTGTTCTTTGAGGAACTAGTCTTTGAGGAACCTTGGAACTAGATGTCACTTTTTCTAAGAAGTGAGTCACTCTCTTGGATGGTTATTAAATCCCACGACAATGACCACACCTCCTGAGCACATCTCAGTACTAGAACTCATTGGCTGAGTCCTCTGGATGGTTGTTCATCCCCAAGTAAGACACCCTGTGGTAATCTTGAGGAGACTTGAAATACCCCTTTATCACACCAATAGCAGTGTCACAAAAAACAGTGGCTTTCCATGGAGCACCTGCCCAGGTACAGACCCTGAGTTAAATCCACCCCTCATGTTACTCCCTTTGCATCCCACAACTCTGTAAGGCTGGTATATTCATTATTCCCATTCTACCGATGGAGGGGGGAAAGTGGCTTCAAAAGAAACTTGGCCAAATAAAAACATAAGGGCCTGAGTAAAGTTTCAACTTGCAGTTGTCTAACTCTGAAGTCCACGTATGATTCTACCACAGGCTGGGTGATGAGGGGCAAGCTAAAATCAAAGAAGACTGGCAATTTAGAATTCTGAATTGCTGGCAAAGTCATTTTTCATCTCACTTTCAGTAAAGACTTAAAGCCCGGAACATACAATCCAACTTCATATCAGGACCCTGACAAGAATGACACGAAACGACTATTACAGGCCAAGTGTAAAAGAAAATGAGAATAATCGACTTTTCAGACCTATTTCTTTTCACCCAGAGATAGAAATGATATTAAACTCTTATTTATAACCGGTAAGGAGTCACACATATTGTCGAACTCTGTATCTGATTATTACTGTAGCACGAGCAATACACTTCGGTGTAAACAGAATATTTCTGAGCTTGATTAAAAACAAAAAAAAATTAAAAAAAAAAGTATCTGTGAAGGGGAAATCATAATTCTTCTTCGGTCTCTTTTTTTCCTGATTGGCAAGCATTTTTACATTTTTCAAAGACATCGAAGTAAATTCCACAATGCTTAACTTGCTCACATGACATTTGGTATACCTTTTAGTGCTGCAGAAGGACAAAACATATGTCCTTTGTGTGGTATAGGTCAAACTTGAAATACCAGGCTTGAAGAAGAAGGTACAATTTTGCCTTCTTTACTGAAACCTTATTTTTCTCTCAGGAATGTAAAAGTTTTAGAGGTGAAAAATAATTGAGAGAAAGGGATGAAGGAAAAATATTTTTTTGATCATACGTAAACATCTAAAAGCAAATTGTCTCTTGAAATATCAGTAATACAAGTAAATTAGTATGCTAGTAGCAAGCTCTTCCTCTCTAATACAGAGTCTATTTACTGCTCATTCTTTTTCATAAAGCTCCCCCAGGGTGGTAGAACATGAAGAAAATTGTTGGGAAAAATAGATTACTTTAGATTACTTTTTAGATTACTTTTCAAATATCCCCCTCCCACCAAAATTTAAAATGGATCTGTTTGCCTACCCTGGCCCGAGCCATAGTAATGAATATCACCATTCCCCCTTCCAGTGATTTTCACAAACTTCTACATTTTTTATTTTTTTACCCAAGAAGTCATAACACATCTACCTAAAAGAAATATATTGAGCTATCTCAAATATCTTCCAAAAGATGATCTTAAAATTGATTTTTTAAAATAAAGTTTATTGATTTTTTTTTCCTGCTAGAATGTGTTCTTCTGGACATATCCTATGCCCATTTACTTGAATTGCTGATATTTCAGGATAGGATTTGTTTTTAGATGTTTACATATAATTGAAAAAAGCATTTTTCCTTTACCCTTTTCTCTCAGCTGTTTATGTTTCATCTTTAAAACTTTTTCATTCCCAAAACTGAAACATGGACAATTTTTAGTACACAGCAAAATTCTCTCCATCTTCATATCCTTAATTTTTAAAAATTTTTTAAGTTTATTTATTTACTTTGAAAGAGACAGAGACAATGTGAGTAAGGAAGGTGCAGAGAGAGAGGGAGAGAGAGAATCCACAGCAGGCTCCTTACCATCAGTGCACAACCCTATGTGGGGCTTGAACTCATGAAACTGAGATCATGACCTGAGTCAAAAACCGAGATTGGACACTTAGCTGGCTGAGCTACCCAGGCACCCCACATCTTCATATCCTTTAAGTCTTGGGTTAATGCATAGATAAAATCAATAGATTTATTCACATATTCTAAGAAAATGTATAGCCTAAAAGAAACAAAGGAAAGAGAGGACATAGGAATAAACAGGATGGAATGAATTTTACACATAGGCATACATGCCGTCTACAGGAGTAGATGTTGCAAACCCTTGTCCTGGCCCTTTCCCCATGACTTCTGCCAGTTGTGTCTTACAGCCATTTTCTATTCAGTATAACCCAACAAGGCAGCATTTATCATTAACACAAGTGTGTGACAGGGCATATTCCTAATATCAGCTCGAAAAGGGATTCTGGGGGGTGCCTGGGTGGCTCAGTCGGCTAAACTTCCGACTTCAGCTCAGGTCACGATCTCACAGTTCGTGGGTTGAGCCCTGCGTCGGGCTGTGTGCTGACAGTTAGCTCAGGGTCTGGAGGCTGTCTTTGGATTCTGTGTCTCCCTCTCTCTCTGACCCTCCCCTGCTCACACTGTCTCTATCTCTCTCTCAAAAATAAATAAAACATTAAAAAAAAAAAGGAAAGGGATTCTGGGCTTAACTGTTTTTGTTCAGCATAGTTAGACCTGAGTCTACCTACCATGTTTCATCTATTTCATTGAAACTTCAGTTTTGTGAGCACCTAAATCCTGGCAAAGATTTATGCTTCTACAATCTTTAACATACTTGCTTCCCAGTTTAATCGCAAACTCTGATTCAGTTTGCATGTTATAAACTGTCTTAAACTTTCTTTAATTAGACTCTCAAATCCTAAAGAGACCCAAAGACAATTACTTTTAAAATCTTTATAACTATACTCATATCCATGTGCAAATAGACGCTCTGCTATCAAGAAATGACTAAATAAATGCCCAATAGGTGTCAACCGATCTTTGAAACGGGGAAAGGAAAGCTCCAGAGTGATTAGCTTGAGTGACAAGCTGTCTAATTTATTTCCGCTGAGTGAAATTTATTCATTTGCCAGGAATAATAGTAACACAAAAATAAAAAGGACATGCAAGTGCCAAGTAATTTAGCATGGTAATGGAATTACATCAGGCTGCCGTGGGGGGTCTAGGTTTTAGCACAACACGGATAGGAAATTGATTTGTATTATCTAGATGATTGTGCCTTTTCTTTCTGTGCCTTATACTACCACTTTAATATACTCTGGTCTCCTTTACTATTTTTCCTAAGATTAGGCCAGCTGAGGGCAGATGCTTTTGCTTTTACGTATGTAGTCCGTCAGTGTACAGAAATGTTCTTGTCTTCCAGAGACACATAAATAACATAAAATGCTGAGGTTCCCCTCTGTTCTGGAAGTACCTTAAATATTTGATTGATAGGGATTCAAACTGCCAGTCAGACTATAAAGACTCTACTATCTGCCAATATTGTAAATAGAAATTGCAAAATATGTCGTGATGGAAACAAAAAAAGAAACACAGAAGAACAGGGGCCCAGTTTATAAAAGAACAGTGATTGACTAACCCCTGTTTTTATGTCCTTTATTCTCTAGGACCTACAGTATTTTTGTGGGTGGGGACGCCAACGCAGAAATGAGTTCTTTAAGGAAAGCAGCCCTCAGGAGCACACATCCCTGAAAAAGGCAATAATAGCTTGGTGTCCAAGTGGCCCCAATTAAAAATAATACTTATCTGCACTTTTTATCCTAACAGACCTCCTGCTGTCCCATCCTCCCACCTACTCCCACCTCATAAAAGGACAGTCCATCAAGAGGTATTGTATACGTATAGGATACCTCTTTACTGTTAATTCTATTTAGAATTGTAAAGATTTATGTAGACGTGCTTGTGAAAATAGAATATGGAGTTTGCCCAACTCCAAGTATTAGAAGCTTTGGGATAAAATTTTTCTAATTTTGAATTTCAGAAATGTGGCAACAAAACTTTGCTTGCAAGAACAAGTCAGATCCAACAGTTCACAGATCAGGTCAAGTGAGAAAAAACATTAGATGATTACTATGTCTGTGCTCCCTATCCTGAAGAAATAAATCTGAGATTTGAGTCTTCTTTAAGTCATGAAACTAAACTGCAGAAATCCATCTTCTCCTTTTTAGCCCTATATGGTTTACAGAAAAAGAATGCCCTCATCTGCAAGAAATCTCTAGTGCCAGGGTCTGGAACTCACAAGCCCTGATATTCTCACATCTAGGCACATCACTTTGTCAGGCGCTCAATAGATTTCATTGCTTGCTTTACTTAGAAAGCAGTTTCAACAGAGAGCAATAATTGTATACTTTCCAGCTAACCAAGGGATCACCTCCAGCTGGGGTTAACAGCAAAAACAAGAAAATCATTTCCTTGTATTTTACTACCATGATGATGGCAAATGTTACTTTTGAAGGAAGAAACGAAGTTGAGAAAGAAAGTGAGATCCTAAAGAGTGAAATAAAGGCAATAAAAATAAAATACGCCATGTTGAGGTCAAGCAAAGTGTGCTATATTATCCTGAATGAAAGAAACTGAAGTAATATTGTAAATTAGTCCAGATGACCCTATGCTCTGGGTAAGAAATTCTATAAAGATGAAACCAAGTATATCTTTCTCAAAATCCATTTGCTTCATAATCTAATTGTTTGGTTTTTACAGTAAATCCAAAGGATTGTTTTAATTTAATGAAAATTCAGAGGAAGAATGTTGACAGAAAAATCACAAAAAAAATAGAAATACAATTAGACCCAAACACGTGGAAAAGAATGTTCCACTTCCTTTTGAGTCCACACTTTTTTGAGTGGATCTAAGAAATGTATCTCCAGGCTCGCCTGACCAGTAAGTCCGGTGTTGAAATTTAAGGATGTGTCCTGACATTTTGCTACAATTGCAGTCTATCCAACTGTCTGGGAAGCAAACAAATAAATAACTATGAATTTATTTATTATGTTCTGGAACATCCATAAAATGAAATAGTCTGCAACCATTAAAGATTATCTCAGGAAAGTGTATTTATTATAAAAGAAATATTCAAGATTAGAGAATTTCACATAGCTGTTTTATGAGTCATATTGGATATGCCCTCTTTGATTTGGGTGCTATTTCACAGCCCTAAATAAAGTCATGTTAATTTCATCTTTGTAAAAAAAAAAAAATAGTCTTTATGCTACAGAAATTTCTCCGTATCCCCAGTACCAGCCTCTCCAGAGTCTCCAGGGTAGGTGAGGTGTGGACAGAGGTAAGTGAGCCTGAGAGTTAGAGGAGCAGAATCTGCCAAAGTGAAAATAGGATGACAAAGACTTGAGTCTTCAAATGCCCAGAGCATCAAAATAGATAACATTGTGCATGTATTTGATCTTATTTGCAAAACATACATTGTAAATATCAAGTATGGATGAGATTGTGAGGAAGCAGATCGTCAAGGACAAAACATGAAAGTAGAATAGGGAAGTCACCTCAGTAGTGGAACACTTGAAAACATTTTACTCTATGAACCCACAGTTTAAGTTAATCTATGCTTAAGAAATAAAACGAAAACCCTCAGATAGATATCTACTTTTAAAAAAAAAAAAGCACTTAGTATCCTATACACACAAAAATCTTCATTTCAATCCTTTTTATTTATTTGTGGATTTGTTAATTTCAAAACTTGGAAACGGTTAACAAGGAATGGATAAATAAAATGTGGTACTTTTTTTTTTTTGCATTTCAGTATTTAATTGACATTGACCTTTTTTTTTTTTTTTTTTTACAAATAGTTTATTGTCAAATTAGTTTCCACATAACACTCAGTGCTCATCCCCATAAGTGTCCTCCTCTATGCCCATCCCCCCCTCCCCCCCACATCCATCAGTCCTCAGTTTTTGTCGGCATTCAAGAGTCTCTCATGGTTTACGGTACATTTTTATAATAGAATATATGCAATGAAGAGAAGTAAAAGAGATTTATATCCCAGGTGTATCACATGTAAAATGTATCATGGAGTGGACAAAACAACAATGAAAAGATACATATGTATAAAATATTCTATTATAGTAAGAAATACATAGGACTAGAGCAAAATCAGAAGCCGCTACTATGAACATCTTAGTTGAGGGGAGGGGGTGTCTCATGTAAGTATCTCCTAGTTATAAGTAACCACCTACTGAGCAGTAGGAGTACAGTACCTGGGCCCTCAGATATTTTCAGGACATGTCCTCCTTGGTATAAGACAAGAATGTTTTATTTTTTAAACTGTGGAAGGAGAACTTGAACTCCCATCTTTTGGGCAATCTCAGTGCCTCAACCTCTGAACGGGGGCCATCTGGCCTGAAAAGAAAAGTACCACCTGCTTTCACCTTTCTCTTCTTGTCCCCCATCTCTTCCTTTCCTAGCTGCTTCATCTTCTACCCCTACCTCCCCCCCCCCCCGCCACACACACACACACACACACACACTTGATTTCCAGTGAAGTAGGGAAGGGAGAATTGTGTAGCACAGGGTTGATAAGAAAGCAATTCTTTTCCTGACCCTCTTCCCATAATATAACATAGAATTCTATATATTACATATGTATAATACATATGTATTGAATAGAATTGAGTTAGGGGGAAAAAACGCCCAGTTTTCCCTCCTGTGTCTTCCTTTCCTGTGTGTTTCCTTTAAGCTCTTATACCACCACATTTACTACCCCCCGGCACAAGATGTGCGGAGGTTTTTCCCCACACCAAGCAATTCTTTGTGACAGCAGCTGGATATCTTACAATTGAACTCAATGCTAATACTATCTACTTTGAGGTAGTGTTAGATGCCACAGGTTAAGAGCTCAGTCCCACAAGACTGCCCCCACCTACTTCAGTAGCTACTTTAGTCGCCAGTCTCGAGTGGTGTGTCCCCAGGTTACCCATGACTTCTGTTCCATTTGGCTAAAAATTGGAGGCTCCCATGGCTCTTTCCTCGGTTTTGATTAATCTGTGAGACCAGCTCACAAATTCTGGGAAATACTTACTCATCAGCTTATTAAAGGATGTGACGAAAGATACGGATGAACAACCAAATCAAGAAATACACAGGGTGGGGTCTGGAAGGGTTCTGAGTCTCAGGAGCTTCTGTACCCATGGAGCTGGGGTGCGCCATCCTCCCATTGTGGATGTGTTTGCCAACCCAGAAGCTCTCTGAACCTCACAGTATTAGGATTTATGGAGCTTCATCATATAGGCATCCACAATTACCTCCATTTTCTGCCCTTCTCCCTTCTCAAGAGAATGGATGTGGGAGACTGAAAATTCCAAGCTTCTAATCATGGCTTGGGCTTACTGGTGACCAACCCTCATTAGAACAAAAGACATTCTCATTATTCAGAAAATTACAAGGGTTTCAGAAGTCCAGTGTCAGGAAAAAAAGATGACAGGAATTGGGGGAAAAGACTCATACATAAGTCTATACACACACACTATATACATTATATACATTACATATGTGATGAAAATATAATATATACACATTTTTTCTTTTTTAACAAATAGTTTATTATCAAGTTGGTTTCCATATAACACCCAGTGCTCATCCCCACAAGTGTCCCCCTCCATGCCCATCTCCCTCCTCACCCCTCCCCCACACCCATCAGTCCTCAGTTTGTTCTCAGCATTCAAGAGTCTCTCATGGTTTGCCTCTCTCCCTTTCCCCCACCATTTTCCCCCTTCCTCTCCTCCACGGTCCTCCAGATACACATTCTATTATCTAACAATTACAAATATATATATATATATACACATTATATGTGTGATAAAAAATATATATTCACATTCTATTATCTAATAATTACAAACAACAGCTTCACATAACAAAAGACTATCAAACCATAGATCTTACAAAGCAAGGCTTTGTCTGTGTTCCAAACTATGTAGGTTAACACTTCTCAAATTGTAATACCCTCCCCCTTTGAAACCAGAGTCCTCTTTCAATTTCTACCTTCTCCTCTTCCAAGAATTCCAGAGGATATCTGAGATACTAGACAGATCTCAATCATCCTAAATTCCAGAATGTCTTATAGAATCTAACATTGATTTCCTTTTGTTAGAGAACAGACATTTCTAGAATTGGTTTTTGTTTTTGTTTAGAATAACATTGATTTATCAGATTTGTCTATTGTTTCCTTTTTATCTCAGGAGGGGAAAAACAGTCATGATCATATTTCTTACCTAAGTATTAGTTTAAGGTGAAATGAAGAATCAATACATCAAAGATTTCTTTGCAGGGTAAGAGTAGGGTAGCTATGTAGAAAATGAAGAATGTGTAATCACATTTTGACACAACTTTATGACTCTAGAATCAATACATTTAAATAGAGCCAGACCATTAGTTTCATTTGGAAGCGTGGGCTTAACTACATGACTTGGATGAAATTGAGTATTATATTTTGGCTCTAAAGCCACATAATATAAACAAAAGTTTCACTGAAGCAACAGAGTATCAAACAGCATAATTTTACAAAGCCAGGTCTATTTCTATGTCCAAAAAGTTTTTGTGTTAGTCTCAACATTTGCTACAGTTCTACAGAGAAATGAAAATTAGAAATGACATCATTATCCAGTATTATTACTTGCAATCAAGCCCCATTTTGTTAGCACTTAAAAATTGAGTGTTTGTGTGGCTATTTAGGATAATGGGTTCCATTGATGCTGATGTTTTGTTATGATGAGCTTTGCCTAGTGGCCCAGTACATTGTTCTTCATCACTTTACTAAATGTATCTACATTTCCTTCTTGGCCAAAACTTCATTTTTATAATAACTCCTGTTTATTCAACTGGCTATGGAGTGGCTGACTCATATCATGGATTTGACAGGCAACTGCCTCTTATCTTCATTCTTCCCTGAGCCTCTCTATGCTTCCCTCAATGAGATTAAACCAATTTCCATTTCCTGGAAACTGAAAAACATGAGAGTATCAGAATTACTTCTCAAGAAAGGAAATGTTTATCCCCCTAGAGTGGCACTTGAGCGGGTGAGGGGCAGAGCAAGAGAAGAACACACACAGAATCCCAAGCAGAGTCCAAGCTCTGAGCTGTTAGTGCAGAGCCTGACAGGGGGCTTGAACTCACAAGTCCTGAGATCATGACCTGAGCCGAAGTTGGACGCTTAACCGACTGAGCCACCCAGGTGCCCCATTAACACCTTTTAAAGAATTAAGCCAGGTCCCATTTATAGCTCTTGGCAAACAAAAGAACTTCTAGGAAATTTAGGGTGTTGTTCCTCAGGAGACAATGTATGCAAAGTAGCAGTGATTAAGTGGAGAAAGGCATGACTGCAATCTGACTATAGGAGACTACTAACCCTGAATCAGTATTGTGCTTTCCCCCCTCTCTCTTTACTCTCTCCCTCTTTCTCAATCTTCCTAAGTTTTCCATCTAAAATTTTCAAATATCCCCAAGTCATGAGTATGAAAAATAACAAAAAGAAACCTCATTTAAAATGGGATGGGGTGGGGATGCACCTGGGTGGCTCAGTCAGTTAAGCTACTGACCCTTGATTTTGGCTGTCATGATCTCACAGTTCATGAGTTTGAGCCCCATGTCAGGCTCTGTCCTGGGGGTCCAGAGCCTGCTTGGAATTCTCTTTTTCCCTCTGTCTCTATGCCCCCCTCTCTCTCAAAAATAAATAAATAAACTTAAAAAAAATTCAAATAAAGAAAATAGACTCAGGAAGCACCTGGGTGACTCAGTTGCTTAAGCAACTGATTCTTGATTTCAGCTCAGGTCTTGATCTCATGGCTCATGACTTCAAGCTCCATACCTTAGGCTCTGCACTGACAGTAAGGAACCTGGTTGGGCTTCTCCTTTTTTGCTCCTCTCCTGCTCACATGCACATGCTCTCTCTCTCTCTCTCTAAAAAAATAAAATAAACTTAAAAAATAAAATAAAATAAAAGAGTCAGGAGATTAGAAGAGGGAGCTCTCACGCCTTACCACTCATCAATGGCAGACCAGACAGGAAGAGATGGACCTTGCATGTGAATACTACTTTAATACCACAGCAGAAGGAATGCTTTTCCTCCTACCCTGGCAACAGGCCAGCCAATGAGAGACAGTCACAACTCAGCTAATGAGAAGCCACTATACTGCCGGTTTACTCCAATGGACCTTGTGTTTATAGCAGCCCCTCCCAACTTTCCCTTTCCTCTAAAAAAGAGTGTCCTCTCCTTTGTTCTGAGTATTTGCCTATGGTTTGTCATAGCTTGCTTATCCCAGGTTGCAATTCTCTGCTATTCCCAAATGAACCCATTATGCTGGTAAAATAACTGGCAGTTTTATTTTTAAGGTTAACTCCACCTAGAGTTAGACTTAGGTAGGAATAAGCAATCATATTTACCATCACACTGCATTTGCAACTTTTTGGAACCAAACCAAAGATGTGTTGGCAGGTTACTTATCACACTGGTAGTTGGAGCCTTCATTGCTGAGTCTTTTGTCCTTTCAAATTAATATAAATCAATGTGTAACAGTTAACAAATATACAACAGCAAAGGTAAGATTTCCAAGGAATATAATATAAGGAGATTCAAATAGTCAAGACGTTCCAAATTCAGGGGTGTGGAGCTGCTGAAAGAGAATCCTGGGACAATGTGCTTGTCAGGAATGTATCTTCAGAGACTGAGCATAGAGTTTGAAAGGTTTAATTTGACTTGAGAAGTTATTCCGCATGCATTAAATAGCTCTAAGCCTTGCTGTTGGCCCTCCACATCATACAGTTTTTTAATAATCGAATAACCTTTATTTCCCAGGAGTAATACCTGGTTTACAATTACTGACAACACTATGGGTCAAAGAAACAGACACTCCTCTATTGAACTTGACTTGAAAAACTCCTTTTGATCTCTATAGCCAGAGGTAACAGAGTTAATAAGTTTCAAACACTACAACCCCTAGAGACTAGTTTTTCTTACTTGGAAAAGCAAGTGTGAGATAAAAAAATAAGTATAAAAACCTTACCGTGGAAGTAAATTTCTATCCCAATATATTGAAAACTACTTAATAATACTTAATAATAAAAAGCAAAAAAAAAAAAAACAAACCACATTGTCTCACAGAAGGAGCAGACCCATGTCTTCTTTTTTTCTTAAGTGTATTTATTTATACTGAGAGAGAGAGAGAGAGAACACAGCACACGATTGCCAGGGAAGGGCAGATAGATGGGAGGAGAGAGACAGAGAGACAGAGAGAAAGAATCCCAAGCAGGCTCCACACTGTCAGCATGGAGCCTAATGTGGGGCTTAAACTCAAAAACTGTGAGATCATGACCTGAGCTAAAGTCATGACCTGAGCTAACCAAATGAGCCACCCAGTGCCCCAGACCCACGTCTTCTGATTCCCATTCCAGTGATCCTTCTACTGCTGCCTCATTTGGCTGGATGTTTTACATACTATAAAGATTATTATCTATCCCAAATAATTCCAATTTAATTTTCTTTAATGTTGAGATTCTGTAAATTGTTATTGAGAATGAACACTTTTGGGGGGGAAAAGGCATGGTACAAACAGTATATAATATGATGTCATATTTGGAACACATGTTTTTTACTTCTAATATAATTGACAGTTGAACCAATTAAATTCCTATTAAGTTGAAGACACTTCCAACTAATTGAATGAAAACAAGATTAAATCTAAACAGAAGGAAAACCAATATTTCATGATTATCTTTGAAGAATACAGATGAAGAAAAACAGTTGCTTTTCGCCAAATGTTTTATTTTTTTTAATTATTTTTATAGGTTTTTTTTTGAGACAGAGACAGACAGAGCATGAGCGGGGGAGGGGCAGAGAGAGAGGGAGACACAGAATCTGAAACAGGCTCCAGGCTCTGAGCTGTCAGCACAGAACCCGATGTGGGGCTCCAACTCACGAACCACGAGATCATGACCTGAGCAGAAGTCGGACACTTAACTGACTGAGCCACCCAGGTGCCCCTTACCAAATGTTTTAAATCAACCCATGTAGGGCTTGTGATTAAAAGGGCCACTGAGGGGGAAGGGAAGGGTGCCTGGGTGGTTCAGTGGTTTAGCGTCTGACTCTTGGTTTTGGCTCAGGTCATGTATCTCACAGTTTCATAAGTACCAGCCCTGACTAGAGCTTAGCTCAGAGCCTGCTTGGGATTCTCTCTTGCCCTCTCCTCTCTCTGCTCCTCCCCCACTCATGCTGTCTCTCTCTCTCTCAAAATACAGAAATAAAACCTTAAATACATACATATATACATACACACATACGTAAAAGGGGCCACTAGGTAGAATCACCAAATAATATTTTGAAATGGAATGAGTAGGATTATGGGCTGACAAGCTATTATTTAAGTTCATGTAACCTTTATCTCTAAAGTAGCCCTATTAGGAATTAAGAAATCCTAGAATGCTTGGAATAAAAAGATGTTGAAAAGACTTCAGTGTTCAGGCAAAATCATACCTAAACCAAGCTAGAGGTAAGTGTTGGCTTATTAATTTGGGGCAGAGACTATATTCAACACATTTGACCACTTCTATCACATGTACCAGCCAAGCAGATCAGAATGAATACTGGCTGACATAATGCAGCAGTGCAGGACAGATAAATATCAGCCCCACGTTTAGGTAAAATTAATAAAATGAGCTAAGCAATAATGGGCCATATTCTATTGTTTTTCCCCTAAAACTTTAATGGAAATGCTTGAAAAGGTAGGAATGCATGTTCTTTAGCTGCCATATTGAAAGATGCCCTAATACTGATGCTACAAAGCACTGGGACATTTCTGATCTAAGGGCTACTTTTGCTTGGCCTGCATAGCATATGTTTAATATGAATTAATTGACATTATATTATAATAAATAAACTTCACATAAAATGTTTCAGCTTCTCTTGAAATGTCAAAAGATCTATACATAATGGTCTCACAACCCCTCATGACAACAGGGACTAGCAGTTGCTCCCTTCGGAAGGGACATGTTCCCCGTGGGGATGCAGTCGCCACCAGCCATGCTCTTTCTACACTTTTAGGGAACATGCGTCATGCTTACAGACACTTGAGCTTGGAACCCACGTAGAGTTCAATTAATCAAACTACTGAGAACAGCCTCAAGCTTCCTATGCGTTTAAGTCATCTAATTAGAGTTCCTCTACCCCATGTGTCCTTCCACAACCCAATCCAACCGCTGGCATACGTACAAAGGGGCTCAAAGATGAATAAGTGACTTGGAAATGAATATAAATTGTATGAACAGGCTGTCTACAAAAAGCAGGGTACAGACTACTTTATGATTTAAAAAACAAAAAAGCATTAGTGTTTCCTGTCATTTCCTTACAATTTGTCACAATGCCTCTTTATAAGGAGTAATTATTCCAAACACAGTGCCCTAAATTGCAATTGGGATTGGATGTCAGATGAACTATTTCATGTCTTCTAAAATTTCAATTAAAGCTTCAGACTTCTTTTCTCTTGCTAGACCTTGGCTACCTGTGGTTGGCTGAAGGGTTAGACACAAAGCAATTAGTATGCTTTGACCTTTCTTGTGACTCAGAAACATGTATTTGTAAAATCCTCATACTATAATCCAACCTAGTTTACTAGACAATAAGACTATAAAACACTTCTAACTGCAAATGCTTAATAACAGTTGATTAATATTGATCAAAGAAGGTACAAAAGAGGGATGCAAAGCCTAGTCAATATCTAATCATGTCAAATAAAACTCATTTCCTTTTTCCAATAGGATTCCTAGATTGGTAGATCAGGGGAGTGTGGCTATAAATAATAAATGTTTACATAAGCTTTTTAAAATTATACTTACTTTATTTTTATATTTATTGTATATTATTTGTATATATTTATAAATATATATTTATTTTATATTATTTTTTATTTATTTTATAAGACCACCTTGTTTTAGAAAACACTCAGTGATATACCCACTACTATCCATCGATTCCTCACAGCCTCAGAGAGCAAGTCTGTCACATCAGGAGTTCCAGTCTCAAAGCTTTTGTCACTCCGTGTCCTTCAGAGGTACCCTTGCACACTGACTATGTAATAACCTTTTTCAAAGATTCTAATTTTAAATTCAAGTCTAACATTCCTGATGAATGTTGGATACCTCTGCCATCCAAACTATATGACACTCAGAGCCAGGAGACGGGGGAAAAGGCCAAGTAGGAAAACAAAACACACACACAAAAAAAAACAAAAGCTAGCACAATACTGCCAAGTAACTTATGTGGTCAAAGTTTCGTTACTCGGTGTGATCAGTTTTGTTATTTTTTATGGGACGAAACAAGTTCCTGGGACTAGAACTCTCTTCTAGGAAGAAATTAGATCATACATTGCCCATGTGCCTTTTTTCAAGGAAAATTGGGAAAGGCTACATAAATATAACATAATGATGGCAAAGGATGTGGCATCGTATTATTTTTCTGCTGCTAGTCAAGTCTTTTCTTCTTGCCAAGTTTAGAGGAATTGAGTGTAGAAAAAGACTTAGCAAACTTTTCAACATTCTGGCCACTGCACAGGAAAGATGTAGACAGAAGCCATCCAGAAACTCATAACTATGAAGCTAGGAGTCAGGCTCCTCCTTTGATGATCCTCCAAGCATCTAAAGGAAGCAGGTCTGGATCAAGCTGAGGTTTCTAAAGCCGAGGGGGAAGCTCGCAAGATGGTGGTCAGCCTTCGGGACAAAGATAAATGGCTCTGGTGCTTTCTCCAGTACACATGCTATAGCATGCTGGCTCCTGTTGTGGTGTGGTAACTCTGTCAGAGGAAAATCCAGACATAGAAATACAAGAGGGTAGGGACACCTGGGTGGCTCAGTTGGTTAAGCCTCCAACTTTGGCTCAGGTCACGATCTCATGGTTCGTGAGTTTGAGACCTGTATAGGGCTCTGTGCTGACAGCTCAGAGCCTGGAACCTACAAAGGATTCTGTGTCTCCCTCTCTCTCTGCCCCTCCCCTGCTCATGTTCTGTCTCTCTCTCTCCCCCAAAACTAAATAAAAACATAAAAAAAAAAAAGAAGAAATGCAGGAAGATAGACAGATCTAGGGAGTGTGCAGTGAAAGAGAAATGGGAACTGTAATACAGATTCTAGCATAGCTTAACCTTCACTGGCCATCATGCCACATATTCTAAGTGGGAGAATCTGTGCCTGTTCTCAGTCTGGACTTTGACAGGGGAAGGGGTGAGGGAGGGGGTTGCTGAGCTTTCTAGAGGCTTTAATTTAGAAATTCAGAGAGAGGGAAGTATCTTCTCATTACACGTAACTGCAAAATGTCAATAAATTAACCTTAATGTCTTTTCCAAAATATCCCATAATGTATGGACTGTAATGGAATGTTAATACCCAATAAAATCAGAAAGGAAAGTTCAGATGATCATAAAGCATAAAAAATATAGTCATCAATTCATTCTCCACTCTTAGTTCTGTTAATCATCTTCCCCTGGATCTTTGATGCATGATAACTCTCATTTGCACCCCTCTGGAAATGGCTAAGTATGTTTTGAAATTGTATGGCTCATTTCGTGATCATTCTAACAGCAATTACAATATTCTGTGGTTAATACAGCATAATGTTCACTGAAACTCTATCATAATTATGCCAGCCAATTGTAAGTGAATTACCATGGCAGGCACTCTGGGAATATAATACCACCGAATAACCTTCCCTGGCCACCCACACAGAAAGCTCTCCCTCTCAGAGCAGAGGATAGGTTTGTACATCTCTCTCAGGACTTCTGAAAGAAGTTGTACATGGCAACTGAAAAAATATCTTCTGATGGTATCATTTGTTTCTAAATACTGATGACCTGATGGAGTTCAAAAATGTCAGTCTCCAAGCCACATTCCTCTGTGGGAGGTTATACCTAATGCCCCACAGTGCTTTCTTCTTGCTAATGAATCATTTTAAATGACTCTCCACATGACTCATATCTTGTTGCTGCCATGCTCTTATGCCATCTATTTTTCCATTGTAAATGGACTCTTGTACTTTTTCTTTTTTGTTGTTGTTTTGGTTTTTTTATTTTTATCTTTTGTAAATGGACTCTTGTGATTATTTAAAGTTAGTTTCAATTGTAAATATTTTGCATAGGATTTATACACACACAGGATTAGAACTCCATTGCTGCCTGTGGCTCTTGACCAGTGTTTATCCTCAAGAGAGGTGGGAGAAGGAAGGGCAGGAAAGCAGAAGTAGAATCCACGGTTTTCCTGAGCCCACTTTCTCCAGGTAAAGAGCTTCTGGCTTTGATCCTCCACTAAGACCAGCTGCCTGATTCCATAATTCTTGCGCTTACTTTCTGCGTGTGACTCGATTCCATAATTTCTGGCCCCTTTAGGAAAAAGGAACACACAAAAGAAACCATACCAGGTTTCGCATCCATCTTTTCAATGCCCATAAGCTGGAGGTCTGTGCTCAAGGCACCACTAAAGGCTTTCCCTCAGAAACTGGCCTCAGGGGCCAGGGGCTGCCTCTGTGGCATTCATGGTGGTCTCTCAGTTCTTACTTCCTTGTAGACACAAATATTTCCCACACTGAGATTTCCATTTCATGTCCTTTTCAACTTCAATTCTTTGTTCTATTCGCTTCTGTTCCAAATGGGAAACCAGTGACCCCCCCCCCAATTAATTAATTCATCCATTAAATCTTAATTTAATTTAATAAATTTAAAAAATTAAAGCTCATAAAAATAAAAAGAAGAAGAAAGGAAGGAACCATAAACCTCAAGTAAGACTTCTTAAGCCCCTCTATCTGCCAAGAATTCTAAAAGTGGTGTGTATATCTAAATGCCTGCCTCAGTAGCAAGAAGTCAGAGGAGTAGCAAAACCAAGAATTGGGCCAATGAGTGAAATTGGTAGTGGCTGGCCTCATGCATTGACATTCTGGTCTCAGCCATTGAAATTCTGAAGAAACTACCCTGTGTCCTCTGCCACTGGCATGACACATATCTGTTCTACATAGATGGCCACAGTTCCAGACAGAGCTTTTCAATTCTGAAAGATTTTATATATATATTTATATTTATAAACTATGACCAGATAATATTATTTTTGAGATTCGACCTATATATTTTTTCTCTCCCTTCCATTCAAACAAATACACAGCTGTGCATTTCTTGCCTGGGGGAGTAACCTAACAACAAAAAAGCAAAATTTATTCTAAGTTTCTCCAGCCTTTGGATTCCAAGCACACAAACTCCAGAGAAGGAAATCTACATGATTTTAACAAAATATTTTTAAGAAACAAGACGGGGAGAACAAATAGCCCCAGCAGGAAGGTTCTCTGGGAATGCAGGAAGTGGGAAGCGGGACCCGCTTCTTGCTTGCTGGGCAGTGCAGACACAGCAAAATCACAGAGAAGAAATGGCTCAGCATGCACCTTGAGAACTGAGGCAGCGGGAGGGGTGTACCAAGGAGCCAGAGGACATCGAGGCCTGTGCTGGAGGACAGGATGGGTGTCTTTCTGCTCACCGTCTGGGTAAGTGACTCCATGACCAGAGGCCATGCCCTGAAATCTTAGTAAGTTTTTATAACTATGACACAAATTCCACAGAGATAGAAGAACTCTTCAAAAGACTAGGGGTAACATTCTCTGCCTTTCTGGAGGCACAGAAGCCCCCAAATAAGATTTTTGATGAATTACAGAAAACCAAAGCAGTATTTCCTCCCCACCTGCAGTGTCTCCCCAGGCAGAGTAGGTGGGGATTCCTGATTTCACTGTGACCAGCACATAGCCATTGAACAATGCGCCATAGCTCCTCAAGTGTTCAAGAACTCCTTCGCTCCCAACTGCAATTCCATTCTAGCAGCTCATATTTCTCCCATCTCAGCAGAGGATGGGAGCAACTCTACATTTTCCAGCTATGTAATCATTAGACGCCTAATCCACGTGGGATTTGCAAACACTTAAGGTGTTTCAGTGAGTATTTTCAAACATTAATTCCTCTCTCAGCTCTAGGGTCTTGATTCTTCCTTAGGAAGTGGCTTTTGCAAAATACACAGCACACTCTCTTACATTATCCTCTACTGTATACTCTTTTACACGTCTGTGTGCTTCACAAGCCACAGAACTCCCTCTGCAACCTTGAACAGATGAGAAAAATGTCTTCCACAGATAGCCTCTTCCTAGACATTTTTGTGCAGCAATCAGAGATTAAATTCTGTATGTGCTTCAGCCACCTGAGTGATTGACTACTGTGCAAAGAAAATTCATCTCAATCTTCCCTATTGTTTGAGAGCAATGCTGGGTCGATACCTACTACGTAGTTTCACTGCTATCAGTTCAATCAATGTCTCCATCTTTGTTCTCTGCTTCTTACAGTGGGATCTGATGTTTCACTTTATCAGTAACGGAGCAAAGGCTGATGACAAGGCATTTTATTCCAAACCACAACTGGCAATTTATTTTAGTTTTTTCCCTACTTGGAGACTCAGCACAAGTACAGGTCATTGTCTCTTGCCTGTGTTGTTGCCTTTTTGATGACATCTTCACGATGGGAAGCAATCTACTCATCTGGCACCTCACTTGTCTCAATACATGTTAATGAATAACTGTAGCCTTTGTTGTTGTTGTTACAGTAACAAAAAGTGAAAACAAGGATAGAAGAATTGATCCCAGGGTCTGGGCCAGGAAATAGATTGCTTCCATGTGGCCAAAAGACAAGCTAAGGAGGTGTACGTGCCGTGGAATAATTGGTAGAGTGAAACGGAAAAGCTAGAGAGAGAAAGGGAAGAGAGCCAGAAGACTAAGAAGGAGAAGCCAGATTCATTAAGAGAGTAGCACCCAGGAAGAGATCCAGAGGTGAAGAAAGATCTCCTCCATTCAGAGAAATATGTAGAAAGAGAGAAATCCAAAAAGGAGAGATGCAAGCAATGAAAACAAACAAAAAGCAGGAGAGAAGGGGGCTCAGTAAGCTCAGAATTGCTTTAGTTGGCTTATGGGTTTCAGAGGAAATCATCACATATTACTTTCACCATTTGAAATTCTAATCTGATTATTAATGTTTATTTATAATTTTTATTTTTGTGAAGTCTGAAGTGAGTCCTCACTGAAGAGGTAATAGCTTCCTGTTTAATGAAGAAAGGAACAAAGATAATTATTTTCAACTGTCAGAAGTGACCAAAGTAATACTATCACCAAGACCTGATATTGTAGTGGAATTTTCAAACTGTCAGAAGTGACCAAAGTAATCCTATCATCAAGATCTGATATTGTAGCAGAAAATTGCATCAAGTAGCCAAATCCTTCATCACCCTCTGTGTTAATCTTTTGAACAAGTTCAACTCAAAGACTGAATTATGCTACCTCTAAGAGTGTTAAAAAGATTAATGACCTTAATATCTATAAAGTTCTTTGAAGGTTAAAAAGTACACATAGTAAGTTTTTAAAAGCCAGCATGTAGTTTGTGTAACTAAAATATATTGTAATGTTTCATTTAGACAAGTCTTTGAGAAAGAAAGAAACATGCATGAATTACATTGATTTATGTCTCAGTGCTGCTCCTGATTGGGAAAGTGATTTGTTACATGACCTTGGGAAAGATACAAGATACCAGAATGGGGATGGCGAGGAGAGAAAGCTAAGTAAGGAAAGCCACCTACTTTGAAATCATAGCTACCACAGGAGCACATCCAGGGACAATAAGACTGGAAAATAGAGTTGGCCTTTGTGAACACCTTCACCTCCTCGAAAGGCAACCATCAAATGAAGACATGCTCTCGCTTACCCCACCCCCTGGCTGTCTGGAAGCACTTCATTCTCTGTGTTCCAGACCCTCAATCAACTATAGCTCCGGCTCCACCTTTTCAGATTGAAAAATCCCACTTTCTTTTTTTTTTTTTTTAACATTTTTTTCTTCAAGTTTACTTATTTATTTTGAGAGAGAGAAAGAGAGAGCACAGTAGGGGCAGTGAGAAAAGAAGAGAGAATCCCAAGCAGGCTCCACACTGTCAGCACAGAGCCTGACCCCGGGGCTAGAACTCACAAACTGTGAGATCATGAACTGAGCTGAAATCAAGAGTCAGATGCTTAACTGACTGAGTCACCCAGGCATCCCCCAAATCCCACTTTCTTAACAACACTGACAAAACTAAAGTAATAGAAGCATCTTGGCTTTTGACATAGACCAAGCCTTTTCTATCTTATGATACCCAAACAACAACAACAACAACAAAAAAAACCCCAAAATTATAAAGCAGCTTCTAAAAATGGTTCTAGAGGGGCACCTGTGTGGCTCAGTCAGTTGAGCGTCCAACTTCGACTCAGGTCATGATCTCACAGTTCATGGGTTTGAGCCCCGTGCCAGGCTCTGTGCTGACAGCTCAGAGCCTGAATCCTCCTTCAGAGTCTGTGTACCCCCCTCTCTCTGCCCCTCCTCCACTCATGCAGTCTCTCTCTGCCTCAAAAGTAAATAAAACATTTACAAAATTAAAAATTGTTCTAGAAAAATGCATGCTGTTAAAGTTTGCTAAAATGTAAACTTTGCAAGATCAATAAAGAGGACTATAGTAGTATCAGATGTTTTTAAGTAGTTGTCCTACAATTCCAATTCATAACTTCCAAGATTCAGGAAACTTGTAACTGCTCTTCATTTGTCCTATGAAGAGTCAGAGATATCACCTCAGTGTGATAATCACAAAGTGTCTTTAGATGTTTATCCCTACTTAACATCTCAGGAACCTAAGACCCAGACTATTAATTAAGGTGTTTAAGCTACTTTTTAGAGCACCTGAAATATATGTGTGGCCCCCCCCTCACCTTTCCAGGATCATGGTGTTTTTGTTTGCTACTGAACTATGCTCTTTTTCCTTAAACAACTATTTTAACCTTTAATCCATCTATTTCTGATGAAAATGCTTCTTCTTTTTTTTTTCTCCCCCTCCTTTCTCTCTTTCTTCTCCTTCTTCTTCACTGTCATCTCAGAAACCATTATTTTAGATAAGAGAATTTAATACTGTTTCATCATAAAATTAGAAAACAATGTATTCCCATTCTGTCACCACTACGATAAACCAGGTATCAAAAAACATTCTAGCTTTACATAATTTTGGGGTAGAATTTAGCCATGGCAAAATGCTAACCTTTATCCTGAATGGGTACATTGAACTCTTTCAAAATGAAGCAGAATTAGGAATAGCCATGTATCTGAATACAAATCCTATAGGTTTAGGGGTAATAGATGCATTTATAACATGCTATTATATTGAGTTCAATAGGAATCTAGTTAAGAAATTTAGAGATTACTCTGCTAACAAAGGCTAGTGTCACCAGTACCTCAGTTTGAAATTGGACAGTGATCCCTGTGAGTAACACAGCACTGTTGACCTTCAGGATTATCCTTAGTTACATAAAGCAAACTGGAGATGTGGTCAGCTATTTGAAACAAGAAAATTCCCATAAGCTGGTTTGCATAAGGACATTGCCTTTGGATAGAAGCAGAAGATGAAGATTTTAAAAAAGACACAGAGTGCAGGAAGGGGAAATAGAGAGAAGGAGATGTTGTTGGGGCTCTATGGAATGACTCTATGACATTCAGGGTATAGGCTTTGTTAGGTTCTTTAGGAATAGAGTACAAAACCCACGAGAGAAAATGAAACAAGAACCTCATGCACCTTGAGGGCTGATAACTTTGGGAACATCAGATAATAATGCCCATAACTTTGACACTACTATTACAAGGCAAGCATAGGAAGCAGTGGTAGTAATGAGGCATCATGCAGTTTTGTAGACAGAGCATAAGCAATGAGGGTGGAAATAAAGTCTGAGGCAAACAGCTTATAGTGACTATGGCTGGCAGATGAGTTTGTGCTGGAGGACTCTCAAGGTGACACTGTATACCCTCCTACCAACTGAGGCCTTCTTTTCAGACAAAGAATATGTGCTTATAGCTTCCTCTAAAATAAACTCTTTTTCAGGAGATTTCTCAATCCGTCCTGAGGAAAAAAAGCTACCGGCCAATATCCCTGATGAATACAGATGCAACAATTCTCAGTGAAAGACTAGCAAATCAATTTCAGCAGCACATTAAAAGGATCATTCCCGATGATCATGTGGGATTTATCCGTGGAATGCAAGGATGGTTCAACATACACAAATCAGTCCTTCTTGAAGATGGTATGCTATATCCACCAGATGTGCCAGCATCCTGAGATGAGCTTTAGGCCAAACAGAGGCCACACAAATGATATTTAATCAATATTTCCCTATAATTACTGTTCCACATTTTTCTAGACTCTTTCTGCTACAAAGTTCATTCCCAAACACTACCAGGAACAGAGACCAACAGTTCAACAATTCCATTCTAGGTCCTGGTTAAGGGGCTGATATTTCCAACCATCTGTGTTTATGACCCAGCAAGAGATGACAAAAGTCACAGAATGCCTGTGTCTTACTTTTCACAGAGAAGAAAGACTGTTCTGAGCTTGCTAGAGTCTCCCTTGTCTTCTTCCACTCCTCTACCACACCAGACATTCTTCCTTCTCCCCTATTTCTAGAAAAAACTTTTCCGTAGGTCTCTCAGATGAATCACTACAGTTTCATCCCTTAAATTTGTTCTTTTATCCCAAAGAGTCACAGTATAAGAGCTTGCATGGTTTGGTTTAGCTTTGCCTACTCCTGATGGATAGGACATCTAGAAAAGTCTAGAGAACCATTCAGTTAATTCTAGCCTCTCCTTAGCTTCCATTTCCTAAGCGTGTCTGTAGGATAACCAAAAAGCAGAGGCCCCAATGCCATGTGTCACTCACAGATGAGATATGCACAATGAAGTGAGTTTTCCTGAGGCAGTCATTTCCCATATGGCCCACATCACCTCCTTTGCCTGATTGCCAATGTGGACAGCCTTCCTGTGGCTGCAGGTTTAGCACAGGATACTGGCACTACAGCCCCTCCATTGGTGGTTTTGTATTAAACCTCTGAAAGCATACTCTCCGAGAATAAAAGCTGAATTCCTTTTTTGTCTATTTTGTTACCAATAGTGTTTGATGTGAAATTAACATTGCCGAGAAGCTGGAAGGACTTAGTCAATCAATACTTTCAAGAAAATATCCAGTAAATTCTTTTTTCTTGATAGGATGACTTTTACCCAGTGAAGAATGCAGTCTCTGAGGTTGTCTTAGGAACACTTATCTTCAACACCTCGACCCAGGCCACATTTCAACAACCTGGTGAAAGAAATGAAAATCATCTCACATTGCTTCAGACAGTCTTGACTTGCTGGTTTTGAAAGTAAGAGATTGTAAAATGAACCCACAAAAAAAACCTCATAACATTAAACCAAACACCCAAGTTCTATAATATAAACACCAAACTCTTGACTCTTATAAAATTATGGAAACATGAAGAAGTATCCACTAATTGAAATACAGAAAAATATTATTTACACAGGAAACTTTAAATTTCAGGCAAGAAAAGTGCAGAGAAGGAATCATACATATAAAAGCCGGGGTGACTACTACATGACTTACTTTATAATGTTAAGGTTAATTCTGTTTAATATAGTGGAGGTGAAGTGAACCATTGTTTTCTTTGGTATTCACATTTAATATCATCGTACAGAAAGAGACCAAAGCAGCCATCCCTGATGGTTCACAATATGGTTATTGTGACTTTTGGAAAAATTGTATCTACTAAAATTTCTCAGATAGCACAAAACTAGACTTTCCTGTGTAAAGGGATGGGTTCTGATAAGAACCAAGGATCTTTATGTTTCCTTACATTTAAGCATCCTCTTTTATTGTTATGGAAATAAGCCAAGGATTCTTGGGCCCACTCTGCAGGTAAAAATCTCATGAATACACAGAAGTACAGTTCAGTTATCTATAATTTCAGATATAAATTCATAATAAGATGTGAAGAAAATATTTATTTGAAATGTGAAATATTGTTTGCACACCACTCATAACATGATAGAGATTTAATAAACATTCCTTCTTTCCTTCATTTCTATTTTTCTTCTCCACATGTTTCTGATACTATGATAGGGAAAGATAGGATAAAATAGGCTGAGAGGAAAAGGCCTGCCCAGACCCTATAAAACAGAGTTCCTTGCCTATAGTCGCCAGCATTCACTTTCAAATAGCCCCTCTCTGTAAAAAGAGCTTTCATACTATTGTTACTTTCTGACCTTATACTCTAGTAAACTTTTGCCTGCACATTTTATTCTGTGCCCACCTCTTCATTCTTCGAAGTAGTGACACAATGAACCCTGGGCGTTGAGGTAAAAAAAAATCCTGCAATAATACTATGAAAAATCAAGGACGCCATTTTCAACCTGAAGAATAAGGAAATAGCGGACATTTTTCCATTTCTCTGGAATAGCATTGTGCAGACCAATCTTCCCATGAAAAACAACTACAAAACAGGATAGTCCTTTTGAAATATTTGTTGGAAGGTATCAGAGAGCAGCCCCTGGCCCCTCGGCCAACATACTGGAAAGAAGGAGTGTGCAGAGAGGTGAGCCAGCATCTAGTGCCGCTTTTCCTGAAGGTACACGCCAACTCCTAGACAGCAGCCTATTAATGAAGAAACTGAGCAAATGTTACAGCAGTTTTATGCAGCTAAGGGATAACATTGAATTCGGCACAGTAAAAAGCAGATAAAGTACCTCAGGCTGTCAGTTGTAACCTGACTGTTTTTATCCTGAGTAGTGTTTGTACAAGTGTGTTCATTTTGTATTAATGCAACAATTCATATACTTGGGAGTTTTGCACTTTTCTGCATGTATGTTATATATTATTTGTCAATAGGAAATATTGGTAAAAAATAAAGAAAAATAACTTGAACAGAAGGAATAAAGTTTTGTTAAAAATCAAGTTGCAGGGGCACCTGCATGGCTCAGTCAGTTAAGCGTCTGACTCTTGATTTCGGCTCAGGTCATGATCTCATGACTCCTGAGTTCAAGCTCCGTGTCAGGCTCTGAACTGGCAGTGTGGAGCCAACTTGGGATTCTCTCTCTCCCTCTCTCTCTGCCCTCCCCCCTTCTTGTGCTCACTCACTCTCTCGCTCTCTCTCATGAATAATAAACATTTAAAAAAATCAAGTTATAGAGTTGTATTCAATATTTTACCCGCTTTTTATCTAGTTTTTAAATCTAGTTTCCTGATATGAACTAGAAATTTGGATTGGAGTTGTGATTTCATATTTCACAGGGCATTGTTTCATTGCTCTCTCCAAGAAAATAGGAGCGTGGAGATCTAATAAAAGCTGGATTTATCAGCCAACAAATTGTTCTAATTGATTAAGTTCTTTCCAACTAATCTCTTAACTCAGGCAAAAGACCCTGAAGGCAAAGCGTACCTCATGGGAACAGAAACTAGTCCTCAAGGACTAAGGGCTGCCCTGAGGCAGCACGATCCCTTGTGATTGACCTTGATCAACCTTTTTGTTACAGCCTGCCTACTTGTCCCCACCCACCTTTATCTCACATTTTCCTTATACAAACCTAGAAGGATTTTAGTAAATTAGAAGATGTAGAAGGCCCTAGAAATTTGCTCTGGTGAGTTTCCCTGGTAAATGCATACCGGACCCTGTCAGTCCTTGCATGGTTCCCTGCTGTTGGGTTTTTTAAGCTATTTGTCAGGTTTCGTAACCCAGTTGTTCAGGCCTGCATAGCTTGAGTTGTAGCAGGAGCCGTGGTAATTTGTGATGGTACTGATGGAAAGAGAAATAGGTGTGAAGCAAATGGGAAGCCAGGTACACATTTGGGGAGATCTCTGTTGGAATTTGTGTGTGTGAGTATGTGAGTGAGTGAGTGAGTGACTGTGTGTGTGTGTGTGTGTGTGTGTGTGTGTGTGTGTGTACATGATGGAGAATACTCACCTATCCCCTCCCAAAGCCCCCTAGGGAGAATATTGGCTGACCAGACTACTTTTAGTTATAAACCTATGACTAAGAAGAAAGTGACTTTATTTAACACCACCTGGCCTAAGTATATGTCAAGCTCAGAGAAAAGATGGTCACTGAATGGCTTTCTTGGATTCCTTCCTCCCATTTAGCTGCCTCCAAATAGCGGGTTTGGGTTTGACTCTCTCAGCTCATCTAGGAAGCCATTTGGTTCAGCTGGTGAAGCTCTGACTTCTGAGGAGGAACCAGAAACCAGGAAGCCATTCGGTGGCCTTCGCGGAAGAAGGCATGCTAACAGAGGTACTTTAGGCTTTCATTTAGTCATACTTTTATTTCTTCTGTGTTCTTTCCAAACTTCTGCCTAGAAAGATGGGGGGTACGCTTGTTTCCAAAGAAAGTCTATTAGGACGCATTCTGAATAAATGGTGAAGAGGGCTGAAAAGCAACCAGGGAAAAAGCTTGTTTTGCAGGAGGGAGATGGAGATGGAGAGAAAGAACTGTTAATCCCAACTTTGAATCTGCCTCCAGCCTTGCTGGCAGCACCTTCCTTTGCTCTTCCTCACTCCCCCTCACTTTCTGCTGTTCCTGCAAGAAACTTGGGCTTCTCGTACATCCCACCCCTGTATGGTTCTCAGCGCCAGTACGCCATCATCTGCTTCTTCTCCCCTGACTATCAAGGAGCAAAAAGCACCCTAAGCTGTTGGGCCACTTCCTGATGAGATTCAAACTGAAGCACCTTCCAAACCAGAATGATCAGGCCCAAGTGCCCCCCTGAACTTAAACGACCCACTTCAGATATCCCCAAAGGAGCCCCAGGTAGACTTGACAGTGAGAAACAAACAGATTGGCTTTTTAGTGGACACAGGTACAACATATTTGGTATTAAAGCTAATTCGAGGTTGTTTTAATTAAAATAGAATTGTCTTTAGAGTTATCAGCATTGACTATCAAGCTTTTGTACTGTAACTTTTAGTAAACTTACCAAGGGTTTACTAAAGGTCAAATAAGCTCATGGCATCTGTGTTGCAATTTGTCAGCTAAAAGATGGCTTAAAAGGATGGCTAATTTTGTGTCTCCTAAAGTTTCCATGAGCATTTGTTAAGAACTGGTGGGTTGAGTAAGTAAAAAAGATAATAGCTTTCAAAATCTTTGGTAACCTGAAACTTTGAAGTTTTGCTAAGTTAAATGATAAATTGGGTTGGATTCATTGGGTATATAAGTCTTTTCCAAATAAGGTAGAATACTCAAGTATTGATTACTGGAGGTAGGCTTGTCTGCTTTTGGCTTATTGTAGAGAAACTGGATACTTGGGTCTGTTGGTGAACATACTTTGTGCTTTATTGTAAGGTGTGCTAAACAAAAAAAAAAGTAGGTTTCCAGAAATTATGAAATGTATTCATAAGCTTTTAGTCTAAAGAATTATAGTGTAACAGTTCACAATTGATACTACTTGGTTTTCACGGGAGACTAAGGTTTCTAAAAGTAAAATTCTGATCAATGTATTAAGATTGCTAGAAAATAATAAGGAAAACAACGTGATATGCAAAGAAGTAAGATATACTTTTGATTTATAAAATGGGGGTAGGGGAAGATGAGGAATAGGAATACATTTTTGTTGAGGGAAAAAGAAAGTTGGTTTGTCCTGGGATGCTTGCTGGCTCAGTCAGTAGAACGTGTGACTCTTGATCTTGGGATTGAAAGTTCAAGCCCCACATTGGGTGTAGAGATTACTTAAAAAAGTAACTTTGGGGGCACCTGGGTGGCTCAGTTGGTTGAGCGTCCGACTTCGGCTCAGGTCATGATCTCACGGTTCGTGGGTTCGAGCCCCGTGCTGGGCTCTGTATTGACAGCTAAGAGCCTGGAGCCTGTTTCAGATTCTGTGTCCCTCTCTCGCTCTGCTCCTTCCCTGCTCATTCTCTGTCTCTCTCACTCTCTCAAGGATAAATAAACATTAAAAATTAAAAAAAAAAAAAAACTTTGTCCCAAAGTGAGACTGGTTATTTAGAGAAGAGGCTTAGGACAAAATCTGAATGAAATAGAAAGTTGTACAAGTTTTGTGAAAGGAAATCTTTGGAAAAGAATTTTATGCATGGTCAGAACTAAGATTGCCCTAAATAAATTAATAAGCAAACATTTTAAAGAATAGCATAAAAAAAGAATAGCATAAACATGGAACACAGAAGAAAACCCTCTCTGAGCTCCTTCTTGAGACTCTTTACAAAATAGCTTTATGTTTTACACAAAGCTGCAAGAATTCATATTCTAAGGACTGTAATCCCTGCAAGGGGTCATTTTTTCTTTAGAAGCAGTTCAGAAAAATTGCACTGCAAAAGGTGGTTGAATTTCAACTGTGGGTCCCACCCATCTCTTCACCCTTGAAGGCTGTGTGTCAGAATTGGTCCCTGAGACTAAGTTGCTCAGTCAGCACCTGAGCTAGAGGCAGGAAGTCTTCTCCAATTATTTCGGGTTTTCCACGTACTTTATCTATTGTGGTTTGTGATAACCACAGATACCATCGTGGTAACAAAGAGCTTATTACTATCTTTACACATGAAACCAAGTTCATGTGGCCTGGGAAGAGCTGCTTACTGCCACTAAGTTCAGTTTCCTTCTCTATAAAATGGGGATAATATTACATATTTCATAAAGCTGGAAAAATAAAAAAGCACTGAACATATAGTAAATACTCAATTTATACATTAGCTCTTATAATTAATGAGGCTCAGAGTGGGAAGATGACTTTTCTGTCATGTGTGCAGTATTCACACTATTTTACATTTTAAGGCTGAAGCCAAATTGGCTTTTGCTCCTATGAGTCTTTAATGGTTCAATAAATGTTCAAAAAACTGAAAACTACTTCCCTCAGAGACCTCAGTTCTCACACTGTGGAATTCATTTTCGAAGACTTCTAGGACCCTGATAATGGGTGTGTCCTTGGTCACATTATCATTTCAATTTCAATTCTCTAGAAGTTGTTCACACAAAACATTGCAACAAAATATTGCATTTCAGAAGCTTCAAGAGAACAGTGTTGAGACAGTCAGTATGATTATGAAAAAAACTTACTACATTACTAATAAAAAGTTCAAGATACCCAAAATTTTTCTTTTCTTTTTCTTCTAACATAAATTTCAAACTTTTAGACATTCTCTTAAAATTTCCATTCTGTTAATAAGATGAACTTTCAGATCATCAGAGTCCTCATTCCCGAAAAAAATGAATAAATTCTAGAAAAAAATGACAAAGTATTTTGCTGCTGGGAGCAATTTACATGTTAATTGGGAGTTATTATATTCAAGTCTTTTACCATCATTCATAAAACAAAATAGTCTTTAATTCAACGCACACGATAATTATAATACTTTACAATAATTATCCAATTTTAATAAGGAATAAATGATGTGTATGTTTCTGAACTTGTTACTTTAGAGCAAAGTCATACCAGTAGTCAAGCTAGGTAAGATTGACTCAGTTTAGCACTGCCCCAACTGACTACAATGGCTTTACAAAGAGATTCAGATTCACTCTTAACTCCAATGTCACTTGATTGGCCCCAAGCTTGTCTAATTAGAAAGCCAACTCACCACTGAATCCCATCATTCATCAGGACTTCTAATTAACTGCACTCTCCTATTTGACTCAGCTTCCTTTGGTTTTCTTGATATAATTTCTCCATCTCCTACTTTCCTGATCCCTCCCCCCATTTTGTCATATACCACCCACTCTCCTTGGAAAAGCCCTGATTTCCCTTGCATTCAAATCCTCTTCAAAATGCCCCAAAGAACCAGTATTCCCCGACTCCTTCTTAAAGTTTCACAGAAATCACTGCACAACAGAATTTAGAGGTTGGAGTATACATAATCCAGGTTCTTGCAGAGTGACTGATGCATGTGACATTTGAGAATGAGGCTACCTCTATTTTACAGAGGATTCTCAGAAAAAACCTTATCACAGGATCAGTACCGAATTGCTGTTTTGGAATGTGATGGTTGAAATAAAAGTATCTCTGCTGCCAGAGTTCCTAGTTCCAATCTTGATTGGGCCATTGGTTATTTTATTTTTCTGATCTTTAGTTGCCTTGTTTGTAAAGTAAGGAGACTAGAGTATGTGGTCTCTTTCAGCTTTAAAATAGTATGCCCTGGGCCGCCCCCCCCCCCCCCCCCCCCCCCCCCCCCCCCCGTGGCCCAGTCAATTATGCATCAATTGCAGCTCAGGTGGGGATCTCAACCCTCCTGCTCCCTCCTCCCTCTTCTGTGGGTTTGAGTCCCGCATCAGGCTCTGTGCTGACAGCTTGGAACCTGGAGCTGCTTCGGATTCTGTGTCTCCCTCTCTCTCTGTCCCTCCCCTGCTTGTGCTCTGTCTCTCTCTCTCTCAAAAATAAATAAACTTTAAAAAAATAAAATAGTATGCCCTAAGGTTAGAATTTATGTTTCAGCTATAAATCAAAATGATTTTAATGTTTATTTAAATTTATTCAATTCTTGTTAAATTTCTAGGAGGTTTTATTCTTTTATTAATCTCATCTCTGCCTATATCAATTATGAAAGGTCATGCCTACAGTGAGTGTATAATTTCATCAGGCCTTTTTAGAAACACGTTTCTCCTATACAAATGAGAGCACACAATACCTGGTCTGAAGGCTTGTTTCTCAGAGCATATACTGTAGTCATTTCATAATCTTTACATAACTGTGCTCTAACACACAGCTACTCTGAGGTTAATCTAAAGTCTTAAAGCCAGACAGCCCATTTCCTTTATAAGTTAGTCTGTTTGTTGTGGAATTGGTAGTCAATTAAAGCAGGAAAGTACCAAGAATGATTTAGGTGTATCCCAGGCCAGTGGTTTGCTAAGTGTGGTCAATAATCAACCAGCCCATTCTTCTAAATGTTCTTCAAAGAATAGGATATAAGCACCTGCCAGCAAGCAAAACTGGAGTTAAACCATATCTCCTATCAAAGATGTAAATCAAAAGTCTGACTTAAAAACTATATCTGACACTCAGATGAAATACAGTCCTTGGTTGAGTGAGAAGATAATTAACACAGAGAAAGGAAAATGTGCATAAAAACGTGCTTATTTTTTATTTGGAGTGGTGAGACCTTATGGTTCCTGGATAAGATTAAGAATTCATATTTGCAGGGCACCTGGGTGGCTCAGTCAGTTAATTGTCTGACTGTTAATTTCAGCTCAGGTCATGATGATGTGGTTCACAAGAGTTGGAGCCCTGTGGCAGCCTCCACACTGCTGGTGCAGAGCATGCTTTGGATTCTCTCAGTCTCTCTCTCTCTCAAAATAAATAAGTAAATTAAAAAAAAGAATTCATATTTCCATTTTTAACTGAATCTGTTTCCAGCCTTAACTTGAAGGAAACATCTACTACAAGGAGACAAACCTGTTACCTTGTATTTTCTAAGAAAATACAATTGTTTGATTTATATAGACTCAACCTTGAATTACTTTAGGGAAACCTCTGTACTTCTTTATCTCACTCAAACTATTGAGTGATTTGATAGCATGAAAAAATACTGTAAGAACTGAAAGTGTATGGCAAAGCCACCAATACAGTTATAAAGAATGGGTTTTATTATTCTGTATGTCCCCCTTAATGTGACATTATTACTATAAATAGAGAAGTCTTCAGATGTAAGTAAAATCTTTATGAGTATTAAAATATTATAAATAGAAAAATAGGATAAATATTGCTGCTTTAAAACATTTTGTTTTAAATTGCAATTTTAACTTTCTTTAATAAGTAATCCTCTAGAATCCTCAGGTAATTTCAGATACATTCAATGCTTGGTAGACTATAATACACCTGACAGTTTATTCTGAAGAAGTCAAGGTCTTGACCTTTCAGTTTTTCAGTTCATTCACAGTCCAAAGTGGTCTTTTTAGAATAAAACCTTGAATGAAAATAACCAGAGCGTGAATATTCAACTCCAGCCATTCATATCAAGAGCTACAGCATCTCTCATTTGTAAAATGAAGTCAATCACTCCACAAGATCTATTTGGCCTGTATTATACGCACCATCTTGAGCACAATGTAAAAATGTGTTCAGTCACTTGCTCTCTCAAATATTTGGCTTCTTGAACTGAGAAGGATATACATTTTGTCCTCCAAGGACACAGCAGGGAAAGATGTGTACCAATAAACAAATAAATAAGTAATAGGAAGACTTCAGGTGAACTTACAAGTTAAATACAAGCAAAGCTTTCTGGACAGGTAGAGAATTGTCGATGATCAGAGTCTCGCCATTGCAAATGGACAGTGGCCACTATTGGCTGAAGTATCATACTGCGTAATTGGCTTTTGGGGAATTCTACTTATGTTGCTCTTTGAAGCAGAGGTACCAGCTTCTCTGGAGAAATCCACTTCCTGGCCTCACAGCACTCATGAACTCATGAGTAGCTCAAACCACCTCCTCCGAGGAGTCTGGCCTTGGAAGAAATGAGGGATTAAAGACCCTATGAAAATCGCAAGTCACAAGCCATAAAAAGGCTTGTTTTGAGCGTGAAATATGCTATTTTATTAAATACCTTATTATATTGTCAGAATCCCCTGAGAGGAATTAATATATAAAATTATTCTCCTGGACTACTGCACAAGGACACCTGAGTGAATAGGTATGTGGGTGCTGAATCCAGCCCCACATTCCACTTAGTCAGACATGCATTATGAGGCCCAGTCTATACAAACAGGTGACCTTTTTCAAATTTACACAAAGTAATGACATGAGTTAGCTGAACCTTGTTTATTGTGAGCATAGCACCAAATCCCATAAGCTTAACACATTCCATAAAGTAAGATGCCAATCCAGGGGTGCCTGCATGACTCAGTTGGTTAAGCATCAACTTCAGCTCAGATCATGATCTCATGATTCATGGGTTTGAGCCCCACATCCGGCTCTGTGCTGACAGCTCAGAGCCTGGAGCCTGCTTTGGATTCTATGTCTCCCTCTCTCTCTCCCCCTCCCTCACTGGTGCTCTGTCTCTCTCACTCTCTCTCTCAAAAATAAATAAACATTAAAAAACTTAAAAGAAAAAGATGCCAATCCCAAATGGAAAACAATATATGCCTCAACTCTTTCAAAGAAATAGAGTCCAGGGATGAGGTCACTTTGTGGCTCCAACCCAAAGACCAGAAAAGAAATTAAGACAGAGTGCGAAGTTCATAAATGTGCTTGTGGGACCATGGTGAGCTTCTGTCATTAATCCTGGGCTTTCTTTTACCCAGTGAATAAGAATTCACAGCCTGAGTTATCAAACAATACTTAGAACACACCTTTACTCGCATGTCATTATAAACTTGTAAGATGCCTTGTTTTAACGTATCAAAACAATGAAAAACTAGCAAATGTTAAAATATATGAAAATACATGTTCTTTTCTGCTGTGTTTTTTAAATAATAGCCATCCTAATGGGTGTGAGGTGATATCTTCCTGTGGTTTTGATTTGCATTCCCTAATGATTATTGGTACTGAATATCTTTTCATATGCTTATTGACCATTTGTATATCATCTTTGGAGAAATGTCTATTCAAGTCCTTTGCCCATATTTTTAAAATTGGGTTAGTTTGTTGTTGTTGTTGAGTTGTGAGAGTTTTTATATATTCTGGAAGTTAAACCCTTATCAAATACATGATTTAAAACTATTTTCTCTCTGTTGCTTTTACACTCTGATGATTGTATCCTCTGATGCACAGAAGTTTTAAAATTTTGATGTGGTCTCATTTACCTATTTTTGCTGTTGTTGTCTGTGTTTTTGGTATCATATCCAAAAAATCATTATCAAATCTCATATCATAAAGCTTTTCCCTTGTTTTCTTCTGGGAGTTTTATAGTTTCAGATCTTACATTTAGATCTTTAATCCATTTGAGGTAATTGTTGTACATAGTGTCAGAATCCAGTTTCAACCTTTTGCATTTGGCTAACAAGTGTTGGTGAGGATATGAAGCAATTAGAACCCCACGCACTGTTGGTGGGAACGTAAAATGATATAGCCACTATGGAAATTTCTCAAAAGAATAAAAAATAGAATTATCATATGACCCAAGAAGTCCACTTCTGGGTTTGCAGTCAGAAGAATTGAAAGCAGAGTGTCAGAGAGACACCATGACCGGAGCAGCTTTATTTATAATAGGTCAGAGGTAGAAGCAAGCCAAGCATCCACCAATGGATGAATGGATACACAAAATGTGTTGTATATGTACAATGGAATACAGTCAGCCTTAAAAAAGAAGGAAATGCTGTCCCATGCTACAACATGGATCACCTGTGAGGACATTATTCTGAGTGAAATTAATCAGTTACAAAAAGACAAATACTGTATGATTCCACTTAGATGAAGTATCTAAAGTCATCATATTCCTTGATACATAAGGTAGAGTGGTGATTGCCAAGGGCTGAAGAAAGTGGGGAGAACTGGGCATTTTTTCGTTTATTGAGTATAGAGTTTGTTTTACAGGCTGAAAACGTTCTGGAGACGTGTTGCACAATCGTGTGAATAAACCTAGCATAACTGAATTGTACACCTAAAAAAGGTTAAGATGGTAAATTTTACATTATGTGTGTTTTGTGACAATTAAAACTAAGTATATATGTGTATATATGACATATGTAAATACAAACGATTGTACAACATAGCTGCTCAGAGTTACTTTTAAAAGATCAAAACAATATGTATTACCATAATGTATCATTTTGTGACTTAAAAAATTTTTTTTAATGTTTGTTTATTTTTTGAGAGAGAGAAACAGAGTGTGAGCAGGGGAGGAGCAGAAAGAAAGGGAGACACAGAATCAGAAGCAGACTCCAGGCTCTAAGCTGTCAGCATGGAGCCCGATGTGAGACTTGAACGCACGAACCATGAGATCATGACCTGAACTGAAGTCAGAAACTTAACCGACTGAGGCACCCAGGTCCCCCTCATTTTCTGATTTTTGAAATGAGAGACTAAAATTTAGAAAATGTAGTAAGGACTAAATAGAAAGTCTGTCCTTTTACAAGATCTTGAAATTCAATTTTTTTTTTTTTGCAGTTCTTTGAACTGCTTATTTTAGATCCTATGCTACCACATGTTTAGATCACTAACAAAGTAATACTATGGTGTTAAGAGTGAATGACAGTTTTTGGATAACATTTGAAAAGATTTTACTATTCCACGGGGCATATTAAGCATTCAGTAATTATTTTTAATTAGATTTCTTCATAAAATAATAAACCAAAATTATTCCAGCTCCTAGGAATGGTCAAGCTAATTTTCCTCATTCAAAGTCATGAATACTGACCTCAGATGGGTAAGGGTCCCCAGTCCACAATTTCTAGCAGTAAGATATTAAGTATATTAATTCTTCATAGCCTCATTTTCATTATCTGTAAAGTGGGGATAGTTTTCTTAGTATTGAAGTAAATAAGGTAATCCATGAGATGCTCTTAGTAGAGTAATTTGAACTGTATTAAGAAAAAAGAGTAATACGGTAAATGCAAAAATTACTGGCTAGAAACGATGGCTTTCCACTTTTGGTGGGCTGTTTTCAATTGTGCCTTAGGATGTGATAGTCATCTACCACAGTGAGATTCCAAAAGAAAACTTGACAAAGAAAAAAGCTCTTAGAACCGAGAATATATTAAAAAGAGCATATGAGATTCCAAATTCCAAAATGAGATGATTACTCCTCCAGATGTGGTCAATTTAGTGCCATGTAGTTGTAAGAGGCATCAGGATGTATCAGGATATTAATGTGGTTTGGGAAAATTGCTTCCAAAATGTTATTTTGTATAAAAGGTTGCCAAATATTAGATGTTAACAGTAACTGGAAATGCCTTTTGGAATCTTAATGTCTAGTTTTACATGCCCTTCAAATTGGATAGAGAGAGTTGTGTTCCTGTAGAGTTTTATTTCTCTGATGGAAAAGAAAAAAAGGATGAAACTGGGTTACTCATCCTTTACATGAGTTTTCTGCTATTAAAGTGGCAGGCAATGAGACTATTAGTAGCAAGAACAAAGTTCACTGTTGTATGTTAAAAATATTTTTTAAAATCTAGTGTTAACACATATATTTAAGCACTGTTCCCAGCAGGATAGTGATAAAACAGTTCGGTTCCTTGGGCTTTGCTCTAATGAGGATCTATATCCAAGAATTATAGGAAATGATAGGCGTGAAATTTTTAGCCTTTCCTCAGTCCACACACTGATTATTTTAGCATGATCAGGAGGCCAGATATAAAATGAACACAATGCTTTTGAGCCTTTTCATAGTTTATTTTCCTGATAAAAGAGCTTGGGTTTTATTTTTATAGCATAGAGATTTGAATACTCTATAATATCAATTATTTGATCTCCCATGATCATTGGAGACTATTCTTTTTAAAGTCATGAGACAGTCAATGGACTTTTCCAAGTGAAGAATGCAAGCTTCCTGTCCTTTGGGTTATTTTGTAAGTTTAGGTCTTTATACACTGTCAATTCAAAACTGTGCTTTGAATAATAATAATAAAAAAAGAATGACTAGGCAGAGCTTTTTTTTTTTTTTTTTCTATTTGGTTCATTGAATCCATCAGTGCCTACAAACTGCTCCTCCTCCATTCATCCTCTCCCTTAAAGATGTCTGTGTTCTAATCCCCAGATCTGTGACTGTGCTATGTGACACAGTAAAGAGGAAATAAGGTTGCTGGTAGAATTAATGTTGCTAATGAGCTGACTCTGAGATGGGGAGGGTATCTGGATTACTTGTGTGGGCTCCATATAGTCACAAGGGTCCTTAAAAGTAGAAAAGGGTGGGGCACCTGGGTGGCTCAGTTGCGTGGGTGTCTGACTTCAGCACAAGTCATGATCTCACGGATTGTGAGTTTGAGCCTCTCCTTGAGCTCTGTACTGACAGCTCAGAGCCTGGAGCCTGCTTCAGATTCTGTGTCGCTCTCTCTCTCTCTCTCTCTCTCTCTCTCTCTCCCTTCCCCACTCATCCTCTGTGTCTCTCTCTCCTTCAAAAATAAATAAACATTAAAAAAAACTTTTTTTAAGTGGAAAAGGGAGGCAGAGGAGGGAGTACCAGAGAGATGGCAGTCTGGAAAGGACTTGGCCCCACATCACTAGCTGTGAGACTGGAGGAAGGGGTCACAAACCAAGTGCGAGCAGCCTCTAGAGGTTGGAAAAGGCAAGAAACCAATCTCTGATAGACCCTCCAGAAGAAACCCAGCCCTCCTGACACCTTGATTTTAGCATAGTGAGACATATGTTGAACTTCTGGACTCCTGAAGTCTAAGATGATAAATTCTCACTGTTTTAAACCACCATGTTTGTGGTAATTTGCTGCAGCAATAACAAAAACTAGTGTAGCCAACAACTACTTATGGAGCATCTACTCCGGACCCGGGGCAGTAGGGCCCCTCGGGGTCTCAGCAAAAACTATAGAGGTGGTTTTGAGAGGGATCTCTAAGGAAGGCAGTGGGGCTAGGGCTGGAGAGGAAATGTGAAGCATCTCTACGGATCCCATTTCAGTTTGAGACCAATGTCTTTTCATCTCTTGATGCTTTCAGGGGTCATGTTCCTCTCTCGGGAAACTGGCACTTTCTGCAGGGGAATTTGCTCCATGGAAATACTTGTCTTCACAAAAGTAAATGAAGTTTCAAAATATGGGATTTTAGGCTTGTAATTAGACTTGGTCTTTTGTTGTTTAGCATCTCTTAAATCAATAGAAAATTGATTTTGTGACATTCAATAGTATTTGATTTTTACCTTGAAGGCTCAGATAAAGTATGCGCTACAGACTTACTTCTCTGCTTTCCCTCCACTTTGCCTCCTGGGAATATGAATATACGCCTGTGACTGCTCGTAGGTTCCCCAGAGAATAAGCCATGCCCTGCCCTTCAGCCAAGGAAAATGTTTGTGGAAATGGCAGGCTAAAGACTTCACAGGAAGCTCACCAAAGCAGGATCTTGTGAAACACAAAATACAGTACATGAGAAAGGTGAAAACACCTTCCACTCCCCACATAATACTGGCATATTCTTCCATAAGGTTTATGTTTATGTTCTATAAACCTGGTTCAAAATACCTTTATTTATGATTATGTTTGTCTGAAACTTCAAGGTTTCTTGGTTTGTTTCTGGTTTTCTTTTTTCTGTTCCTCTTGGGTTTGCTTTTAAAGGATAGAAACCTTTTAAAAGATGTGCTCAGGCAGCATGCTACAGTAGAAAGCATGGCTACCTTGACATCAGAAATCTTGTGACGACATGGTGCCGCCACCTGCTCACCGAGAAACCTAAGATGGGTTTCTCCAATGACTTCTGGCTCAGTTTCTTCCTTGTAAAGTGGAGGTGCTGATAAAAACACATACTTGCAGGGTTATTGAGTGTATTTCAGACATATGAAATACAATACATAAAAACCTATGACATGTAAGAAGCACTGCATAAACAGTGGGTCAATGAGTGAACAACAGCTAATGGAGCCTTGAGAGGTCACTGCATTCAGGTGTCCTGGTCCTTGCTACCAGTTGTGTGACCCTCAAAGTCTCAGGAACTCAGCTCCTTTGTGTCCAAAAAGGAAATGACTCTACCCACCTCACAGACTTTTTGTGAAACTTTATTAGGTCAAGTATATGAAAGCAGGGTGCCTTACTTAATTTTAGTTGAAAAAGAAGCTGACTGGGTAGTAAATGTTATAATTATTTGGCTGGCTCACACACACACACACGTGCACACATGTGCATGCACACACTCCTATAGATACGATAGAACCTTCTTATCCAATGTTGAATTTTTCCATTTACTGTTAGTAACACTTATCTGATTAGGACCCAGAGTTGTAAATCATAATTTGGTAATGTCTTATAAATACAGAAACTGCCTTAATATGCTCAGCAGTTTCTCATTTTTCACCAATATTTATGCAACAATATTATGCACAATGCAAAAAGACACAGATCTGTCCCTCTGCTGTAGGATGCTAGTTTTTCTTGTGTGGTTTTTTTTCCCATTAGTCTTCCTCTCTCTCCTTTTGAATTCTGAAATAAATGTGCCTTCCAATTCGTGGTGAGAGCATAAATCCAGATTTAATCTCCTGGCTCTGAGAAGGAACTGGGTTTTGCTTTTTTGCTTAATGCAAAGTGAAGCTCGTGTATTGAGCAATTGGTATTGATGAAGTAGCGTTTTGTCTCATTAAGAGGTAGTGTGAGACTCCCTTAGTCTTCCTCAGTGACTGCTGCCGATGGAAAGATGGTAAATGCTAGCACCTGTGTGGGCTGACACTCGGGTCAAATGACCTGGCCACCTCCCTGTTTCTCCAATGCCTAAGGGGAGGTGAATCCCAGGGCCCGCACTGCACTTTGTCATTTATATTGAGAATGTGTCAAGTCCTGTCTGCAACTTCTAGCTTGTTTTGTTGTTCTAACTCAACCTTGGGGAAAACACTCACCCTTGAAATACCTGGCCTGAAAATTTCTCACTTTCATTTTAATGGCCAGATCCCCTTTTTCAATGTGTATTTGGGAAGACTGAGTCCATGTATATTCTTCATACCTGCTTTCAGAGAAAACAGAGTAAAGGGGCTGCTGGTTAAACAGTAAAATACATAGGTAGTTGCGTTGGGTTGGAACATTGTTTTAAGAACAGCTGCTCTTGCAACATAGCTCCAACCAAACTGCCCAAACCACGGGGCCGTTCCCAGAGAGGAAGCACCTCCTGCCGATCTGTCCCGTGCAACCCTGGAGATGAAGACACTCCTCTTGGCTTCTGACTTGCACATAAGCATGTGCTTTCTCTGCACACCCTACTTCAACAATCAGGCTGACAACAAAACAGCAGCACTGGCACCCAAGAAACATTTTTTAAAGGAAGTCTGTGATTTGGAGGAGGAGAACAGAAGAAGTGAAAGGTAAGAACAAGTCAGAGGAATTGGAGGAAAAGTTGCAATATTAACTGTGCTGGACCCAAGCCCTCCATCCCCTGCAAATTCCAGCCCCTTCCTGAAACAAACGCTTCCGCCATGATTAAATACTTGTTCAGTTGGTTTAAACTCTAATTTCACAGCTCATAGAAACTGCCATATCAATCCTGTGAACTCTGCCTTTATAGAGCGAGCTTTCCAAACTCTCCCCACACTCCTCCATTTCCAACTTCTCCCCTCTATCACGCCTTCTACCCTGCCTGCCACACCCCCACCTGCCACACCCCAACCCTGCTGGTGAAGCAGTCTTAAAAGAATTAATTAGTAACAGACTTCTGGAGCCACAAAGGCTCCTGCTTAGGTGGAGAAGAGTGATGAGTGCTTATTCATTTATTCATTCATTCAACAAATATGTGTGGAGAGTCTGTTCTGTGCAGGCATTATTTTAGATTCTGGAAATCCAGAAATGGAAAGGCTAGTCAAAAATTCTTCTGTCACGGAGCTTGCATCCATGATAGATTGCATGCACTGTGTTAGATGGTCATGAGTGCAACAGGAAAAATAAAGCAGAGAAGAGAGAGAAGGATTAGTGTGGGCGGGTGCAATTTAAACATCACAGGAAGGGTGGCATTTGACGAAACATCCTAAAAGAGACATGAGCCTAGACGTTACGTAGGGAAAGAGCATTCCAGGTAGAAAGAGCATCGGGGTGCAAAGATCCTGAGGTCTGGCTTGTTGAAGGGGAAGCAGGAAGGCTAGAATGGGTGGAGGGCAAGTGAAGGGACCCTGGGTCAAAGAGGTGAGAGGGACTGAGTGTGCAAGCCCTTGTTGGATGGTTTTCTTAGTAAGATGAGTAACTATTAGTTCCAAGCAAAGAACAGTTACCACTTGGCTTATATTTTAACAGATTTGGCATGGACACTTATTTTTATTTATGGCTTGTCTATTCACATGAAGTGCCTAGTGAGAATAATGGGGAAACAACAAGGTGCACCCTGACCAGGAGTGGGGAGTTTCTAAGTGAAGAGATGCTCACAGACAGGATTACGAAGACAGTAGGAGGCACTTTTCATGAAGTCCATGCTATAGATGCCCCATAGGCCAAGAAAGAGACTCCGAAGACAAATACATAAGTCTTCTAGGACCAGGTACACCCACCCAACTGTAGAATGAGTGTCTGAATATACAATGTTATAAGCAGGAACTAGGAGCCTCAAGAAAAGAAAATTCTTAGTTTGAGCACCTGGTTGTCAGAGCTATGGCTTATCTTAGGAGAGCTTCATCGTGTAAGAACCCAGATGACTTCTTTCTTGCTAAATCCCATGAACAATAATACCCGATCTTTCTTATTTGGTCTATTTGGAGCATTTCAGACTGCTGACCTCGCCCTTTGTGAAATTCTCCTTCTCTGTCCTTCTCTGTTGTTAAGGACACCACACTTTTCTAGTATCCTTCCTGTCTCCAGAAACATGCCTTCTCTGCATCCTTCATGGCCCCTCTTTTTCCTACACATGGTCCAGCTTTCCAGGGTGAACCTCAGCCCTATTTTCCTCTCACTCTGGGTAAACTGATTCTTTCCCATGGCTTTAACTACTATTAGTATTTGAATATTCACTCCACTTGAATCTCCCACGATCCCTTGAACCCAGCATTCTTAAAGTTTAAACGTCATATTTATTAGCCTTTATTCTCTTCTCCTTATATTTGTTAATTCTTAGAAGATCCTTCAGAAACTCATGTTACATCATCCAGGAAGCTTTCCATGGATGTCTTTGTCCAACTCTGCACAACCTGGCCTAGGATTCTAACCTTCAACACTTTCCACTTTGTGCTTTCTTACCTCTGCCATCATATTGTTACACCGACAGGTAACTCTCTCTGTAGATAGGGCAGGGGAGGGAACCTTTCTTGTGAAGTTGGAAAATTCACCTGGGGCTCAGAGGAGACTTTTTCATTTGCAAAAAATAAATATTTCTGGGGCGCCTGGGTGGCTTAGTCCGTTAAGAGTCTGACTTTCGCTTAGGTCATGATCTCGCGGTTCGTGGGTTCGAGCCCCGCGTCGGGCTCTGTGCTGACTGCCAGCTCAGAGCCTGGAGCCTGTTTCAGTCTGTGACTCCCTCTCTCTCTGACCCTCCCCTGCTCACGCTGTCTCTCTCTCTCTCCCTCCTAGAAATAAATAAAAAATATTAAAAAAAATAATAATAAATAAATAAATATTTCTATGAAAGTCAATAAGGAGATGTATTACTCTGCTTAATAAAGTAAAAGGGTACTGGGGCACCTGAGTGGCTCAGTCAGTTGTGCATCCGACTTTAGCTCAGGTCATGATCTCACGGTCTCTGGGTTTGAGCCCCCTCTTGGGTGTTGTGCTGACAGCTCAGAGCCTGCTCCCTGCTTCAGATTCTGTGTCTCCCTCTCTCTCTGCCCCTCCCTTGCTCTCTCTCTCTCTCTCTCTCTCTCAAAAATAAACATTAAAAAAATAAAAAAGTAAAAGGGTACCTTACCTAGGCAGAAATTTTGTTTTTGTTTTCTGATGTTTGTAATGATAAAGAATTTTCTATTTTTTCTCAGCAACTTGGGAAGAATATAAGAAAAGCCAGGAGTTTAGAGTCCTGGGTCTGGGGAAGTGATTTAAAAAAAAAAAGGAAAAGTAACTCAATTCTGAAAAATAAGGCACTGCAATATAGCAGCAGGCCAGGGCCATGACAACAATGGTGAAAAGAGGGTCCCCTGTAGTGAAGATGGCCTAGAGGCTTTAGGTAAAATATTATTTTCTAGTCTGCAATGTAATTTCTCTCTCGTATCCCTAAACCTTTAGTAAAAGCAATTCATATGCAATGACCATCTGTTAGTGGTCTCTGGGGAAGAATGAGTAAATGTTCTGTCCATGACTTCCATGCAGGGGAAAGTGAGTGGGCCCTGGACTAGAGCAGGCAAAGGGCCTAATAAAAGAGATGATTGAAGAGAGGTCTTCAGGATCTTTTGAAAGACAACAATGTGGCCCACCTAATCATTCTCTGAAATATTAAGGAAGGCATTGGTGTATGTATAGTAACATAGGGTAGAGCCCATATGATTTACTTGGAATATTAAAGGAAATGATGACTCCAGGAAAATGTCAGATTTCTGGAAAAACCTCCAATTCACTGTCTACCCACTGGGGTGTGGGCTACTGGACAAATAGGAGCTGTATCCCTATCTCAGTATTTCCAGACCCTGACATAGTGCTTCTGACCGAATAAATGATTACTAATTATTGTTTTTTTTTTAAATGTTTTATTTATTTCTAGGAGGGAGAGAGAGAGAGACAGCATGAGCAGGGGAGGGTCAGAGAGAGAGGGAGTCACAGACTGAAACAGGCACCAGGCTCTGAGCTGGCAGTCAGCACAGAGCCCGACACGGGGCTCGAACCCACGAACCGCGAGATCATGACCTAAGCAGAAGTCGGAGGCTTAACCGACTAAGCCACCCAGGCGCCCCTATTGGTTGTTTTTATAAATGCTTGATTCCTCTCTTCCATTTTGTCTCTGAGAGCCAGATCAGAAAGGAAATTAATGGGGTGGCCATGGTTTACTATTATGATTGCTGGAGAGATTGCCTAGGAACCGACACGGGCTAGAACAGTGCTTCTCAAACTTTAATGCTTGTGTGAATCACACAGGCTTCTTTCTAAAATGAAGATTCTGATTCAGTTGGTTTATAGTGAGGCCTGAGATTCTGCATTTTTTTTAATAAGATCCAAGATGATGCTGAGTTTGCTGGTCCACAGAATACAATTTGTACAGCCAGGCATTAGAAGACATTGGGTCACCTAAGAATAGCATAACGGTTTATCATCCCAGAGTGAGATTAGGCAGTGATATGGGGAGAGGAAAATGGAATTATGGAAAAAGCATACAGTACCGGTGAGTCACAGAATGCTCTGATCTTTGTGACTATAATAAGATTTTAGGTTATTATGTTTGGGCTATTACATAATATATAGTATTTGTTGCTTTCTCTGTTCTTTTAAATGAGGTGTCCTTTTGAAATACAGCCAGCTGTTGGCAAGCTTGCAAGTTTGGTAGTTAATGCCAATTTCCTGACCTCTCTATCCAGAAGAGAAATTTGTCCAGATTTTGTATAAAGCTTAGACTTTGGGACATGAAATTCTATACAAACACAGCAAAGGAATCCATCTCTTAAACGTATTTCAAGACTGAGAAAAAAGAATAATCTGTCAGTTATGTAGAAATGAGTAAGGATGTAAGGAAAAGAATGCTAGCTAATTATAGTTAAAAATTAATTAAATGTAAATAAACCCAGATAAATTTCTAAGCACTATCGAATAATGTCTTACAGATAAAAAAATCTCTATCTGGAGCCCAGAATTTCTACTGGCCATTTTGTATCCCACCTTCCCTACATCACATGTAACTCACACATTACCTTTTACCCTCGTCACATGCACAGAAGTTGATTCCTCCTAAAGTCCAGGGAAATTTGGGCTGCTGCATCTTCACTCATTTATCCATAGTGCAAAGGACTTTGTTAACGAAGGAGAATGTCCTAGGAGATGTTCTACACATATAGAACCTTCTTTCTTAAGTACGATTATCTTTCGACCACATTGCTGTTCATTTATTCATTTTTAAATGTTTTCCCCCAAAGCTGTTGCTGCTTCTCAAAATCATTCAAATTAACTTCATGAATTTGAAATTAAAATTCTGTCATTCAATGTATTATTTTCTGTTTTCTTGGTTGTCACTGCAGCATAAGCATCAAATTCTGCACGGTCTGGCTCTTAGTATTTCCAGATTCACTTAATTACACATCTCACCCAAATCCAGGGATCTGGTTTCCAACTCCTCATCCCAAGGTACATTACATTTCATGGTACGAAATGATCCAGGCACATGAATATCAAAACACAGTGTGTGATAGATCATTTTATTGCATCTCCTCTGGGCTTACTTTCTGTAAAGATGTCAATAAATAAAAACAGGATGACTTTACCTAGTTGACTCATTATTTCATGAAATACTGTGAAGCCTCAAGTTAAATACCAAGCATGAAAAGACAAACTGACTTTTTTTTCAAGGCAGATCTTAGATTGTAAGACAAGCAAAGGATGCTATAAAGTTTGTTAGCAAAGTATCCAGGCCTCACTATAAATAGCTGGCAGTTGAAACCGTGGAAGGGACCTCGCTCCTTCTACCTCCGTCCTCTTTCGGATTAGGTCTCTGTCTTTCCAAAACCAGATTTCTTCATCCTTCCTTGTACAGCATGCTTTCCAGATTCTTCACATCTGAGTGGGTGCTAATCTGTAAATACCTTGCTCAGAATATAGTGTCCAAATTGTACTCAGCCCCCGTTTCTATAATTTTGTCTAAGGTACCAATGTGCATTTTGGTAGCAGCCATGTCATATGGTTGGCTCATATTGATATATTTTAAGGGTTCATATATTGCTTCTAAAACACATGTGAAAGCCTGATTCAGTCCTTATTTAGCATTGTTTTCTGGTTTCAGCATCATTCTCTGGTTTCCTTTGCTATCATCTGTTTAAACTTAAATATATTCTCTTAGATACCATTTTTTAAGTATTTCATGTATTTTAAGTATTTTAACTACATTATATTATAACATAAATGCCTTAAGGATAACTAATGTTATATCAACCCATATAACTTTGTCTATATTAGATAAATGGTGCTCGGGATTCTCTGTCCCTCTCTATCTGCTCCTCTCTTGCTCTCTCTCTTTCTCTAAGTAAAACAAACATTTTTTTGAAAAAGGAAAAAAAGAAAAACAACATAAAACTATATGTCTTTCCGCCATCATGTTAGTTATGGTTTTAGCAGTAGTAAATATATTTGTCAGAACTCTTGGATGATTAAGCAAAGGGAGGAATTTATCAATATGCTACCAGGCTATCTCATGTGGCTTCTTAAAAACAGGGGTACATGGAGCCTCAGGATAAACCAAAATGAGGAATTCGGATGTGGCCAGATTCTTAAAAATAGAGAAAGAATAACAACAATAACTCGACCATATTAATGATTATTTAATTTTTTTAATGTTTATTTTTCAGAGAGAGAGAGAGAGAGTAAGAGCACAAGCAAGGGAGGGGAAGAGAGAGAGAGAGAGACAAAAGATCTGAAGCAGACTCTATGCTCTCAGTGCAGAGCCAATATGGGGCTCACACTCATGAAGTGTGAGTTCATGACCTGAGCTGAGATCATGATCTGAATCAAGATCATGACCTGAGCCTAAATCAAGAATTGGTGGCTTAACTGACTGAGCCACCCAGGTACCCCAATGAACATAGCAAATGTCAGCACTTATATTAAACCTTAGAGTGTATCAGGATTGATTTGAAAACCCACACACACACAAACAAAAACAGACCCTAGTGCATACTATTAAAAAAAGATAAAAATAGGGATACAGAAAGCTTGAAAATAAAAAGATATAAAGGACATACATGTAAACACTAATCATAAGAAAGCTAGTATAGTTATATTAATATTAGAAAGGAAATTAAGTATTATCCAGACATAAAGAAGGAAAGAAAATATCTGAGAGAAATAACAATCCTAAATATATAAACCTAGGAATATAACTTTATAATTTAGGAAGGAAAAATTCCTCAAACTATAAAGAACAATTTTTTAAATGCATAATCACAAAAGGAAAATATAACATACTTCTCTCAGCAGTTAATAGAAAAATCAGACAAAAACTAGCAGAGATGTAGAATATTTTAATAAAGTGATTAACCAGTTTAACCTGGTGGGCATTTAGAAAACATTAGACAGCAATTGCACCAGATATTCTTTACAAGTGTGCATGGAATATTTGCCAAAATGAAGCATATACTGAGCCATAAAATAAATCTTAATAAAATATAAAAGATCAACATCATTAAAAGAGACCTCTAAGAGGGCACCCGGGTGGCTCAGTCGGTAAAGTGACTAACTCTTGATTTCAGCTCAGGTCATGATCTCATGGTTTGTGAGTCTGAGCCCTGCATTGGGTTCTGTGCTGACAAAGCGAAGCCTGGTTGGGATTTGCTCTCTTCCTCTCTCTCTCTGCCCCTCCCCAGCTCATGTACATTCTCTCTCTCTCTCAAAAATAAATAAACATTAATAAAAAAAAGAGATTTCTAAGAAAGTTAAAAGGCAAACCACAGAAATATGAATTAAGTACAATTTGGAATAACTAGTTCAAAGTGGGTCCCACTAAAGAGGACACAAGGAAGAAAAGGGCTGTGGTAGGAAAGAGCTGTTTTCTGTCTAAATCTGTATAAAATATATATATATGTCACTTTATGTATATTATTTTGATAAAGTTAAAAGTTAAATATAAATAAGATCAAAAATAAAATCTGTTAGGGTGCCTGGGTGGCTCAGTTAGTTAAGAATCTGACTCTTGATTTTGACTCCATTTCATGATCTCACCATCGTGAGATCGAGCCTAACATTAAGCTCTGCCCTGGGCATAGAGCCTGCTTGAGATTCTCTTTCTCTCCCTCCTTCTGCCCCTCCTCCACTCATTCTCTCTCGCTCTCTCTCTCTTTCTCTCTCAAAAGAAAGATAAATAAAAATAAAATCTACTAATGTGATTTAATAAAGTAGGAAAATACACTTAATCTCAATAGGTATCAATATCTTCCACTTCAAACTAATTTTAATAAATTAGGAAAGAAAACACATTAACTTGTTAAAGAAACTTTATACTGCCTCTAGCACTGACATTGTGCTTACTGTTAGAAGCAGTACTATCAAAGCCAGATACCATATCCACTGTCATCATTAATATTTAACATTATTCTATAAATTCTAACCAGTGTACAGGGGAAATAAAAAGATAAAAGAAATATGCATAATTCTTATTATTTTAGATCATCTGCCTAGAAAATTAAAAATGTCAAATGAAAAATGCCCTTATTAAGTTTTCCCTGCAGGGAAGATTACCGATGATTTTTTTAAACTTTTGCTTACCTATATTCTAAGTATTTGTAATAGAGTTTTCTTTTAGAATTTAAAATATTTTAAAATTATAAACACTAAATATTTACCTGAAGCACAAAAGTTAAGAACATTTCTGTGTATACATTTAGAATTTAAATTGTTAATATTTTTCTCAAGCATAAGTTTTAAGATCAGACTGTTAAATATTTACCTGAAACATGTGTCTTGTGGGTTTCCTGAGGCAAAACAACTGTTATGAACATAAATATCAAATTCCACCCATAGATTGAAAATTGATTGTAACTTTAGAAAATCTTCCCATATTTGCAAAACACTAAAATATAAATTCCTCATGAAAGAATGATGCTAACGTTTGTATATTTTGAAGGATACAATCAATTTAGAAGGATTACAGGGGCAAAATGCACCAAATATTTCCTAAGTTAAATAAGCTTTGCCTCTGTAGTCCCGTGTATGTTACTTGACATTCCTCCAGAATGTAGCCTCATTCAGATACCTGAATAATGTGAGTAGAAGAGACATTTATTATTCTGATTCCTCCTGTTTCCCTTTCAGCTCAGGAAAGTAACATAACCATCTTTCTTTCCCTTCAGACAAAGCAGTTTAACAAATTAATGATGTGTCCTTAGTGACATCAAACTGAAAGTAGTTGGCAGTCCTTGAGGATGTAATTTGGACCCACTCTGGCAAGGTTAATGAGTGATACCTTGCTGGTGTTCAATGACGTCTTTTATCCATGATGTTTAGTCGGCCAGGGCATACCGTTACCTAAATAACTCTGCCCTTTGAAAATAAATGATCCTATGGTTCAACTTAGAAAATCTTCGAGAAGTTCCATAAAATTAAATCTTGCCATTGCAGTAGTGATCAATGGTATTTTAAAAACAGTATTCAAGAAACAAATTAAATGAACCCACTATGTGATATTTCTCTATAAAGTGGAGATCAAGTTTCAAGGCATGGATGTATATCTCCCAGGATTAATTTTTTAACATCTTTAAAAGTCTGTCATAAGAAAGTCCTCAATGGAATTTTTTTGTTTGTTTCTTAGCTCATTTCAAATTCTCTCCATAACTCAAGCGATAACCATTTAGATATTGAGCTATATGGTAACTTCTAATAATGAACTACTTACTTTTTATAATGCATCTCTCTGAAATAAATACAGATTTACACAGGCCTAAGATATATTTTTAATATATTCTTTTTGCATGTATTTTTAATCTATTTTTAATTTTCAAAAAAATCCTTTGATGGTAAGGCTAACCCTTAGCAAAACTCTTGTACACATATTTTAAACATTTCTCCTCAAACCTCAACTCCCCACTCTTTAGATCTGGGGTCTTGTAGTGTGGATTCATGGGTAAACCTCAGAAACTCATATAAACACCCTGAAAATTTGGAGCAGTAAGCATATTTTCCAATAAAAAAGTCTCTAATTTTCATCAGTTCTAAAAATATCAATGGCCTTAAACTGTGATGACAATTTTTTGGCCAAAGGAGTGAGCTTCATTTTTATTTATTCTATACTGACTTTTTCTGGCTCCCAGAACTATAATTTTGTCCATTTCTATAATTTTGTTGTATTATTTTATTCTTATACAAAGACAAATTGTATACTCAGTAATTTTCTGTAATATATGACAGTCTTTTGGATAAAACAACAATCTTATGACTCTCTTTACAACTGTAAAGTTGTTTGCTTAAATGTATTTGTATTCACATGAGAGACTTTCTAATCTGTGTTTTTGGTTATTACTATGTACAGTACATAAGTACTAGAATCATAGCAGCTCAGGGGCACCTGGATGGTTCAGTCTGTTAAGTGTCTGACTGGCTCAGGTCATGATCTCACGGTTCGTGAGTTCGAGCCCCATGTTGGGCTCTGTGCTGACAGATTGGAGCTTGGAGTCTGCTTCAGATTCTGTGTCTCCCTCTTTCTCTCTGCCTCTCTCTCTCTCTCAAAAATAAATAAACATTATAAAACTTAAAAAAAAAGAATCATAGCAACTTACAGTGGTAAGGAGTCTTAGTAGACACTGGTCTCTACATTCTGTCCAAACCATGAATACTGTTTGCACCACTCTTGAGAGATGAAATGTTCATTCTCCATCTGGATGTTTCTAGTGACAAGGAACTCTCTACAGTTTAAGCTAATCTACACATTGTTGATAGTTTTAATTATTAAGAAGTGACCTCCTTTGTAGAATCCACATTAAGGATTTGAATTTTATGCTAAAAGTAAAATGAGACCATTGAAAAGATTTATATTTGAAGACATGTACTCTGAAATGCAGAGAATGAAATAGAACTTTAAAAAGTCAATCAAGAGGCCAGTATAGATGCTCAGGAAAAGAATTTGATGGTGGTCTCAAGAAAGTTGGCATAGAAATAGGAATTTTAGAAGTTTTTTGGGAGGTAGAAATAACAATATTTAGGGGTTGGGTAGACTAGGGAAAGAAACAAAACAAATAACACCCAGGTCAGTGTGGGGAGTAAGACCTTTGAATCAAGTAAGAATTCAGAAAGATGAGCAAATGTCAAGGATCTTGCTTCATTCATGGTATCTGCAGGGCATCTATGAAGTTCAGACAAGACATTTGAACTTAAACGTATATTTTCAGAACCTTAAGGATAAAAATGTAATTGAAACGATAAAAGTGGGTGAAATTGCAATTCAAAAAAAAAGACAAATAACCCAATTTAAAAATGAGCAAAGAATATGAATAGCCATTTCTCCAAAGATGAAAAACAAATGCTCAATAGGCACATGAAAAGATATTCAGTATCAGTGGTTATTAGGGAAATGTACATTAAAATGACAAAAAGATAACCACTTATCAAAGTGGTTATAATAAGAAAAGATAGATAATAACAAATGTTATCAAGAATGTGGATAAATTGGAACCTTTAAACACTGCTGGAAAATGGTGTAGCCTTTTTGGAAAGTGGTTTGGAAGTTCCTCAAAAAGTTAAACATAGAAGTTCCACTCCTCCATACATACTCAAAAGAAATACAAAAATATGTCTGAATGAAAACCTGTGCCTAAAGCTTCACAGCAGCGTTATTCGTAATAGCCAAAAAGTAGAAACAATCTAATGTCCATAAACTGATAAATGGATAAATAAAATGTAGTACATCAATACAGCAGAATATTATTTACCAATAAAAACACATTTCTGTTTCTAAACAGAAAGTAGGTTAATAGCTGGTTATGATGATGAGAAATGGGTCAAATGAGTAACTGTAAGTGGGTAAGAGTTCTTTTGGGAGGGATGAAAAATCTTTTGGTATTGATTGGGCGATGGTCGCACCATACTGTGAATATGCTCAAACCACTGAAATGTACACTTAAGGTGGATGAATTGTATAATATGTGAACTATATATCAATTTTTAAAAATTTTTTCTTTTTATTTAATTCTAGTATAGTTAACATGAAGTGTTATATTAGTTTCAGGTGTACAATACAGGATTCAACAATTCTAATTACTACTCAGTACTCATCATGATAAGTATACTTTTAATCTTTTTCACCTATTTCACCCATACCCTCACCCTCCTCCTCTCAAGTGGCCATCAGTTTGTTTTCTATAGTTGAGTCTGGTTTTTTAAATTTGTCTCTTTCTTTCTTTGTTTTTGTTTATTTCTTAAATTCCACAAATGAATTAATGATATAGTATTTGTCTTTCTCTGACTGACTTATTTCACTTAGAATTATATTCTCTACATCCATTCATGTTTTTGCAATAAGAAAATTTCGTTTTCTTATGGCTGAGTAATATTCCATTGCCGATACTTCTTTATCCATTCATTTATTGATGGACACTTGAGCTGCTTCCATATTTTGGCTATTATAAATAATACCACAGTAAACATACGGGTGTATTTATCTTTTCAAATTACTCTTTTCATGTTCTTTGGATAAATATCCAGCAGTGGAATTAGTGGGTCATATGGTAATTCAATTTTCAATTTTTTGAGGAAACTCCATACTGTCTTCCACAGTGGCTGCACCTGTTTGCACTCCCACCAGCCCGCATGAGGGTAACTTTTTTCCCATGTCCTTACCAACACTTCTTGATTCTTGCGTTTTTGATTTTAGTCATTCTGACAGGTGTGAGGTGATAGCTCATTGTAGTTCTGACTTGCGTTTTCCTGATGATGAGTGATGTTGAGCATCTTTTCACACATCTGTTGGCCATCTGTTCATGTCATCTGTCCATTTTAATTGGATTTTTTTGGTATTGAGTTGTGTAAGTTCTTTATATACTTTAGATACTAATACTTTATTGGGTATGTCACTTGCAAAAATCTCCCATTTAGTAGGTTGTCTTTTAGTTTTGTTGATAGCTTCCTTTGGTGTGCAGAAGCTTTTTATTTTGATATAACCCTAATAGTTTATTTTTTGCTTCTACTTCCCTTGCCTCGGGGAACATATCTAGAAAAATGTTGCTACAGCCAATGTCAAAGAAATTACTGCCAATGCTCTCTTCTAGGAGTTTCATGGTTTTAGGTCTCACATTCAGGTCTTTAATCCATTTTGAGTTTATTTTTGTGTATGGTATAAGAAAGTGGTCCAGTTTCACTCATCTCACATTTAGATCCTTAATTCAGTTTGAATTTATTTTTTGTATAGTGTGAGAAAGTGGTCCAGTTTTAACTTTTGCATGTAACTGTTCAGTTTTCCCAGTACTATTTGTTGAAGAGTCTGTCTTTTTTCCATTGCATATTGTTGCCATAGATTGATTAACCGTATAATTGCAGATTTATTTCTAGGCTCTGTATTCTGTTCCATTGACCTATGTGCCCTATTTTTGTGCTAGTAACATACTGTTTTGATGCCTATAGCTTTGTAGTATACCTTGGTATCTGAGATTGTGATACCTCCAGTTTTGTTCTTTTCCAAGATTGCTTTGGTTATTCAGGGTCTCTTGAGGTTCTATACAAATTTTAGTATTATTTGATTATTCTGTGATTCTATTAATCTTAAGACTATTTTAAGATTATTCTGTGAAAAATGCTGTTGGTATTTTGTATGTTGCTTTGGGTTATATGGACACTAACAGTATTTTTTCTTCTAATCCATGAGCATAGAATGTCTTTGCATTTCTTTGAGGTGTCTTTAATTTCTTTCATCAGTGTTTTATAGTTTTCAGAGTACAGGTCTTTCACTTCCTTGGTTAAGGAATTTTATTATTTTTTGGTGCAGTTATAAGTGGGATAGTTTTCTTAGTTTTTCTTTCTACTACTTCGTTATTAATATATAGAATGCAATGTATATCTGTATGCTGATTTTTCTATCCTGCAACCTTACTGAATTCATTTATCAGTTCTAGGAGTTTTTTGGTGGAGTTCTTATGGTTTTCTCTATATAGTAATATATCATCTGCAAATAGTGAAAGTTTTACTTCTTCTTTACCAATTTTGACTGAAAAATTTTTTTTTTCTTGTCCAATTACTGTGGCCAGGACACCCAATACTATGTTGAATAAAAGTAATTATAGTGGAATTCCTTGTTTTGTTCCTAATCTTAGGGGTAAAGCTCTCAGTTTTTCACCATTGATTATGATGTTAGCAGTGGGTTTTTCATACATGTAGCTTTATTATGTTGAGATATGTTCCCTTTAAACCTACTTTGCTGGGGCGCCTGGGTGGCTTAGTCGGTTAAGCGTCCAACTTTCGCTTAGGTCATGATCTCGCGGTTCGTGGGTTCGAGCCCCGCGTCGGGCTCTGTGCTGACTGCCAGCTCAGAGCCTGGAGCCTGTTTCAGTCTGTGACTCCCTCTCTCTCTGACCCTCCCCTGCTCACGCTGTCTCTCTCTCTCTCTCTCCTAGAAATAAATAAAACATTTAAAAAAAAATTAAAAAAAATAAATAAATAAACCTACTTTGCTGAAGATTTTTATCATAAATGGATATTTTACTTTAGCAAATGCTTTTTTGCATCTAATGAAATGATCAAATGGTTTTTATCCTTTTTCTTATTGGTGTGATGGGTCATGTTGATTGATATGTGAATACGGAACCACACTTGCATCCCAGGAATAAATCCAACTTGATTGTGGTAAATGATTTTTTAAATATATTGTTGGATTTTGTTTGCAATTTTTGTATCTATATTCATCAGAGATAGATATTGATCCATAGTTCTATGTTTTTGTAGTGTCTTTATGTGGTTTGGTATCAGGGTAATTCTGACTTGATAGAATGAATTTGGAAGATTTCCTTCCTCTTCTATTTTTTGGAATAGTTTGAGAATAGTAAGTATTAACTCTTCTTTAAATGTTTGGTAGAATTACCTGTGAAGCCACCTGGTCCTGGACTTTTGTTTGTTGAGGTGTTTTTTTTGTTTTGTTTTGTTTTGTTTTTTACTGATTCCATTTCATTGCTGGTGATTGGTCTGTACAACTTTTCTATTTCTTCCTGCTTCAGCTTTGGTAGATTATATGTTTCTAGGAATTTATCCATTTCTTTTAGGTTGTCCAATTTGTTGGCATATACTTTTTAATAATTTTTTTTATAATATTGATAGGTCTGTACTTATTGCCATTTTGTTACTTGTTGTAATGGCTGTTTATGTAGTTCTCTCTTTCGTTTTCCTCTGGCTCCCTTCTCTCATAGTTTGTTGGATTTCTTTAGTGATTTGCTCAGATTCCTTTCTCTTTATTTTTTGCATATCTATTACCAGTTTTTGATCTGTGATTACCACTCTGTTTAAATGTAACATATTATGCACATAGCAGTCTGTATTAAGTTGATGGTAGCTTAAGTTTGACTTCATTCTTCACTCAACTCCCTTACCAAATTTTGAGTATATGGTGTCATACTTTATTTCCTTTTATTTTGTCAATCTTTTGACTGATGTTAATAGATAATTTTACTGCTTTTGTACTTCCTACTAATTCCTACTTATGGTCTATCTTTTCTACTCATAGAGTCCCTTTTAAAATTTCTTGTAGGGCTGGTTTAGTGGTGATGAATTTCTTTAACTTTTGTTTTTCTGGGAAGATCTTTATCTCTCCTTCTATTCTATTCTGAATGTAGCCTTGCTGGATAGAGTATTCTTGGTTGCAGGGTTTTTTTTTTCTTCAGTATTTTGAATATATCATGTTACTTCCTTCTGGCCTGCAAAATTCCTGCTGAAAAATCAGCTGATATCCTTATGGAGTTTCCTTTGTATGTAACTGTTTTTGTTTTCTCTTGATGGTTTTAAAATTCCTTATCACTACTTTTGTAATTTTAATTACTCTGTGTCTTGGTGTTGATTTTGTTGGGGATTCTCTGTGCCTCCTCTTTTACATGTTTCCTTCCTCAGATTTATGAAGTTTTCAGCTATTATTTCTTCAAATACATTTTCTGCCCTTTTTTCTCTCTTTTCTGCTTATGGACTTCCTATAATGCAAATGTTGTTATGCTTGATGGCACCTCTGGGTTCCCTTAATCTATTTTCATTTTTTATCATTATTGTTCTCTCTCCTGTTCATCTGGATTGCTTTCCATTACTCTGTCCTCCAGGTTACTGATTTGTTCTTCTGCTTTCTCTAGTCTACTCTTGATTCTGTCTAGTGTATTTTTAATTTGTTACTAAGTTCTTCATCTCTGGTTGATTATTTTTCATGTTTTCTATCTCTTTGTTAAGGGTCTCAGTAAGGTCCTCTATTCTTTTCTCAAGTCCAGTGAGTATCTTTTAAGACCATTAATTTAAATTCTCTATCAGTCATATTACTTACTGTTGTTTCACTTAGCTCTCTTGCTGTTATTTTGTCCTGTTCTTTCATTTGAGATATATTCCTTGTCTTCTCATTTTGTCTAACCCTCTGTATCTCTTTCTATGTGTTAAGAAAGGCAGCTACATCACCTGATCTTGAAAGTAGTGGCCTTATGAAGAAGAGGTCCTGTAGCATCCTGTGGTGCAATGGCTCCTGCTCACCAGAACCTCACACTTCAAGGGTGTCTCTTATGTCTGTTGTGTATGCCCTACTGTTGTGACTAAGCCACATGTGCCTTCAGTACAGTCATCTGCAGGCTCTCTTTGCCTGTTATGGGTAAAGTTTGGTCCCTTTGTTATTAGTGGACTGGTCTGGGGCTACCTTAAGGTTGAGTTGAGTCAGACCAGGTATTTGCCAGAGATGTAGTGCACTGAACTGCAGGGCCCTTTTCCTGTGTTGTCCCTGAGAAGCTTTCATTGGTGGGTGGAGCCTGCAGTCAGAACAGGTGTCATTCCCTAATCCACTGCTAGGCTCACAGTTAGACTGGTGTGTGTGGTTGTCTTCCCCTCTTTTCAGGGCAGAAGCCATGTTAGAGTAGTGCTGGCACCTGTCAGAACTGCTTGGACCCTACCAGGCTTGTGGCATCTCTTTGGATGGCATTGGCCAAGGCCATATTGGGGAGGGCAGGCTGACAAGGAAACGGGCAGAGGGGGTGCGTGTGCTAGTCCATTGGAGGAGGGGACCTACAGTTTCCTGGGAAAACGCCTGTCCAGGCCTGCAGGGTTGGAGGGGGAGTGTCCACAGGAGAAGCTGAGGCAGCATGCTGGTGCCAGCAAGGTGCATGCCAATCCACTGCAGGAGGGGGCCTGCAGCCATTTAGGAAAACTCATGCCAGAGGCCTGCTAGGCTAGAGGGAGCAGATGTGCAGAAGGCCTTAGGGGTGGGGCATGCTGTTAGCAAGCTACTCGGAGAGTGCTGCACTGCAGGTGTCCTTGTATCTAAGCTAGGAGGTGCAAGAAGGAAATGGTGTCCACCAGCTCTTTTGGTCTTGGAGAAGTCTCCCAAAAATCTCTGTCCTTCCAGCATATACTCTGAGAGTAATAAATAAACCCTCCTTCCAGTATACCCTACGCATTTTTCAAACTACTGCTTTTATGTCATATCTCTACAGAGCTCTTTGTTGTGCCTTTTCTCCTGGAGTTGAGCCTGCTGATTTTTAAAGTTTCAAGTTTTTTGCCACACTGACTTTTAGGTTCCTCTGATTGTCAAAGTTAAATGTTATGGGGATTTTGTCTTCCCCATGAGGGTCCCCTGGGGTTCCTGGGGTGGGGTTTTGTCCTTTCTCCTCTTCGTATTCATGTCATCCCTCCCTCCCTCCATTCCTCCTTCTCACTCCTGTGGGTCCATTAGGTGCCCAACCATGTCTATGCCCTTTCTGCCCTTTCTGATGTGGCCTCTTCTCTACGTTTCGCTATAGAGATTCTGTTCTGCCAGTCTTTGTGTTGTTTTCTGGGGTATTTACACTGATGTGGGTATTATCTAGTTGTATCCGTGGGACAAGGTGAGCTTAGGATCCTTCCCAGAAGTCTATATATCCCCTTTTTAAAAAATGAATGAGATTTCTAACAGAAAATATGCAAAGTAAGACAATAGAGAAGCCTAGGGCATACCACTGAAGAGCAATGATGTTTAAGAAATGAAAGGAAGAGGAACCCGCAATGGAGGCTAAGCAGAGTAGATTAAGTGGCCAAGAGGGAAAGTGGCTATTGGTAGCTAGCCCCTGGGAAAGCCAGTTATTTAATTATTCAAGAATGGTTGGAGTATTTAAGGCTACGGTAGAAGTATTTACACCAAAGAAATTGGCAACACTACAAAGCAGGGCTTTATTTTTTAGAAAGCTAATTTACCATCATAACACTGGCTATTACTTAAAAGGTGCTGGGGTACCAAACATTGTTTGAATCATCTTACATACATTCACTCAATGACATCTTACACCTACCCTAAGACATAGGTACTATTATTGCCCCCATTTTAACTGTAAGGAAACTGAATCCTAAAGATACTGAGTGACTTAATCAAGGTCATACAGCTGAACAATATCAGAACTAAGAGTTGAGCCCAGACAGTCTGGCTCCAGAGACCTGAAAAATAGGGCAAGTGCAGTGTCTTCTATGCCAAGAAATGAAAGTGCTTCCAGAAAAGGGTAACCATTGATAGTGCCAGATGCTGCTGAAAGGTCAAATAATTGAATAAAAACTCATAAGTGTTCACTGGATTTAGCAAAAAATGAGTCATTGGTGACCTTGGTAAGAGCATTTTTGGTGGAATAAAAAGATGTATATCTCTGTTAAGTGAGAAAGGATGAAAGATTTGAAAATTGCGTTGTCTCCTCAATAACTTTTTTCAGCAATCTTACGAATAGTCAGCATTCCCTGATCCGAGTGAAGGATAGCAAAAAAAGAAAAAAGGAGCAAGAAGCCCACAGTGACACTAGAAAAAAAAAAAACCCTGAAATGAACAGAGATGAAATAATCTACAAACTTTCCATTTTCATGAGCAATGTCCTTAAAATGAGAAACTGGCATTACTGACACAAGTGAACAATTTGAACACATGTTTGAAATCATGATTATCATGTCTGTAAGGTGAGACTATATACCATATGTTTCTGAAAACAGATTTTATCTACTATCTTTGGTAAAAATCTATATTTACATCAATATCTAGGTAGAGGTGTTTATTCATTTAAAAAAATATACGAATCCTTATTTTTAATATGTACTCAACTCTTGCATCATATACAGTCTTGTTCCCAAATGAAATTAATATTTTCATGTGCCAAAAACGCAACCACAAATGAAAAAAGAAGTAATACCTATGAAAGTGTATAAAATTAATTATGTCATATACATATGTGTGTGTATATATATATCAATTTATATATATATATCAATATATATTGTTGATATATATATGTGTGTGTGCATATATACATACATATATATACATATATATCAACAATGATGCTGAAATCATAAGATCTTAGAACTATGATAGGCAAAACTTTAGATATTACTTATGAGACATGTATAAGTCCTTCAGCAACCTTCAAACTTTTCATTTTCTTTTGTCTAGTAATACACAATTGGAAATATTATTTCCAAGGAGAAGTAGTCTGAAATGCCAAAAATAAGTTTTTGGCCAAAAAAAACCAACAGTAAAAATTTGCAGAAACATAAATATGCTGGATATTTTCATTTGACCCACAAGATGTTGCCCACTTTTTCTCCAGCCGGCTCTGTGCTATGAGAGGCTAGCCTGTTTAGATTGCATCAACAGATCCCTTCTGCTCTGGCTTCTAGTTGAATTGAGCCAGTGAGAGGCACAAGCAGAACAATCAGAAGGGAGAAGGGTAAAGCTCAGGTATTTATAGCCAAGAATCTCTGTTTTAGATCTCCAAGTGCTGGCTGGTTTCCCGTGCCCCTTTCCCCAAGGCCCTAACTCCAGGGAGACTGCACATTCCCTTCAGCTGCTCCAGGATCCTTTCCCTCTATGTGTACTATTGCGAGCTCCAGCGGATGACACTATCCCTTGCCTGTTTCCCTAAACTCTGCCCATATCGTTACAAATTAAGCCTCTATAAAAATCTTCCAAGGAGAATACAGAGCAACAGGAGCCCTCATTCATTGTTGGTGGAATGCAACATGGTACAGCCACTTTGAAACACAGCTGGGCAGTTTTGTGCCAAACTAAACCTAATCTTACCATGCAATCCAACAATCACATTTCTAGGTATTTACTCAACTGATGTGAAAATGTATGTCTAGACCAGAAAACTGCAAATGAATGTCTATAGCAGCTTTATTTGTATTCACCAAAAACTTTAAGCAATCAAGATGTCCTTCAATAGATAAATGGATAAATACACTATGCTTCATCCTCACAATGGAATGTTATTCTGCAACAAAAAGAAAGGTACTATCAAGCCACCAGAGGAAACATGGAGAAACTTTAAATACACATTGCTAAGTGAGAGAAGCCAGCCTGGAAAGGGTACATACTGTCTTATCTCAATTACATGATTATATAATATTCTGGAAAAGCCAAAACTATAAGGAGAGTGAAACAGTCAGTGGTAGCCATGGGTTTGTTGTGGAGGAGGGTTGCCTAGGTGAATTACAGAGGATTTTAGGGCAGTGAAACTATTCTGTATGTTATTATAATGGTGGGTACGTTACATAATGCATTTGTTAACCCCCATAGAACTTACAGTACAAAGAGTAAACCATAATGTATGTAAATTTTGAAACATTATTTAGGAGGTCAGAGGATCCCAGGATGGAATGCAGACTATGAGCAGAGAATCTGACTGTATTACAAATACATGAAACAACCTCAGTGTAAGAGGATGCGAGAGAAATGTGCTGACCTAAGTAACTTTGGAAATGAGATGAATCTGTAAGACTAAGGGCAAATGAAACTGCGCATGAGCACTAAACCCCATCTGATAAAGTTGTTTTCTACAGGAGTAAAGGTAAACAGTTCTAATACTCCTATGTACATATCATAATTGAACAATTAAGTCAACATTTAGTGGCTGGCCAGAGCCAGGTTTCTCGTGGTTGGAGTGGAAATTTACAGACAAGCAAGGGAGAAATTAAAATAATCCATGTGGTAATGGATCAGAGTTGAAGACATCAGTATGAATTCAACTTTAGCTTAATATAGAGATGTGTACATAATGAGATATTTATAAATATGAGTATATGCATGAGTAAGTATACACACATATATTTCCCTGCTCTGTCAGTTGAGTAAGTCAACAAGTAACAAATCTCAGTAACAATGAGCACACCAAATGCCCAGATCTTGATTTCTAATAGTTATTCTCCAATAAAAGGAATTAGGGCTCCTTGAAAAAATGGCTGATCTTAACACTAGGGTCAGAAATAAACAAGATAAGCCTAGAGCATTTTATAGTGTCAGAAAGTAAGGAAATGTTTTTTAAAAATCCTACATTGATGGGAGTGTGTCAGAGGAACATAGGAGCCAACTGAAAGAGCCCCCAGTGACCAAACCTGGAATGATTTGAGCAACAAAATCAAGTAGTATTATATTAAAACCCAAAGAATAAAATATATATCCATGAGTCTATACTAATAAAAAATGACTAAATAAATAAATAAATAAGTAGGGCTAAAAGACAAGCCCCCTTGCAGAAGAAGTCTAAATAATATTTGCATACATATCCCTCCAGGAAGGGGAGCATAAATCTTCACTTTTTAAGTGTGGACTGTACATAGTGATTTTGTCCCCAGTGAATACATACTGGAAAGTTATAGTAACTTTACAGTAGAAGAACCTGACAAATATGACTCTTACCAGGTGGTTGAGGTCAACACCAACAGTGATAAATCATGCTAACATATGTACCCTTCATATGACATAATGAAAAATAGCATGGTCTTCTCAAAACTCATAGCTCTACTATAATCGCAAAATAGAAAATCATAAAAAAATTCCATTAGTGTAGCCTTCTACAACATACCTGACCAGTATTCTTCAAACTGTCAAGGTTATGAAAACAAGGGATGTCTGAGAAACTATGACAGCCGAGAGGTGCCTAAGGGGATTTGATGACTCAATGTAATGTATCTGGGTTGGGACCCTGAAACAGAAAAAGACATTATGTAAAAACTAAGAATATCTGAATAATCTATGGGCTTTCATTAATCGCAAGGAATCAATATTGGTTTATTAGCTGTAACAGATGTACCATACTGAAATGAAATGTTAATAAGAGAAGCTGGGTGAGAAAGGATTAAAAAGGACTGTTTGTACTATCATCTCAGTTTTGATGTAAATCCAAAACTGTTCTCAAAACTAGTCTATTTTTCAATGATCCAGTGTAATTGTGCAGTTTTCTTGGTAGACACTGACTAATAATCCAAATGAATTCAAACCAGAAGCAGAATGATTAATAAAACAGTTTCTTTTGACTAGGTGTACCATTATACGCCTGTTAGAAATATTTAAATGAAAAATATAAAAGGGAAAATGTTTAAATTATATTGAGTAAATATTTGAAAAGCAGAATGCATCGTTTCGGATACATCATGTTTACCAACTATGTTTATTTTTTAATGTGAATAGGAAAACGACCAGGAGGATCGGCATCAGTATGTGAAGAGTACGTACGAGCAGCAGAAAACCATTTTTCCCCCACTCTCCTTTCTACTTTTCTGTGTCTTCCAAAATTTCTGAGTAAGTATGGTCTTTGCTATGGAAAATAATCATAACCTACACTTGAAAGCCTTTTCTAAAATTTTTCATGTTTATTTATTTTTGAGAGAGAGAGAGAGAGAGAGAGAGACAGAGTGCGAGTGGGGGAGGAGCAGAGAGAGAGAGAGGGAGACACAGAATCCGAAACAGGCTCCAGGCTCTGAGCTGTCAGCACAGAGCCCGACGTGGGGCTCGAACTCACTAACCACGAGATCATGACCTGGGCTGAAGTTTGATGCTTAACCGACTGAGCCACCCAGGTGCCCCTACACTTGAAAATTTTTGATAAAGTGTTATTCTTAATTATATTTGATGCCTATCTGTTGTCTTAGTTTTGTAATTTCAAAACTCTAGCATAGTTATAAAACTCAAAATTTTGCTGTTTGGTGTATGTTATGGTCTGAATTGTATTCCTCTAAAATTCGTATGTTGATGTCCTAACCTCTGGTACCTCAGAATGTTATTGTATTTGGTGACAGAGTGTTAAAGAGCTAATTAAGTTAAAATGAGGTCATAAGGGTGGACTCTGGTCCAATCTGACTGGTGTTCTTATAAGAGGAGAAGATTAAGATATAGACAGACATGGGTGCCTGCATGGCTCAATTGGTTAGTGAGTGATTTCAGCTCGGGTCATGATTTTGCAGTTCGTGAGTTTGAGCCCCACATCAGGCTCTGTGCTGACAGCTTGGAGCCTGGAGCCTGCTTTGGATTCTGTGTCTTTCTCTCTCTCTTTAAAAAAATAAAATAAAATAAAATAAAATAAAATAAAATAAAATAAAATAAAATAAAATAAAAAATAAAATAATAAATAAATGTTTAAAGACACAGACAGACAGGTACAGAGGAAGACTATGTGCAGAACCAGACAGAGAAAGGCAGACACCTATAAGACAAAGAGAGAGGCCTAGAAAAAAACATCTCTGCCCATATCCTAAGTTTGGACTTCTGGCCTCCAGAACTATGAGAAAATGAATTCCTGTTGTTTAAACCACCAGTCTGTGGTAATTTTTTATGGCAGTCTCAACTAGCACAGTGAATCACTATTTAGTATGAGTCTCAGTTCTCTCTGCATCTTTTTCAGTTGTATTCTCTATATCCTATGATTTAACAATTAGTTTCTGGTAATAACTGTTCCTAAAAACAGTACCACTATGAAAATAATTTGTCTTAATCTGATAGTAGCTCAATTGAAAACATTGAAACAAATAAATTTTAATTGAAATTTATTGATGCTAAAAGTAATTGAATTTGTTCCACGGAGATAAATTCATGTGGATAGCTACGCAAATTTACACATATTCTGAAATAAAAACAAAACAAACAAAACAAAGCACATAGAGAAAGAAGTATTAGACTCTACATTGCTGCTTAAGCATTAGAATCACCTGGGAGATTTTTCAAATGGCTGATGCCTGAGTCTAGCTCTGGAAGTTCTGGCTTAAAGGTCTTGCATATAGTCAGGTCACTGGAATTGTAAAAACTCCTCCAAGAAATCCTAATGTGCAGCCGGAATGGAGATCCACTGCTTTGTAGTAAGAAAGCACTACCTGAGTTTTAACCTGGGTAAGCTACTAGTAAAGGTTTTTAAAATTCTCTCTTACTCATAGAACCAATTGGAAACAAACTGAACAGTGGAAAATAAAAAATATCCTGTCATCAGTAAAAGGAGGGAATAGCCATAACCTCAAAGCCTAAAATTTGAGGACAATATCGATACTGATCCTATAGAGAGGGAAGAAGGTGGACATTAATCAGCTTTGGAGCAGTGGTTTGGAGTCAAAAGTAATAAACTGTAAACAACTAAACATAAGGCCTCGGATGCATGGAGCCTCTCAGGACAAAAGCATTGGCCAGCTGGTCAGCACCCACCACGGTTTTCGTCACTTTCTTTACAGTGGTCTCTACTGTGGCCTGGACCAGGGCTAATTACATTAGCGGGTTCCCTGGAGGTGCTCCACTTGAACATCATGATTCAGGGTCAGGAGAAGCAGAGCTGCCAGAAAGGTCTCTGAACCACCTTCAATACCTGTGGCCACAGGGGGACCCCCCACTCTCCTAACCAGGAAGAAACCTGCAGATCTTTATAGATGAAACCACAAACTTACTCGCTGCTATGTGGGTAATATAATGGACAATAACAATCCTGGTGAGAAGCTATAGCAATAAGACTGAGAGGCCAGTTGGTGAGATGAGGAAGTAAAGACTTCGAGTATTGCAAGCTCATAGCTGTGCACCACAGCTCAGTTGTACCTTCAGTAATGAACTCTGCTGTAAATGTATACAGAGAAAAAACACTGTGGTGTCTGCAACTCAGTTTTTTTCAGGCTAATAGCTCGTCAACTTGCTAAAATCTATACTATTCATGCACACAATGGTTGAATTCCCAAATCTAATCAGTGGCTACAGATGGGAAGATATTTCTCTCTCATTCCCACAGCATTTGCAGAAAAAGATATTAAGAAAATGTTCCGAAGTAATATACAGAACCCTCAAGTTCTTCAGGAGGAGATGACATTTCAAGGAGATTCTTTCCAACCTGGGAGTACCAGCTGTAATGACCTCTTGTGTAAGAAAGAATAGAATCTATAGTGAGAAAGAAGCTGTCATACAGTTCATTGATTCTAAAATTCTTGGCATAACTACCTGCTGCATGATATTAGAAATCATTTCAGTGAATGCGTAGGTCCAAGTGATGCAGAGTATATTCTCTGTCTAGATGAAGAACTCCAGGGCCAGTGGCTACATTCTTACCTTGAAGCCTACAAAGAATATAAGGACTTTCGAGACAGAAGTTACTGAAAAGGAGGTAAAAATATTCTAGTCAAGTCAGTTTGCACTGGATTCTCTTCTCTTTAGGGATTATGGGCTCTGATTAAAGCCAAATACTCCAGTGTTGAGTTTGATTTCCTGGAGTATACAATTGTTCGTTTTAACAAAGACTTCAAAATGAAGCCTGCAGTTACTGTATTAAGTGCTTAAGAGATTTAATTATTTGTAGGCAGCTGAGCAATCCTTGTATATCTCTTCTTAAGAAATTCTGAAAAGCCAATATTAATTAGAATTCTGTTATTTAATTTTGTTATCTTGCTTTACAAATCGTGCCCCTATACAATCTTTTTTGTTTTTTAAATAGATTGGACCATGTCAAGAAATCTGCCTACTGCTTTCACTATGTGGAGGCCTAGAAATAAGTTGAATTTGCAAAAAGCTATGAAGATGTCAGTTTAATCCTTTCTTTGATAATTTAATCTATGTTTATGTGAATTATTATAAATTTAACATGATTCTGTGACTTTCTTGTTTTATCTGTTTGTTGAATGTAAGCAATGAGAATGTTCTAGAATAAAGTTAAGTTTTACTTCAATTAGATTAATTTCAGTAATCATTCTAGGTATTCAGTGTAAACATTGTAATCTTAATTCACTATAAATAAAATGGATTATTTATTCTTTTTTCTTTTTTTTAAGTAAGCTCTACACCCAGCATGGAGCTTGAAGTCATGACCCTGAGATCAAGAGTGACATGTTCTACCTACTGAAACACCCAGGCACACCATGAATCATTTAGTCTTTAAATGTCAGTCTCTTGCATAGAGAATTTGGAATGCTGACAATAACAGTTTGTGTTTCCCTTCTGTGTTGGTGGTACATCGTTTTGATTTGAATATTGAAAGGCAATTCTTTTGGGGAAATCTATATTAGAATTAAGTTTCCCTTTCCCTGTAGAGTCTGTCAGTAGAAATATTAATATTTACCATATGATTTTGGAATAGAAATGATTATTTAATGTTATCAAAATTGTATTGATGTTTCCATATGCTATATATGGTCTGTTTCAGTTTATATTTTATTTTTTAATTGATTTATTTATTTACTTGAGAGAGAGAGAGCGCATAAGAGGCAGAGGGAGAGGGAGAGAAAGATAGAGAGGGAGAGGGAGAAAGAGAATCTTAAGTAGGCTCCACACCCAGCACAGAGCCTGACTTGGGGCTCTATCTCACAACCTGAGTTGAAATCCAGAGTCAAATGCTTAACTGACTGAGCCACCCAGGTACCCATGTCAGTTTCAGTTTTTGAAATTTTATTATGTTAAATTTTTTCTAATAAAAAATATTCTTTAACCTAGATATTCTAGGTTTTGTTTGTTATTAGGTAGTAATACTTAATGCTAATTTTCTAAACAAATGTAGCGAGTTTACCATACTTGGGGACAAATCAGTATCATTTAGATTAATTTATTTTTACCTCTCTCACTTCATTCCTTACATTTTGGCTTCATGTTTTATTTTGGTTCCATATCCAATGACTACTTGCTACATTAAGTTCAGAGAAATATGTTGAGGTGGCTAAAAAGATTTAATAAAGAACAATTAGGACACTGATGTTGTATGCTTAAATATAATATAACAAATTGTGAGATAAATACTTCCAGTACAGAGCTTCTGTTTGGTTTGTTTTGTCTTGTATTTTTTGTTTGGGGTTGAGGGGGAAGCCATTCGTATATGGAAGGAATTTAGATCTCTGGGATAGATAAGTAGACATCAAGTTTCAGAAGTTGCTGTGTAGAGTTTTATTTTGAAATAAATACTACTTTACTTTGAAAATTAGTCTGATATGTTTTGTGTTTTGGTCATATGAGTGCCTATATGCAAAATTGGCTTCATGGGTCTGCATTTTCAAAATATGCAGCTACACATTTGTTCTCTAAGAAATTGTATAGGAGTTTGGTATGTGATTCCAGATTACTTATATTCTCAGACAAGTGTTTCAAAATACTTGGATTATTTTGAAGAATTTGAAGCTAATAATGTAAGTGGAAAGAGCTAAGTGCCATTTAAAATGGCAAATTCTAATTACACAAATAGAATCTTAAAATCTGTGTCTATAGCTGTATTAGAACAAGATTTTTTTCTACCTCCCCAATGTTATAAACATTCCCTTTTATTTTTATAAACCATATGGCTACAGAATCAATAGAATTTTACCTAGTTGAGTAAATGAGTAGAAACAATTAGACAAGTTTTATAGTGTTGGAATGAACTTGAAAGTGTAGTTTTGGTGGAATTTTCATCTATTGGTGGAACATTTTTACAGAACCATAAAGAATATGTAACACTCTTGATTTTTTTGCCTACCAATCTCTTAAAGTGTGACAGTACATACCTTGGAAAACTAGGGGAGGGGATGATCATTTATACCTTACCTCATAGGTCTTATTTCAAATCATTTTGAATAGAGATTCACTGAGCCATTACTGGTAGACTGAGCACATTGCCAGCTGTGATACTGTTGTAGGCTTTTTTGGAGAGATTTATGTAAAGGTGAATCTGACAGGGAATAATAGCTCTCATGTTAGCCCAGGGAGAATGCGTGGATGTTAGGGAAAAAGTGAGATGTCTAAGATATTGTCTCCATTCTTTGGTGAGATTTTGTGTGTTTTTAGTGTTAAGATGCTCATACTTCCTGTACAGGTCAGTAATATGTTCATATTGCTTCTCTATATATTGACCATTTAAGCATTTCTTTAAAAACATAAATCTCAACAGTGTTTTTAAAATATTCCTCTAATTTGCAGTGTGGCTTGCTGAGAAGTCTGTTGTCTTTTTATGTTAAGCCAAAGAGCTTAAATGCTTTACCTAGTAGCTGGTGGTAGGCTCAGTTTGTATCTGAAAAAGGTTGTTAGAAGTGGTACATGAATACATATTTAACAAGCTAAATTCAACCTTCTTCCCTTTTTTCCTTATATCCTGGCACTGTCAATCTTATCTGACAATGCTATTTGATGTTTCCCTCTTATAATCCCATTCTTTTCTGGAAATCAAAGAGATATGGTTGTAAATGGTCATCTGAAATCAATACGGGCACAAAACTCATCAACTATATCTTCTTTGGATGTATATAAAAGACTACAGATAAAAATTTGCAGATTACTGTAAAATTTGTCATCTATATATGAGTGTTAGAAATTTATCTGTCAGAAAATGATCTAGGTCTTTGGTTTTGAACTGGCAAGAGCCCATAGTTCTGGCTGCATAGTGAGATAACAGAGGAACTAGAAATAGTGTTTATCAGGTTTTATATTAATGTCAGTACTTATTTATATAGGCTTTTGGTGCCCATTATGATGTTTCTTCTTGAATGGCCATTCATTTTTGTGAGGTGGGATTCTGGAAGCCATCAATTATCACATTGTTATATTAATAGAGCTCCATTCATTGAGTCGAGTTGAAGCTAAAATAAATTTAAAATATAATTCAATAATTGCAAACTGAGGTATTACCCTTTCTTATTTCCTTTTTCTACCAAAAAAAAAAAAAAAAGAAGAGCCTTGAAATTGCACATATCTCAGTGTGAATCTCCATCCCATGTATATAAAAGATATGATAATAATAACTCTTAGTTCAACTTAAGCATATCTCGTTGGCTTCTCTAAGTAAAATTGTTCATGAGAGGATTGTAAAAGATAAAAAAAAAGACATAAATGATCTCTTAATTACAGCTATTTCCATTTTTACTGAAACAAAATATTTATCTTAATTTCATCTTAACTTAATACATACGTGTTTATAAACCTTCCAGACTTAAAGAAAAGAACATTGCCTGAAAGGTTAGAAACCTCAACTTTTAAAATTATACAGATATTTATTTTAGACTAGACCCAGGTTTTCATACTTTTGAGAATTCCTTTGTTGGTAATATAAATAAAATTATTACCTAAAAGTTTGATTTCCTGCCTTGAATTGCTTTTAATGAGTATTTTTACTGCAGTCCATAGTGATCTAGACTTAAACTTTTAATATTAATCAGTCATTCAGTTGACACAGAAAGTTAACAATGTTTTACGCCAAGAGGAGAGTTTTGTTATTGGCAGCAATTTGTGCTACTTTACAGAAAAGAAGACAAGTGCTGGTAATTATTATGCACAGAGGAAAAAAGATTTGTAAGTGTGTAGTAAAGCAGTTTTATCTTTATTTCACAATGGATTTGCTCTGATTTTTCTTCTTTATGCCATTAGATTTTAGCATGTCCTTTGGGGACACATTAAGTCAATATGTTTTGGGGGGATTTTGTCAGTTTTTTTAAAACAAGACATTAGTTATAATAAATCACCTTTTTCTCTTTTTATTTCCTATTGCATTCTACCTCTGCCATTACTCTGTTATACCTTGGGTTTTAAACCTTTGGACAGAAATGTATACCCATTATTTTAAATTATTTTTCCCTTTCTTTGAAGCTCAGTCTACAAATGTGTTGCTTAAAAAAATTACTTCGAGGGGCGCCTGGGTGGCTTAGTCGGTTAAGCGTCCGACTTTCACTTCGGTCATGATCTCACGGTTCGTGGGTTCGAGCCCCGCGTCGGGCTCTGTGCTGACTGCCAGCTCGGAGCCTGGAGCCTATTTCAGAGTCTGTATCTCCCTCTCTCTCTGACCCTCCCCTGCTCACGCTGTCTCTCTCTCTCTCTCTCCTAGAAATAAATAAAAATATTAAAAAAAAATTACTTCGATTAGCATTACTTAAATACTTGAAAACTGAAATTGATAGCATATATTATAAAATAGATTTTTATGAGCAGGTATTTTTATACTAAAATATTTCATTTCTGGTTTATAATATGAAAGGGATAAAAGATTTGTACCATGTGGATGGAAAAAAGAGATAATGGACATAGAAAATGTTCTTTTGTGTTAGAGACATCGAAAATTTAAACTGTTAATAGGATTCTGTCCTGAAATCTACTTCCCCTTCTTCACTGTACTCGATTCACTTATAATACTACTGATATTATGAAACAGCAAGGCTAACAAATCATCATGTTTGCGTTCAGTATAAATCCTATGGCTTTTCTAGTTATGAAAAAATTGCTCTCTAAAATATTCATCTAAAATAATAATTCCTAAATGTAGGCATGTTTTGTTTACATCTTACCCATTAATGGTGTTATGAGTATCATCAATCACTTTAATAAAACACTGATAAGCTGTTTTAAGTTAATAACTAATATAAACAATGGTTTTGGGGTGATAGTAATGTGTCAGTGTAGGCTCATCAATTGTAATAAATATACTAGTCTGGTGGAGAATGTTGATCATGGAGAGGGGCTGTGTGGGCGGGAGGGCAGGGGGTACAGAGAAATCCCCCTCCCTTCCTCTCAATTTTGCTATGAACATAAAACTTCTCTAAAAAAATAAAGTCTTTTTTAAATTAAAAATATGACATATTGTATATGAACTAATCAGTGAGGAGTAAGAGAAAGGTGACTGATTAGAGTTTGTAGGTGGTCCTGTTAGTTACATTTCAAGAGGAACTTTCAAAGACAACATTAAAACCTATGGTATCATTTTTAAATAAACGAGCTTCTGTGACCTGGAAAAGAGCCTGCAAAGGGGCAAAGAGCCAACTCTGCATAGCAGTCATTGCTGTGTGTGTAGTATGCTGCTATTTGCATGTAGGTAGTGACACTGTGAGGTTTTGTTGTTGTTCAATGTTCTGAAATCATTCCCTGAATGTATTTGGACTGAAATACAATAAATGGTTGGAATCTGCAAAAAGGAAACATTTTCACCCTACTGTATTTAGAGCCTTTGTACATCTAGGTCAGTTTCCATGAAATGAAGTATTTGAAGTTTGAGAGCCTGGGTGGCTGAGTCCGTTAAGTATCCAACTTTGGCTCAGGTCATGATCTCGAAGTTCATAAGTTCAAGCCCCTCATGAAGTCAAGCCCTATGACAGGCTCTGTGCTGACAGCTCAGAGCCTGCAGCCTGCTTCAGAGTCTGTGTCTTCCTCTCTCTCTCCCTCTGTCCCTCTCCTGCTTGTGCTTTCTCTCTCTCTCAAAAGTAAATAAATAAACATTAAAAAAATTTTTTTAATTCAAAATATATCGTTGTATAAGAGGAAGACATAACATTATACCATGTGTCTAAATAATAATTTATTTAGGTTTAGGAGAAAAAAATAAACTAAATGTCATTGCATTAACCATATCTTGAATTGAGAAATTGTGGCATAAAGGTAAACTGTGTGTATCAAGTGTGAACTATGGTAGTATAATACTGCTTTGTATATATCGTAGGTGCTGTGAATAGTCCTAGCACTGAAAATATAGTGAATGCAACTTTTAATGTAGGTATTTTGATATGCCTTCAGAAAGTCTAAGAATTTGTTACTCTGACAATATACTTCCTATTTTTGTATATTTATGTGTTTAAAATTTAATTTTTCTTCTGTGTACTACTAGGTAAAATTGGCCCTGTGATGTTTTGCTTTATTTCTGTTTAATAAGGCCTTTAACCAATGATTTAAGGAAAGAACAAATCTTTTTAAAAAGATTCTATTCTGGAAATAAAAATTGGTCATAACAGTCAAGGTGGATTCTAACTGTAAAAGAAAAACAAGATAATTTAACATATTAACAAATTTTTAAAAACACATGATTTCAATAGGTTAAAAAATGCACTTAACATTTATGACAAAGAAAAAAAAGAAACTTTTTGGTTTCAAGAAACGGGCAGCCAGGTGGCTCAACCAGTTAAGTGTATGACTTAGACTCAGGTCATGATCTCAAGGTCTGTGAGCTCAAACCCCATGTCGAGCTCTTGGTGACAGCTCAGAGCCTGAAGCCTGTTTCAGATTCTGTCTCCCTCTCTCTCTGCCCCCCCAATCATGTTTGCTCTCTCTCTCTCTCTCTCTCAAAAATAAACATTTAAAAAAAGTATTTAGAAAAAGAAACCTTTCAACAAACTTAGAATAAAATATTTTCCTCAGTTTAGAAAAGCTCATCTATAGAAAAGCAATAGCTAACATCATACTTAATAGTGAAATATTGAATAATTTCTTACTGATATAGAAACAGGGCAAGAATGCCCATTTTTTTCTACCTCCACTTAACATTGTCCTAACTCTTCCCATAAGGCAAGAAAAAGACACACATTCATGAGAATAAGGAAGGAAGGAAGGAAGGAAGGAAGGAAGGAAGGAAGGAAGGAAGGAAGGAAGGAAGGTGTAAACCTGTGTATTTTCAGGTTACTTAACTGCTTACTTAAAAAATGATAGGGATCATAAGAAACAAATGAAATTAATAAGAGAATTTAGCACAGCACAAGATACAAAGCTAATTTACAAAAGTGAGCAAAAACCTTTAGGTTGAAGAGCTTATAGCAAAGCAGAACTATGAAAATACACACATATAGAGGTACACTTACAATTTTTGCTGAAATACAGTTGACACAATGTTACATTAGTTTCAGGTGCTTGGACACATAGTGCTTGGGCAGGTCTTTCTGTTATGCTATGCTCACCACAAATGTGGCTACTAGATGTCACCATACAACACTATTACAGTATCATTGACTGTACTTCCTATGCTGTACCTAATGGTACACTTTTAAGAAAGAAAATGAGAAAAGATAGATCACGTATTTTTTTCAGCTCTTTTTTAGTAAAAGGTATGAATCCAATCATGTTCTCTAACCTCTCAGCATTGGAAGACTATCCAAGACTTCCCACCTCAGTAATCTCAAACTACTTGTAGTGAAGCACAAGATTTTTCTTTCTTTTTTTTAATGTTTATTTATTTTTGAGAGAGAGAGAGACAGAGAGAGAGAGAGAGAGAGAAAGAGAGAGAAACACAGAATCTGAAGCACGTTCCAGGCTCCAAGCTGTCAGCACAGAGTTGATGCGGGGCTCAAACCCACGAACCCTCAGATCATGACCTGAGCCAAAGTCAGATGCTTAACTGACTGAGCCACCCAGGTGCCCCGCAGGATTTTTCTTGATTCGTCTTGAATACATGCTTTTAAAAATAGATAAAAGTATCATGGCAATGTTAAATTGCTGCAGAAGTTTCTAAATGCATAATCTAGTTCCTGTACTTACCTTGTTGCTCGCTGGTAAACCCAGAGTTAACAGATCAGAACCAGTTATAAATAAACGTCCTAAAAAAAAAATAAATAAATAAAAAAATAAACGTCCTGCTCCAGCTAACATTGAAAACTTTCCCTAATCCTGTTCTTCCACCTATTACTTTTATGTATTATTTGAGTTTTTCTTTTTTCCCTACCAACTTGCATTCTCTCTTCTTACTGGTTTGACCTTATATTAAATTTATCCATGTCAATTGGATATAATCTGAGCAGTAAAAAGCATTTAACTCCACTTATCTCCATTATCCTATAAAAAATATAATTGGACTTTTAAAAGTCTAAAGCTGACTAAATAGAAATTATTATTATTATTACACCACTGAAATGGCCAAAAACCACTGTATGAGCTGATAATTTCTCTCTGATCTATTACACTTATCTTTATTATATCAAAATTCATATCATACTCACATATTAATAATTACACACTATTAACTCAGCTTGAGTTCTGAGATTCAATAAACAGTTAAGGAAAGTTAGCAGAGATAAGGTGAGTGATTCAGACTGCAATTGCTTAGAGACATAATCAGGTGCTACCTCTCAGAAATACATACAATAAATATTTTTTCTCTAGAGGTTTGAAAGTACACTTCAAAAATTAGCCTTCTAATCTCTATTCCTAATTCTCTCTTACCTACATGTACCACCAAAACAGGAAACAGAATCCTATCCTATAGGTAAGTTATTCTACATTGAAGATCTCAATAAATTCCATGCCATAATTTCCTGTAGAATTCTAAATAGCACATGTATGTGTATATAGCATGTGTAACCATACATGAATTACACGGTTTTCTATTTACTGGTTGATACATTATATTTTGGACTCTACATTTTGACTCTGTTTAAGCGACACACATTTCCTGCTGATTTCTCATTAATGGAAACCATAGCTACTCTTTGGATTTTTCTGAATCACTGTTTTCATATCCTTATCCTGCACATTGCAGTTCTCGAGAGTTCATGAAAGTCTTAGTTCTCCTGAGCACTTTAGATTTCAAGGTCAGAGGTTTACCCCATTGGATGGACAGGAGGTGAAAAGATTATCTCAACACAAATAGAGTCTCAATCCAAATAAAATTTGCTCCTCATAAACAGGAAATTCATTCTCGCTCTCCCTGGCTTTGTTTCTTCCTGAGCTTTTTATCTAGAAACAACCTCTTGTGACTTAATTTATTACACCCAAATGGGCTCAGGACTATGTGCTTTGATTTAAAAAAAAAAAAAAAAAGAAAGAAAGAAAGCATTCGATAAATATTTATTGAATAGAGCGTATTCACAAAATTATATTTGAAGTTCTAACTTTTCACCTAGGTGAAGATTCCAACATTTGAGAAATAACTGCCGAAAGCTTTTAAAAGAAAAGAAATTACCAGGGCTCCCTGGATCAGTCAGTTAAGTGTCCAACTTCGGCTCAGGTCACAAACTCCTGGTTCAGGAGTTCAAACCCCACATAGGGCTCTGTGCTGACAGCTCAGAGCCTGGAGTCTGCTTTGAATTCTGTGTCTCCCTGTCTCTCTGCCCCACCCCTGCTTGTACTCTCTCTCTCTTTCTCTTTCTCTCTCTCTCAAAAATAAATAAACATTGAAAAAAAAAGAAAAGAAAATACCAAACCCAAATTCTGTATTAAATTTTAAAATTTTAATACTTCATAATATTTCACATCTAAAGTATCTTGCTGCATAAGAGTAGCATAGTCTCTCAAGAAATAGGTGGGCAACATAAGATGACCTAATTATCATCAGTTCTTTCATCCTTATAGTTTACGATTCTAATATTCACCATTTAAATTTAGCATACATTATTACCTCTTTCAAATCTAATCATGAATAAACATATTTCAAATGTACCATGGAATGTAGAACAGATTTTCATGTCATACACACACACGCGCACACACACACACACACACACACACACTCATATACATATAATTTTACATTGCACTGTATTCATCTACTTTCAAATTTTTGGTGTCAACATTACTTTCTTAGTTAGAGATTGTTTGATCACCATCAACAGAACTCAATGAATCACATTTAAGCAAAAGAAAAAAACATAAGAATGTCTCATGAAACTCAGTGGTAGGAGATACAACCAAGTCTCACAAAGAACTGGAACCAGGGACTGAAAGTCAAATAAATAAGGCCATTCACTCCCTTTCTTCTGGGGTCACAGAACACTCAATTTCTACTCACCCTCCACATATGCTAAATTTCTCCCTTCTCTCTCTCTCTCTCTCTCTCTCTCTCGCTCTCTCTCTCTCTCCCTTCCCCTTGCTTTCTCCATTTTAGTGTGCGTATGATTGTCCCAGGCCTACTTGGAAATAGTTTCTCTAATTAAAAGTCCAAGAGAAATTAACTAAAGTTCCTGTATTCCAATCCCTAGGAAAGAGAACTTTATTGGCCTACTTTGAATGAGATTTCCATTCATGTTTCGATGAGCTGTGGCCAGTAGAGGTGAATTCACATGTCCTATGATGATGGGAATGTGCATAGATCATCTAGAAGGTGTTATTATGTTGATTTAAAAAGAGCCCTATTAGTAATACAGATATAAAGCTATAAAAATGTGTGTCCTTTCCCTCTCCATGATTACTAATGCTGAGTCCAGTATATTGTGCCTTCTTGACTACTTGTCCAAGTACTGATTGTTGACTTCTTTAGAAACTAAGTGAAGAATCCTGGGGCGTGGGGGTGGGGTAGGGGAGCTCCGTGGCCCTGGATGAATAGAAGATGTTACAGGAAAAGTCCAGTTACCTGGGGTGCAGTGACCCTCCTCCTGGCACTAGCAACACATCTCTCAGTGATGAGACACGAGCAGATGCATATTCACCCCTTGCTTGCTTCTGTCATCTTTCTGTCTCCTAACTTTTCCCTCCCTAGTAAGCAACTCCTGGAATTAAGCAAAAGCAAATTCTCTTTTTCACAAGCTGGCAGAGAGATGTTCATGTATAAAAATTGGTGTGTAAAAATTAAATTTGGCCTAATCAGGGTTAGAGAGTGGAAGAACTGACAGTGTCAGCATATGTCTTGTTTTACGTATTCATAGAATCGGTAGGTGGCTTCTGACCTTGGAAAAGAAAGCTCTGTTTCATTACTGTTGCTGTTATTGTTTGTTTCCTCAGAGACTAAGTTTCTTCCTTGATAAATGATGGTAATAACAATCATTACTGCCTCCTCGTGCTGTGGCAACATTTTAGAACCGTCCCTAAGACATGGTTAGCACTTATTAAATGTTAGCTGTTATGCTCTTTGTCACAGATAAAGCAGTACTGAAAATAATCCATATCCTTAAATACTTACATTAATAACCAACAAAGAATACAAAATAAATGAATTAAGCCCACAATTCTAGAAAAAGAGTAAAATTAATTTAACAAAAGAATAGAAAGTAGAAAATCAAAGACAGGAAATATAGGAAAGGGGGTGCTAATAATTATATTCAAGCACTGATTTCTTGGTAAGGGAGCTAATGAAATAGGTAAGCTATTAGATTACCTAATGAAGAAAGGGGGCACATAAAAGCACAAATTTAAAAAGACAAAGATATATAAAACCACAGATAACAACAAAACTGCAAAAGTATTGAAAGATTTTTTTTCTCAATTCTAAGAAAATAAATTTGAAAAGCTGTATGCATGACTATTTTCTGGGGAAATCTGAATTACCAAGAGTAATTCTAGAAAGATAATAAATGTAAACAAATGGATTACCATTAGAAATAGAGAAAAGTATCAAAGAGCAACCATCCCCCCAAATAAAGCAGTATGATTAAATAATTTCATGATGGCATTTTACCACATTTTTAAAAATTAAAATCCCAATGTTCTTGAACTGTTCAGGAGCATGAAAAAAGGATCCCTTTTAGATTATTTTTATAAGAGTACAATAAAAAATGATACTAAAAACCATCATGATCACTTAAGAAAATTATAGACTACACTCACCTATAACTATTGAAGCAAACTTCTAAATAAAATACAGGCAAATATATTCCATTAGGAACTCAAGGATGAAGATTCACTATAAGAAAAACTTACAACTCATAATAGTTGAGTAAAAGAAAAATCATAATATCATTCCCATAGATGCTGAAAAAGACTTGATAAATTCAATATCCATTCTTGTTTAATATATATATATATATATATATATTTAAATTGGAACAAGTGTGAACTTCCTAAACATGATAATATTGTTCAGTATTTTGGTCAATGGAAAATGTAGAAAACTATCCGGTTAGGAACAACAGAAAGATCCCCACTATCACCAATAGTATATGACACTGCAATAAATAAGGAAAGGATAGAATCAGCATAAAAATTGGAACAAAGACAGATTAAAACACTGGTTTTGTAGATAATATAATTGTACACCTAGAAAATTCCAGAGGTCCCCCAAAGAAAACTATTCCAAATAAAAATACAATTTGGTGCAATGATGGAGGAAAAAATTAATATATGAAACTCAACATCCTAAATGTAATAAACATCCACCAGTTATAAGATATAAAATAGATTAAAATGCCCCCTATTCAGTAACAACAGCACAACAACAACAAAAATACTTAGGAAAATAATTAACAAGGAAATACAAAACCTATATGAAGAAAACTTCATAATGTGAAAGATGAAAGAAAATGAAGGAAAAAGGAAACAAGTGGAAAGAAGAATTAATAAAAGGCAAATTGTGTTCTTATGTCAGGGGTCTATCATCATGGAATAATATGAAGGTTCCCTAAATTAATAATTTAACACAGTCTCAATAAGAAATAGGATCCTCCACACTGTTTTCCCTCTGGAAAACAGTGTGGAGGTTCCTAAGGAAACTAACAATTTCCTAAGGAAACTAACAATAGAACTCCCCTATGACCCAGCAATAGCACTGCTAGGAATTTACCCAAGGGATACAGAAATGCTGAGGCATAGGGGCACATGGACCCCAATGTTCATAGCAGCACTCTCCACAATAGCTAAAACATGGAAAGAGCCTAAGTGTCCATCAACAGATGAATGGATCAAGAAGATGTGGTTTATCTATACCATGGAATACTACATAGCAATGAGAAACAGTGAAATCTGGCCATGTGTGGCAACATGGATGGACCTTGAGGGTGTTATGCTGAGCGAAATAAGTCAGGCAGAGAAGGACAAATATCATACGTTTGCACGTATAGGAGGATTAGGAGGAACTTGACGGAGGAACAAGGAGGAGAAGAAGGGGGGAAATGGTGGGGGAAAGTGAGAGAGGCAAACCATGAGAGACTCTTGAATGCTGACAAAAACTGAGGACTGATGGATGTGGGGGGGAGGGGGGAGGGGCATGGAGGAGGACACTTGTGGGGATGAGCACTGGGTGTTATGTGGAAACTAATTTGACAATAAACTATTTGTAAAAAAAAAAAAAAGATAGGATCATGATTGCTTTGGAGAGTGAGCAATGTATTTATGATGATCATATAAAAATAAACAATAACAACCAAATATTGAAATGCGTTATAACCCTACCAGTGACGTATCCACAGTAACGGCTCTCTGATGGAAACAGTGTGATGACGTAAAATGGCAATGCAGGCTCTGACAGATGGCGGAAGAGACCTCAAGTTTCAGCTATAGATTCAAATGTACAGGGAAGTTTAGGATGTATGTGCTAAAAGTGGCCTCCTAAATCAGTGGGATATTCGACAAACGGTGTTTAGAAGACTGAGTAGCCATCTAGAAAGAAAAATATTAACTTGGATTTCTATTTCATATACATTACCAAAATAAATGCCAGACTGAGGGAAGATGTAAATTAATAAAATACTAAACCATATAAACATGAGGAACAAATGAGAGAATTTTTTTAACCTCAGAGTGGGAAGGGTATGCCACAAACACCCAGAAGCCATTAAAAAAATTATTCAAATCAAGGGCATAAAAATCAATCATTTTCTGCATAGGGGAAAAAAAGAACAGTAAGAAAGATAACAAACAGGAAAACAAGCTTAGAAAACAAATTCATATACAGCCATCCTAAGACCTGCTACACCTCAAAGGAAAACGGCTAACATCCAATAGAAAAAATGGTCATAATATATGAAAAAACAATCCCCAGAAATAGAATTACAAATGACTATTAAATATATGAAAAGATCTTTAATTTCACTCCTAATAGGAGAAATTCAAACTACACTGAAATGTGTACATCCTATATTTCTGGTAAGTACACAAGACACAGTGACTGCCTCTGGAAAGGGAAAGTGTGTAAATTGGATACTGATATTTTTAAAATATAGTTTTCATAGAATATCCTTTTGTGTTCTTTTTATTTTGTACCATGCATATACAGGACCTATTTAAAAGTAAGTGAAATTAATTTTTAAAATATAAGAAAAAGTGCTTAGTACAGGGTCACATCCCATAAGTACATGTGGAGAATGCAAAATAATGCCAATATTCATGAGTGCACACACACATGGTAAGCGTTTCATAAATGTGTACCAGCTTCAGAACGGTGTTGCCTCCTTACAGAAAGAGCAAGAGACGAGCTGAGTACAAAAGTGTAGAGACCCTCCAATTTATCTATACCTTTTTTTAATCTAAGGCAGATTTTATCATTGTTAATTCCGAGGGGGAAATACACAGATACATGCAAATTTCTCCCTATTTTTTATATTTGAAATAGTTCATAATTTTTATAAAAAGCTATGGAGGCTTTTCAGAAAATACTATCGCAATGATATGAAAAGTCTATCAAAGTGCTGGCTGGGAGAAAACATTTTCTGCAGACCACTTAAGGACAGCATAATCCATTCATTCTGGTGTGCGCTTTTTGTTTTCCTCAAAAACATCTTTATTTTTATTTCACGTTTTTATTTTAATTCTAGTTAGTCAACATACAGAGTAATATTAGTTTCAGCTGTATAATCTACTGATTCAACACTTCCATACACACGCGTGCACCCCATTATCCCCTTAATCTGTTTCACGCATTCCCCACCCACCTCCCCTCTGGTAACCCATCAATTTGTTCTCTATAGTTAAATCTGTTTCTTGATATCTTTCTCTGTCTCTCTCTCTCATTTTTCTCCCCTTTGCTTGTTTTGTTTCTTGCATGTGCTTTAAATTCAATCTTTAAACCAAACTGTACCAGCAGATGTCCTGTTTCATGCTTGGAACAAGTCACTAAGCCCCTCACAGAGGCCTATTCATGTTGATACAGTTGCTGTAAAATACTGTTATGGAGACTGTCCACTACATCCCTCATTGTGGTCCCCATGGGAAATTTCCTTTGGTTTTTCCATCCAGGAAGAGCTCTGCTTCTTTGAAGGAGCTGCTGGGCATCATTCTTTCTACATAAGAATCATCAATTATGTGTCACTTTTTCTTTTGGTTAACCTTGAAACTCTCAGTTGATTTTGAAGCCCAACTCAGCAATTAAGGTTCTTACTAGTTTTATCTTTGTTCTAATTATCTATTTATATTTCATTATTCTATATCCTTTATATCATTCCTATATGCCATCTCAAATCCACTATTTTTTTAAATTTTTATTTCTTTATTTTGAGAGAGCAGGGAAAGGGCTCAGAGAGAGGGAAAGAGAGAATCCCAAGCAAGCTCCATGCTGTTTGCACAGAGCATGATGCGGGGATCGATCCCACGAACTGTGGGATCATGACCTGAGCTGAAATCAAGGGCCGGACACTTAACCAACTGAGCCACCCAGGTGCCTGTCGTATCCACTATAAATATACCAAAAGGCAAGGCATTAATAAATGCAGGTAATACATCAGCTTATCTTCATGTGATCCTCAGAAATGCCCTGTGAGGTATATGGGATTGCCACTATTTGATGCATTTTGTGGAGGAAAACATTCTAGAGAAGCTCAGAGAAAATAGGTCAGAATCTCCTTCTATTGGTTCAACAGCAGTGATAGGCAAATTCCTCAGATACAATGGAAAAATACCATAACATACACACACACACACACACACACACACACACATACACACACATACACACACACACACATTCCTTTATTCACTTATATGTACAATATACATTTGGGTCCCTTATTTCTGGAAGAAAAATTTTTTTTAATTTTTAAATATTTTTTTACACTTATTCATTTTTGAGAGACAGAGAGAGACAGAGCATGAGCAGGGAAGGGGCAGTGAGAGAGGGAGGCACAGAATCCAAGGCAGGCTCCTTAGCACAGAACCTGATGCAGGACTCAAACCCACAAATCATGGGCTCATGACCTGAGGCCAAAGTCAGATACTCAACCAAATGAGCCATCCAGGTGCCCATAAAAAAAGTTTTAGTAGTCAGGAAACATGTTTGCTTGAATCAACTAATTTATGACATTTGTATGTGCCCTTTCATAAACTCTTTCTTCTCAAAGTGAGCTTCCTCTTCTCTCTTCTCCAGGCAAATGTCTACTTCCACTTGGAAGCCTTTCCTCACACCTCCAGGCAGAACGAGGGGTCTTTTTATGGGTCCCTGTGGTACAGTGGTCACCTGTCAGTCACAGAACCCAGCCCTCTAGGTTAAGTTGTACCTTTTATGGGGATGCATCAAGGACAGAGCTATAAGATGTTAAGAATTACACCACAAAATTTTTTCATATAATATGTTTGATCTTTGTCCATAATATATCCTTCCAATAAGCTAGACTCAACTTTTATGTGTTTCCAAACTTACTGTTGAACCCTACCATCTATAATGTGAGGATATGACTATTAAATAGTATTTAAAAACAAATGACCCCAATTTTAACATTAAAGAATACTAAAACAGTGTTTACTGTAAGTATATGTGAGCACGATCTGTGCTTTAGTTGGCATGGTTTTTCACTTTGTCCTTTCTCAATAATGAACCTCAAGCATCTAGAACCACTGAATAAGCAGTCAACAAATATTTGTTGAATTAATAAATGTTGATGTGGAAGTAGGTTAATATTTCTTAATTCAATGAATTGATACTATTTCCAAAGACTTAAATGCTTTCTGAGAGGATCCCCTTGCTGATGACAAATTTAAAAACCTACTGTCCTTTATATATAAAATGAATAATTAGATTTACGCCTAATTGTGATTTACATACTTTAGTGTTTAGGAGTTAAATTCTTGATCTAAATAACTTGGTAAAATGCTACTAGATTATTTTCATATGTGTCTGTAGTAGGATGTCATTCAACCAAAAAGTATTGATTGAGGCTTGATCTGAGTCTAAAAGCTGCACATCTGCTAGTAAGCATCAGAGTTAAGACACAGACTCTAGAATGGGAAGGTCTGATTGTAATGCTGGCTGTGCCATTAACTCCCTATCTAACTTTGTATAAAGTGAAGGAGTGAGCCACGTCATGGTTAAGGACTGTTACTCGTACACATTGATAATATCCATTCTATATGGCATTATTAGTCATGTTCTTGGTCTTATTTTTGCACAAGAGAGTCTATCATTACAGAAGAAGTATTCATTATAGGCTTTATCCAAAATCTAAATATAAACATTAATTTGAAAACTCTAAAAATAATCACCCTCCTCTCAGATCTGTATTGTCTTAAAAGTCGGGTATAAATACTGTCAATACTTCAGTTCTGTAAATGCCAGAGATGTCGCATTACCATAATTACATCCTGGCTGTCAGAGAAACAGCCACATGGCTTCATATTGAGGAGGTTATTTTCTTTTGAGCTTTTGAAAGAAAAAAATAGACCACTTTTTTCATCATTGTAGATTTTTGTTTGTTTGTTTCAGAATAAATACTAGAAATAGATTTCTTCTTAAATGATAAGACCCAAGAATAGTCTCAAGTTTTCAACAAAAGCCTACTGATATAACACCTCCCACGCTGGACATGGGCAGGTGCTGTCGCCATCACGTTGATTCAGTCAGGATGCTAGGGCTCCCTAGTAGCTGAAGGAACCATTTTTGGAAGACTGCATTTTCTGCCTAATTTCCACCCAGACAATTTAGCCTGAAGCAGAACAACTCCCTTTCTCTCCTGTTTAATTTTTTCCATTTTGATAATTAATATTTAAGAATTTTAGTAATAGGATTATGGAATGGCAAAATTAAAAAGGAAAAAAGGAATATTGAGAAATAGAAAACTTTTTATGTCAACTAAATGTTTATCCTCTACACTAGGGCTTCTCACCCTCAGGACCACTGACATTTTGAGCTCAGCAGCCCTCTGTTGTAGGAGCTGTCCTGTGCGTCGCATGATGTTTAGCAGCATCTAGGCTTTTACACTAGATGACAGTAGGTATGGCTCTCTTCTCCTCTCCTCCCCACCCATATGACAACCAAAAATGTCTCTACTCATTGCCAAATGTCCCACTGGAGAATGATTGTCTCTGCTTGAGAAACACTTCTCTAAACTTACCCTTGTAGCACTTTTAAATAAATTACAAGTAATTTATTTTATTTATTTATTTGTGTGTGTGTGTGTGAGAGAGAGAGAGGAGAGAAAGAGAGCATGTGTGCACACGAGCAGGGAAGGACAGAGAGAGAGAGAGAGAGAGAGAGAGAGAGAGAGAGAGAGAGGGAAGGAGTGAGAATCCCAAGCCGACTCCATGCTGTCAGTGGGGCTGATCTCATGAATCATGAGATCATGACCTGAGCTGAAATCAAGAGTCAAACACTCAACTGACTGAGCCACATAGGTGCCCGATAAGTAATTTTAATTGTATATATGTTCAAATGCATGCATGTACGTACCATAATTTTGTCAGAGAATGTTGGACCACCAAATCTGAGTGAACCAAACCAGTACACCTTGAACTTTTTTCTCAAATTATAATTCCCATCTCTCCCTTCAGCAACTAGATCCCCAAATCCCTGTGTCCCATAGTATATCATGAAAAGAGTCCATTACAACCAATTAATAGCTGAACTCTGACCATGACTCTTATTTTGATTGATTCTAATATAAAAATAAAAGAAATTATGCATAAAGAAAGCGCACAAAATATTTTTGCTGGATTTGCTCTCATCAATAGCATGAACTTCTACTAGTACCTTAATAAAAAATGTTTTCTAAATTACTAGGTTGAAAGATTTGCATATCATGTTCCAGGAGACTTTGATTGTGATTTGTTCATAGTGATAGTGAATCAAAAGCTAAACTATATGTGAGCTGGGAAGTGGGGGACAAGGGCATGGACAGTCAGCCACTGAATTATACGTACAAACGTCTATTTCCAGGGAAAGGTAATAAACAAGAGCTAAAGAAATACGTTGATATTCCTACAAATACTGTGTACGCTCTCTGTGTTCTGTTCTCTTTCCTGTGGCTCATAAAATTTGTGTTGAGGAACCCACATTGTGTGGTCATATTCACACTCCTTAGACTAAGAGAAGTATGAGGCTATGGAAAAGCATTTCAGCATCTCTTGAGAAAAAGTCCAAAAATTTAGGGCTCTGTCTCCATCCCAAGAGGCTGACAGAGCTCATGAAAAAGAGAGGCAGCAAATTAGAATTCTGCTTTTATAAAATTTGTTCCTGAGTTGACCTTCTCTCCAAAGCCTCCCCCACATCTCTGCTCACTCTGTGTCTAATCCCAGCTTTGATTGGATCCTGCTGTTTATTTTAACTTAAAATTTTCCAGCTTCAAATTCTTGGTTGACCTGCTTCTCTAGAGTCTTCAGCCCACAGCGTTGCTTCTCAGGTAATAGTCCTTCTTTTAACAAGTGCTGTAATACCTCAATCAATGAGGATCCCGTGAAAAAGGGAAGAATGGTCTATCTGGGAAGGTGACCATGGAATAATTACCATACAGGGTGATTAATATTGTAAAAAGGAAATTATGGGGGGGGGTGCTGGTTTGAACTCTTCCCCCACAAAAGATATATTAATGTTCTAACCCCCAGTACCTACATATACCACCTTATTGGGAAATAGTCTTTTCAGATGTAATCAAGTTGAGGTCATTAAGGTGGGCTCTAATCCAATATGACTGCTGTCCTCTGGAAATCGAAGACATCATATGAAGACAGAGACACAGAAAGGATGCCTTGCCGTGCGATGACAGAAACAAAGAGCGGGCTTACTATGAAAGAGGAGGATTCCCAAGCCCAGGGTTTCACAACTATGACAGAAGTCCCCTGCATTCACACTCTGGCACCCTACACGTGCATCTGGACCCCTCTGCATCACGTCTATGGGATTTGGAGGACAAGAAAGACAATCCAGACATGATGCTACTGATATCCTGCTGTTCTGTGTGATAAATAACATGTTTTCCTTTTCATCCAGCAGTCATGAAACAGCAATAGGCTAACCTACAGGCTTTTCAAGAGAGTAAAGTCAGATCCTAGAGCTTTCTTCTTCTTGAGGTCAGAAGGATGTTCAGGAAGGTGAACCACGTGAATCATTCAGACAAGGACAGGTGAGAGTGGATGGTAAAGTGAGATACTGTATCCACAGATCTCTTTAAAACTCTTTTTAAATTTGTTTTCCTTACTCATGGAAGTACATGAAAAACATGGTCCAAACCTACTTGGACATTTTAAATAATTCAAAGGAATGGAATGCACAAACAAATAGCTGAGAAAGGAAATATTTGTCTGTATAGGTTAGGATTATGCTTACTGCTATAACAAACAGATCTTACCATTCAGCACTTTTCACAATAAACATTTATTTCTTGTTCACATACCAGTCTGATCTCTGGGGACTCCTGGTCAAGTACCTTTCCCCTGTCCAGTGGCAAAGGAAGAGAGTCCTTTCCATTTTGTGATCTCTTCTTGGACACCTTCTAGGGTCACCACAGGAATCCTTTCCATTCCTGCCACCAGCAAGCGGAAAACAGCATGGAAGATTGTATTTGAGAGGTTCTGTGACTCAGCCAGGATATGGTACATGTCATTTCGATTCACAATCCATTGGCACAACTGAGTCAAGCGGCCATACCTATCTCCAGTGGAGTCTGGAAAAATGGTCAGAATGCCCAGAGAAAGAGGATAAACTTGGCTAGCAATCTCTTCCACACACTGAACATAAAATAAAGGAAGTTTACTAAAGCTTTGTAGATTTGTAGCTATCTCTTGGAATATAGACCTTTGATTCACTATTGTAGCATGAATGCTCTATATCCTCCATCCCCTTTAATTACAGTCATAAAAAAAAAAAGCAGACAAGAATACTTGATTTTATTTTATAGGGCTTTAAAACTTCCTATAACATCTTTATAAAAATGTTGTGATCATTTGGTTAACTATCCCCCCAAACCCAAATCCTTTCTTATTCCACGTGACCAGTCATCCCCAAATCTAAAGATCTAATACTATTCATGAAGTCATTGTGTCAACGTTATGAGGTTTTGTGATAATCCCAGAAATGTAAAGTTTAAAAGCCTACTCCCAGTGCAGGGCATGAGCTGGGCATGGAATCAGATTGCACAATGTGATAAATGCTCCAGGAGAATTATGTGCCAGATGAGACAGGAAGGTGGAAAAAGAAGCATCTACATCAGACATGGAGAGGTGAGAAGAATCCACAGATGAGCACAGGGCTTTCACTAACATTCAGAGGATAGTATAGCTCACTAGGAAAGAATGTGCAAAGGCATGGAGGCATAATCAGATAACAGCAAAATGTTCAGTTTACCAAAGGGTAAATGGGAAATAGTATGGTAGAAGAGTCAGTCAGGAGGCATGTTCAGATTATAAAAACTATATACATCAGCTACAGAGTTGGAGTGGGTTTTTCCCCCTATGAGTCTGGGGCATTCTTTTTTTTTTGTTTTTAATTTTTTAAATGTTTTTTTTTTTAAATTTATTTCTAGGAGAGAGAGAGAGAGAGAGAGAGATAGTGTGAGCAGGGGAGGGTCAGAGAGAGAGGGAGTCACAGACTCTGAAACAGGCTCCAGGCTCTGAGCTGGCAGTCAGCACAGAGCCCGACGCGGGGCTCGAACCCACGAACCGCGAGATCATGACCTAAGCGAAAGTCGGACGCTTAACTGACTAAGCCGCCCAGGCGCCCCAAGTCTGGAGCATTCTTAAAGGATGTTACCTGCATACTAGCATAAATAGTTGGCATGAAGTGGCTATGCTGGACTGTGAGTCTGGAGACAAAGACTACAGAGAAAGTTCTTCAATCGTCTAATTAAGAGATCATGGTGAATTGCACTAGAACAGTGCCAGAGAGGCTAAAGAGGAAGAAATATGAATTCTACTGAGTTTGTAGAGACATGGTAAAGTATTGGTGATAAGTATTCAGAAAGGGGACTTCTGTGCTGAATCCTGGGTGTCTGGCTTAGATTCCTAGGTGGTGTGTACTGGAGGAAACATACTGAAGAGAGCAGATATTCCTTCTTTAATGTAGAAGAAGTGGCTATACTGAGTTTGAGGTGTCTATAGGATTTTCAGGCGATGATATCCAGTGAAACATTTATCAAAAGGATATAAAATTCAACAAAAACATGATAAGAAATTTTAGTTAAGTGATAAGATTATAGCACAGCCACTTGAGAGAATGGAATAAAAAGCAAACTGGGACTGTAAACATTATTTCCACGCAGATGGACAGTCTAACCAAGACTAAATAACATAAGTGAGTCAAGTTGTGAATCTGTTTTAATGTTTGATGATCCCTGCATCACCCCATAGTCCAGAGACTGTGAGAAGGTAGATGATCAAAACTGCCAACGTTGGCAGTTTCCTGAGAAAATGTGGTTTAAAAAAAAAAAGGCAAGTGACTAAAGAAGCTAAAAGGGCTAACACAACATGAATGATGAGTATGAAATGCCCAGGGGTCTCCACAGGGGAAGGGACTAGCCAGGCAAGGGTTGGCGGCTTTGAAAAAAAAAAAAATAAAGGAATCAAAGGACTAATGTGACATTGAAATCAGACCCTGGGGAAAGAGATAAGATAATGGGGCATGTGAAAGACTGTGGTTGCTATGGTCTGAGTGTGTCCCCTAAAGTTTGTATGTTGAAATCCTTGCCCCTAATGTGATGGTATTAGGAGATGGAGCCTTTGGGAGGCCTCATGAGTGAGATTAGTGCCCTCAAGAAAGAGACCCCAGAGAGTTAGTTCCCTCCTCTCACCAAGTGGGGACCCAGGGAGAAGGCAGCATGCAAGAACCAGGAAGTGGGCTCTCGCTAGACATAGAATTTGCTGGTTCTTTGATCTCCCACTTCTAGCCTCCAGAACTGTGAGAAATAAATGTCTGTTGTTTATAAGCCACCCAGGCTGTGGTAATTTGTTAAAGCAGCCTGAACAAATTAAAACAGTGATCAAAGAGAAGAGTATTAGATTTTCCTTGAACTCCTTTACAGAGAGAAAAAAAAAGTACATAAAGATTAAGAATTTGAAATAATTATGAAATGAGCCACTGCGTCAAAAACAAAAAAAAATTTCCAGGATCCTAGAGGCCCTTTGATCCAATACCCCTTTCTTTCTTCAGGAGATGATCACTTTTACCTTTGTGAAAATCATTTCTGCCTTTTCTGTAGTTTCGCCACCTCTGTATTTTCCCTAAATAGCATAGTTTAGTTTTGTCTATTTTAACCTATATTTAAAAGGAGTCATTTTGAATGTATTCTTTTGCAGCTGATGTTCCTTTGTTCTTTCTTTGTGTTTTTAATACACAACCATATTTTTGCAAATAGCTATAGTTCTTTAATTTTCAATGATGTATAATGTAATGTTGTATAAGCACACCACAGTTTATTCATTTGAGTGTCAATGGGCATTGAATCATTTCCAGTCTGGGGTGTTATAACAGTACTACAATGCACATATGTCTAAGCATCCTGGTTTATATGTGCATGAATGTCTCTAGTACACATAAGTAGGAAAGGAACTGAAGGGTTTCAGGATATGTGAATTTTAGCAGGTTATGCCAAATGATTTTCCAAAGTGGCTTTACCAACTTATGCTCCCACCTGCAATGTTTAAAAATTCCTATTGCTGCACGTGCATACATTCATCAATATTTAATGTTGTCAGACTTTTTAATTGCTAATCTAGTAGGTGTTTAATATATCCAAATACATGTGTAATTTCAATTTCCTTATTACTATTGAGACTGAACATCTATTTATATGATTATTGCTTGTTTGGAGTTAGGTTCTCATAAGAAGCTTACTCAAGTCTTTTGCCCACTTTTCTATTTGGATGTCTATCTTTCTTGCCAACATACGAGCATTCCTGATAAATTCTGGCTACTGGTTCTTGTTGGCTATATGTGTTGCATGTATCTTCATGATTCTATGGCTTGTCATTTCTCTCGTGTTATGGAGACTTATTATATTTGAAGAAGTTCTTGATTTTACCTCATTAGAATTTATCAGTCCTTTGCTTTGTGGGTATTGATTTTTGTATCTCGTCTGAGAAAACCTGACCTATAGCAAAGTCACAAAAATATATTTTTATAACTTTTTAAAAAGCTTTATGGTTTTGCCATTTACATTTAGTACTGTAAGCCACCTGGACTGTTTAAATATGGATGCTGTCTTAGGTCGAGTGCTTTGGAAGTAGTTCCTAAGATGAGAATCTATATGCAAGTAACTCATTAAGAACACATTTCTAGAGAAAGCCGTAAGGGTGTTGGTAGCAGGGAATGGGAGAAAGCCAGCCAAGAGTGCAATCTCAGGCAAGCCCTAGAAAGTGGATGTGGTCCATCCTGCAGACACGTCTAATGCAGTGGTTCTCAGCAGGGAGTGATTTTTTTTACCCCAGGGGACATCTGGCAATACCTGGAAATATTTTTTTGATGGTCACAGTTAGGGGTTACTACCAGTATCTAGAGGGTAGAAGCAGGGATGTAGCTAACAATCCTTCAGTGCATAGGGCAGCCCCAACAACAAGGAGCTCTCACATCCCAAATGTCAATAGTGCCCAGCTTGAGAAACCCTGCTCTAGCGTGTGAGTGATGTCTTAGAGCTCTCAGGTAAGAAAGCTGAGATTTCATACTCCTTGTGCTCATCAGTTATTCATAACGAACTGCCAGTAAGAGGCAGGGGGACATGTTTCCAGGAAGTTCTGGGTCCCTGAATGATGTGGAGATAATGAACTACATGTCTCTAGGTCAATTCTCCAGGGCAAAAAAAAAAAAAAAAAAAAGTACAGCAAAGGTGGGATGTTCACAGAAATGGTACAGTGGCAATCAAGGACATCTGATTGGAGCAGAGCATCAACTCTGCCTACTTTGGTGCCCTCTATGAACTGCACAGATGCACCCATATCTCAGTCCATTCTGTTGTGTGCTCCTGAATGGTGCTTGGTCACAATGCCTAGTGAGAGAAATTACAAGATAAAGATCACTGGCACAAACTACAATCTCCACTGCTACAACTGGTGTGGAGGTTGAAACTAATCATACCACACGCTTTATATTTCCTCACCCTTGCTTAGCTCATTTGCTGTCTAGGTTGCTCACCTGATGGGGTGGTCTTTATCCTGGCCTTCATTCCTAGTGAGCTGCTGGTGACCATGATCTTATTTGGTGGTGGCTGAGTAATTACCCATTCACAGTCAAATTTAGGCATAAGAGTACCAACAGATGCCCCATGGATCCCACAAATTCCAAACACACTTCTCTCTATCCCCATTGCATAACAATTATACCTCATGATAAACTGAATCAATTGCCTGCTGATCTAGTAGCAACCAAATAACCAGGAAACCTCTGGGTTTTAGCTTTAAGAAGACTCTTATTGAGTCCCCTCTCTAGGAAGCAGACCCCTCCACCCATAGTACCTAAACCTACTGGACCCAGAAGCAAAAAGTCCCCTAAAGGCTTACAGTGAATGATGGTGAGTGGGGCCACTCACAGTTTTATCATTTAGTGGTTTATTTTCTTGGCAGTTTCAGAGGTGTGGGGGAAAGGGTCAGGAGCTTCCACCCAGTCTTATAATATAGTTTTTATTTCATAAGCCAATGAATCAAAATAAGAATAGAATGTCCATCCCATTCAGGAATTAATTTATCGCCTGAACTCAATGTGCCTCTATTCATGATAGGGAGCTTGGGTCCCTTGCTATCAGTGTAAGCTCAAATCCTATATCCAACTGCTCTCAAAATACCTAGTGTACTGTTAGTGCCCAGTTACTGGGTAAGTGGCCACTGATCCCTTTGGGGATAAACTGGGGGAATTTTTTTTTTTTTTTAATTTCTAGGAGAAAGAGAGACAGCGTGAGCAGGGGAGAGTCAGAGAGAGAGGGAGATACAGACCCGAAATAGGCTCCAGGCTCCGAGCTGGCAGTCAGCACAGAGCCCAACGCGGGGCTCGAACCCACGAACCGCGAGATCACGACCCAAGCGAAAGTCGGACGCCCAACCGACTAAGCCACCCAGGCGCCCCGGGGAATTTCTATTATATACATTTGCTGTGCTGTTCCAGTATGCTTCTTCAAGAGGATGCAGCCATTTATTTCACAAACTTTGTGTCTGAGAACTGGCTCACTTATGAAAACCCACTTGCATGTCTAACATCTGACTTATGTTCATCTATTCTGATATCTTTTGATTATACAATCCCTCTTCAAAAGTACTTATGAATATAGTAATCTGTTAGTCATGTGTTTTATAGGCCAGAGCACCTGGCTGCCATTCTGATAGCCCATTACTTAATGTTGCCCATTACTTATCTCCATTTTGACTCTGATTATTTGGTCTCAAATTCCATCATTTCTATTACACTAGCAAGTCACACTCCCTAAAGGATATAATCACCCAGAGATTCTCAGATGGGGTCTTATAGAATAGACCCATTCAAATACAGTAAAACCTTGAATTGCGAGTAACTTGTTCCATGAGTATTCCGCAAGATGAGAAAACATTTCTAATAGATATTAACTTCTTAAATGAGCAATGTCTTGCAATATGAGTCGTATATGATGCTGAATGTCACATGATCACAACTGAGCCAATGGTTCTCTCTCTCTCTCTCTTTCTCTGTGGGATTGTGGGTGGTCATCTCCCATGCTCAGATGCTTGGTCTCAGGTCACAGCGTTTGGCATAAATTAGTAATTTTTCAGAACATTGGAAGGTATCCACAACTGGCACTAGTGTATTTTTTGTCACTTCAAAGCACCTATGGACAGTCCTTTACTTTTCCATATAAGAGAAAGCTCAGGACTGCTTTGCTTCATTCTAGGTCAGGCTGCCTACAGGTATAGACCTTTCCTCTGCTGCCTTATTGCCAGTTGCATTAAATACAGTTTATGACAAGAGTTTATTAATATTGTACTGCAGTCAACATCCGAGTGAGCATATACAATGGCCCCCATGCAGAAAAACGTTGAAAAGAAAGGTAGTAAGAAGAAGGAGATAATTATGGTGGGATCAGTTAGGAAGGAAATCATCAAGAAGTATGAATGTGGTATGCAAGTGGCCAAAATTGTGTGATTTTATAAGAGGTCTATGTCTGCATGTCATCTGCAGAGGGGGAGGAAGGGAAGCTAGAGGAATCCTTCACTTCAAATGAGATTAGAGAGATGTGTAATATGTGGGAAACAGTGCAAAATTTTGTAGAAAAGCACCACCCAAATAAGGCTGTAGCAGTGCAATCAATGAATCTGTTTAATAACAGTGCAATGTCACATTTCCATGAAATCCTCAAAAGGAGGCAAAAGCAACTGCCATTAGATAGGTTCCTTGTTAAAGTTGCATGAAAAGAAAAGATCCCATTGAGCCAATAGACAGCAGTGATTCCATTAGTGACTGTGAAAGTCATCCTACACAATAACGCTTCTCTCTTGTCTCCCTCACACCAGCCACGAAGATTTCCAAGGTAAGTGCAGGTTAATGTGTTTATTTTCCTTTATATTTTGTCTTTTCTTTGTTCTTTTGTATTATATTACAGTGGTACAATCATTTTTATATGAATATTTTTAGTTTATGGAATGATTCAGATGAGTTTCCATTATTTCTTATGGGAAAATTCACTTTGATATACAAGTGCTTTGAATTATAAGCATGTTTCCGAAACAAATTATGCTCACAAACCATTATTAAGGTTTCACTGTATCCTTATTTCTCTGAACCTTTTGAGCCCTTCCTCAACATTCTACCAAGGCGACTGTGACGTCTCCACCTCATTTAGTGTGTGCTCTTACTTCTTCCAAACTTAAGAGCCACCCTAGCAATGCAAGAATGGTTCCAGGAATGGGAAAAGATAGTTGCAAATGACATATCAGATAAAGGGTTAATATCCAGAATCTATAAGGAACTCACCAAACTTCACACCCGAAAAACAAACAACCCAGTGAAGAAATGGGCAGAAGATATGAACAGACACTTCTCCAAAGAGGACATCCAGATGGCCAACAGACACATGAAACGATGCTCAGCATCCCTCCTCATCAGGGAAATACAAATCAAAACCACACTGAGATACCACCTCACGCCAGTCAGAGTGGCTAAAATGAGCAAATCAGAGAACTCTAGATGCTGGCGAGGATGTGGAGAAACGGGCACCCTCCTACACTGTTGGTGGGAATGTAAACTGGTACAGCCCCTCTGGAAAACAGTGTGGAGGTTCCTCAGGAAACTAACAATAGAACTCCCCTATGACCCAGCAATAGCACTGCTAGGAATTTACCCAAGGGATACAGAAATGCTGAGGCATAGGAGCACATGTACCCCAATGTTCATAGCAGCACTCTCCACAATAGCTAAAACATGGAAAGAGCCTAAGTGTCCATCAACAGATGAATGGATCAAGAAGATGTGGTTTATCTATACCATGGAATACTACATGGCAATGAGAAACAATGAAATCTGGCCATGTGTAGCAACATGGATGGACCTTGAGGGTGTTATGCTGAGCGAAATAAGTCAGGCAGAGAAGGACAAATATCATACATTTGCACGTATAGGAGGATTAGGAGGAACTTGACGGAGGAACAAGGGGGAGAAGAAGGGCGGAAATGGTGGGGGAAAGGGAGAGAGGCAAACCATGAGAGACTCTTGAATGCCGACAAAAACTGAGGACTGATGGATATGGGGGGGAGGAGGGATGGGCATGGAGCAGGGCACTTGTGGGGATGAGCACTGAGTGTTACATGGAAACTAATTTGACAATAAACTATTTGTAAAAAAAAAAAAAAAAAAAAAAAAAAGAATGTTTCCAGGAGCCCTTGCCAGAGCATTACATCCTAAATTATTGAAGAATGATGCGTGTCAATAAATTCAACCTTACTCAGCCTTATCTTCTGCCTCCACACCCCAGTCCAGGCCCCTTGATATCCATTTCCAGACATGTTCTTTGCACGTCTGTCTGGGGATTACTGTTCTCTAGCACATCCACCCTGATGTTTCTGTCTCAAGTCTCAAAGTCCCATCTCTTGCCCATCAGGGTCTGGCTTTGACTTAGGAGAGTTGCCAAGGCTATGCCCTCTACCTTCTCAGTTCTTCGTTTCCCAACCTAGATATTCAAGTCCTAGCCCAGGGTTTCTAAGAGACTTAAGATACGTAGCAACCAAATGCAGTGAGTAGTTCTTGACTGGATTCTGGAGAAAACAGTTGTAAAGGATATTTTTAGAAAAATTAAAAAAAACACAAATGAGGACTGCAGTTAAATAGTTTGTATTATGGTGTTCGAGGGTATTTGATGTGATGGTAGTGGATTGGGTAAGAAGGAGTCCTTGTTTTTGGAAGTGCAGGCTGTGATATTTAGAGGCAGAGTTTGGTGATGTACATGGTTTTCTTTGAAATATTTCAGCAAAAAAGGATGATGAAGGAAATGTGGCAGAACATTAATAATTGTTACATCCAAGTGTTGTAGATATGGCTGTTCATTACAGTATTGCCTCTACTTTTTACATGTTTGAAATTTTTCATAATAAAAAGTAAATTAAAAGGTATTTATAGAGGAAGGAAAAGTTTAGACTTAGATATGATTGCTCAAGATAAGGAAACAACCAGAATCTCCAAGGAGATACCAGAATGGAATGGTCCCAGAAGTATTCCAAGGAAGCTAAGTGATTCTAAAACTGTCCCTCAGGCCCTGCAACACTTGAAGAGTGAAATACTGGGCAGTCTTCAAAGAGATCTCCACCCATGTACATGCAAAGAGAAGAAAGATCCCCTATTCTACAAGAGACCATTCTCTGAACTCCTGCTGCAAAAGGAAATCAAACAAAATATAAAATAATACATCTGCTCCTAAAATAAGACACTTCCTCCCCCCACAAAAAAAATCTCACTTTAAGTATCCCATTAACTCTACAAACTACCAAGATACCATACAAATTCTTTCCATAATTGTTCTTCATATCTTAGAATACCTTTACTATTTGAGATGAAATACAAAAAAGAATCACCTTGTACTCAATTCAATTTTAGTACTGAGATTCTGTGGCACAGAAAAAAACAAAAACAAACAAACAAACAAAAAGCATTGCTCATACTGCTATTAGGAAACATAGTTTGTTCCAGCAATCCAGATTCTGGATATATATCCAAATGAAATCATTATCTCCAAGAGATAGCCACACTCCAGTGTTCATTATAGCATTATTACAACAGCCAAGATATGGAAACAACTTAACTGTTGCTAAATGAATAAATGAAGAAAATGTGGTATGCATACACAAGGAAGTATTATTCAACTTAAAAAAAAGAAGACAGAAGAAGAAGGAAACCCTGCCATTTGCAATGGCATGGAAGTACCTGGCAGACATGATGCTAAGTGAAATAAGCCAGACAGAAAAAGCAAATTAATGTGCATGGTATCAGTTACATGTAGAATCTAAAAAAGAAAAGAAGAACGTTGAACTCATAGAAATAGAAAATGGTGGGGTGCCTTGTTGCTCAGTCATTTGAGCATTGGACTCTTGATTTCAGCTCATGCCATCGTCTCACGGTTCGTGGGATCGAGCCCCAAGTTGGACTCTGCACTGACTGTGGAACCTGAGTGGGATTCTCTCTCTTCCTCTCTCCCTGCCCTTCCCCCTCACTCATACTCTCTCTCCTTCTCAAAATAAATAAATAAACATTAAAAACAAAATAAATAGAGAATGGTGATTGCCAGGGACTTAGGACCTTGGGGGGGGGGGCGGGGAACAGGGAGAGGCTGGTAAAAGGGTACAAATTTTGTTACAAGATGAATAAGATCTGAGGTAATAACATGGTGACTGTGGCTGATAATTCTGTATTGTAGAATTGAAATTTGCAAAGAGATTTCCCAATAATAACAATAATAAAAGGTAAATAAGTAAAGTGATGGATCTGTTAATTAACTCAATGGTGGGCAAACTTTCAAACTGTATACATGTATCAAATCATCATTTTGTTCCCTAAATATAATACAATTTTGTCAATTATATCTCACCAAAGCTGAAGGAAAAAAAAAATTGTTGATCAGATTCAATCCATCAACTAAGCTAACTTTTCTTCCACAAATTACTTCTTTCTTTGAACTTGAGACTTTTTGAGATTCAGATTCTACTTATTACTGTGCCTTAATTACCTTATGTGGATTTCTAGAGGCTTAGACCACAAATCACAGAGTTCCTAAAATATTGAGTGGTGTTCTGATTTGCTGTTTGCTTAATGTCTTTATCTTATAATAATTGAAGCATCAATGTGACATTCTATATTCTCAATCATTTTTCATCTCATGGTGAATAAACCTATTTATGCATACCTGTCATATTTAAAAAGTGGGATCTATTCGGGGCGCCTGGGTGGCTTAGTCGGTTAAGCGTCCGACTTTCGCTTAGGTCATAATCTCGCGGTTCGTGGGTTCGAGCCCCGCGTCGGGCTCTGTGCTGACTGCCAGCTCAGAGCCTGGAGCCTGTTTCAGTCTGTGACTCCCTCTCTCTCTGACCCTCCCCTGCTCACGCTGTCTCTCTCTCTCTCTCCTAGAAATAAATAAAACATTAAAAAAAAATTTTTTTTTAAAAGTGGGATCTATTCATCAGTTATCTCAGTGAAGTATGAGAGCCAAAGTTTTATCCACCATTTGCAGTCAGTGCATACAACTCCATTTCACACTCACCATGTGCCAGACACAGGACTAGGCAGCCTAAGTGCCGTGTGCACAAAACACAGCAGGTTGCTGCCCTCAGAAAGCTTACAGCTGTGCAGAGAAAATAAAGATTAAACCCGACCTGCAAATCATTAAGTAAATCATTACCAGTGTTGCAAAATGCTTTAAAAGAGAACAAAAGCGGGGCCTGGGTGGCTCAGTCAGTTAAGCGTCTGACTTTGGCTCAGGTCATGATCTCATAGTTTATGGGTTTGAGCCCCACATGGGGCTCTGTGCTGACAGCTCAGAGCCTGGAGCCTGCTTCAGGTTCTGCGTCTCCCTCTCTCTCTACTCTTTCCCTGCTCATGCTCTGTCTCTTTCTGTCTCAAAAATAAATAAACATTAAAAAAGAGAACAAGAAACAGGGGACCTCCTAGATTGTAAAATACAGGGACGATAATATCTTTGTGGCATTTTCAAGGTAAATAATACAAGTATGTCAAACGTGGTTGGGAATAAAAAAATTGTGTGTTTTTGGCAAAATGTAAAAGCCAAAATGTAAAAGCCAAAGAAAAATCCTTTAAGATATGAAACCTTCGTAGGATAATTTATTAAAAAAAAAAAAAAAAGACATGAAACCTTCAAACCCCTTCCCACCAGTAGTCAAATGAAGTTTCACTTACATGCAAGCAAAACTGCATACAATAGTGAAAGGTGGTGTTTTTCTATAGTACATTTTATTTATGTTGATTGCCAAATTCACTGGTATCACCCTAGTGAAACTATTCCATTTATTTTCAATAAACATACATCACATAAAATAATCCTTCACAAATTTGTTGAAAATCACATTACCCATAAATGTAACATATTCAAATACAACATAAAAGGTCTAGTCCCAACTACACATATCTTAATATTATTTGGTGGTCCCATGTCCTCTTACAGAAAGATCAAACATGCTTTCTTCATGTTCCCAAGGATTTAGATTATTTTGCCATAGGAGACTGGGGAGATAATTATGATACAATTTGTCCTTCAGCAGACAATGTATAGTTTACCTTACTAGCTTCAGATTCTGGAAAATGTATTTTTGTTCTTTTTAAGCAGGAAGCACAAATCTCTCAACATACAATGAAAATTTTAACTCATTTCTATTTTTTTCAAACAGAAACTGAGACAACGAGCATATTACCTTCTTTAAAAATCTTTTTAGTGTTTATTTATTTTTGAGAGAAAGACAGAGCACAAGAAGGGGAGGGACAGAGAGAGAGGGAGACACAGAATCCAAAGCAGGCTCCAGGCTCTGAACTAGCTGTCAGCACAGAGCCCGACGTGGGGCTCAAACTTATGAACCATGAGATCATGACTTGAGCGGAAGTCAGACACTCCACAAACTGAGCCACCCAGACTTCCCAAGAGCATTTTACCTTTTTAATTACTATCCACTATTATTACCTTTGGATGAACTGAACTCTTGTAGCTCTGAAATTTTGAATTGCTTTTTTTTCTTTAAAAAAAAGGTTTTTCTGAATTTAAAAACTAGAAAGGATAGAGTATTGCTAACAGACTTCTGGAGCTGGGTAAAATTTCAGCCCCAGATATCGATGACACAGACAAATAAATTCTCCTTATATTCAACATTCAAACACTAATTTATAAACTGGATCTTTTGTTGTTTATGAAGGAGTAAGGAAGACATATGGTGAGGGCAGCATCTAATTTCATAGCCCTTTACCAAACATCTCATTTCAGGAATATAACCCATCTCATGCCAAAATTCCACATTAAAAACTCACCACAGATGTTATCTCTCAGGGGAGGGGCTGAGGTTGGGGGGAAGGCTGTAGGGAGAAGTCGGTTTGTTGAAGGAAGTCAAGAGCACCAAGAATAACAGAGAAATTCCCAACAGCCAGAGGACAGGGGACAGAGGTCAGTGTGCGATAGGGAGCAAAGGAAGAGCGTGGAACAGCCCTTCTGAGAAGGGATACAGAAAACCAAGCTCCAGATCTGGTCATCATTCACATTACAAAGCGTTTCACATATGACACAGAGCTTTCCGTATGTTACTTTCTTCAGACCTCCTTGTGGGGCAGCAGGTTTTATTAACTACATATTGCAGCCAGGGGAACAGAGACCCAGAACGGGACCTGGGCCGCGGCACTTGCCTAAGGGAACATAACTAATAAGCAGATTCCAGATCTTCCCCAAACAATCACACTCCTCTTCCCAGTGCCTCACATTTGGACTCCCCTGTTATGACCAGAAGCTCCAAACTTTACTGTCAGCAACAACTTCTCCTACCATATTAATTTTACCATGTTTCCTCAGCCTAGGATTCAGTTTGTTTCTTTCTTCTGCTTTGATTGCATAGTATGTAGGAAATCTGATTTAAATGGATACATAGTTATAAATGATAACAATTTTTAATAGCTCCTCTTGTAATTTCAGGAAAACTTCAATTAAATAAAAATAATAGGAAAAGCATTTTTCCAATAACTGCACAATGAGTTAAGGTGGCAGCACAAATTATAGTATTGATTGTCTCCAATGTATGAAAGTACAGAATTCAATGTACCTGTTGTTCTTATAACATAGTTTAAACAGTGTCTGTGTGCAAACACCAACTCTATTATATATATATGTATATATATATATAATATGTGTGTATATATATACATATATATGATGTCCATGACATACACATATGTATAGACATATACAGAGATACACATATAGACAGCAACATATATAAACACATACATATATATAATGACTTGAAATTAGAATCGAGTATTTGAAAAACAAGGTATTACTCTATGTGTATGCCACCAAAGTTTGCTCTCAGTCTTAGAAAAAACAGTAAGGGTGATAACCAAGTGACTTTAACAACAAGAATTAATTGGATTGTATAAGAAGGCTATGAGAGAAGCTTACAGTGCTGTAGAATTGGTTTTAGATAATTATATTCCTGTGCCTGAGCTTTATGAATGAAAGAGCAAACAAATGAGTTAATTCATCTTTATCTGAGGCAATCAATCCATAGATGTTTACTGAGTGACTTCTACTTGCTAAAACCACAATGTTATGAACTCGAGGGGATATAAAGACACAGTTTAAATAGAAGTTAATAATGAAGTACAATCAGAACAGATAAACAACTTTACAGAAAAGTGAATAATGAGTACCATGAGAGTCATGGGAACAGTAAGTAGTCAAGAGGTTCAGAAGAGGAGAAATCACTTCCATCCCAGGACTCGGGATGGTGTAGTGGGGGTTCAGCTGGTGTCTGATAGGTGATTGAAACTGGATTCACAGAAAAAAATGGAAAAAGGTATTCCAGGCAAAAGGATAACACCACAAACCACTCTGTAGTTTAAAAAGAGGGGTAGTCCCTGGGTGACTCAGTTGGTTGAGGATCTAACTCTTGATTTCAGCTCAGGTCATGATCTCAGAGTCGTGGGATTTAGCCCATGCTGGGGTCTGCACTGGGCATGGAACCTGCTTCCCCCTACTCCTCACCCCCTCTGTCTCTTGGTCCTCCATCTCTGTCTCCCTCTCTTTCACTCTCTCTCTCATTAAAAAAAAAAAGGCAGGCTGTAGCCTTATGGGGAATCGTTACCTGACAGACTATATAATTTGAACTCTATCTGGGAAGAACAACCACACCAAGCTTTGAAGGAAGGGAGAAGCATGATCAAAGTGGTAGTATGCAAGATGATTAGGGACTTGGAAAATTGTCCAGGCATAAAGTGACAAAAGTTTGGAGGAGGGTAGTTGCAGTCAAAAAGGAAAGTAAAGCTATGATAAAAATTGAGTCATAACTAGCCAAGGCTCTGACGAGACTTTACATCCCCTAGAGGACAGAGATCGCATTGTATTCACCACAGTGCCTGACTCTTAGCAAGCATCTGGAAATCTGGATATTTGCAGAGAGAATGAATACAGAAGAGAAAAGAGGGAAGGCTTTTAATGATTACGCTTTTTTTTTTTTAAGTTTATTTATTTATTTTGAGAGAGAGGCAGAGAGAGAGAGAGGAGAGAGGAGAATCCCAAGCAGGAACCACTCAGCACAGAGTCCAATGCGGGGCTCAATCTCACAATCATGAGATCATGACGTGAGCTGAAATCAGAGTTGGTGGCTTAACCAACTGAGCCATCCAGGCGCCCCCATGATTGCACTTTTGAACCTAAGCAACTAGAAGAAATGTGCATTGTTAACTAAAATGGGAAAATCATGGGTGAGACCATTCTGATATTAAAAATACTATAGGCAAACCTCGCTTTCCTGTGCTTTGAAGATAATGATGTTTTTTACAAACTGAAGGTTTGTGGCAACCCTGTGACACGGAGGCTTGTCAGCTCCATTTTTCCAAAAGCATTTGCTCACTTCGTGTCTCTGTGTCACATTTTGGCAATTCTCACAGTATTTCAAATTTTTCATTATTATTATATGTGAGTTGCTGTGATCTCATGACCCAATGTTAATGGATGAGGAATTGCTTCATACGGGTGAACACAAAAGTGGTTTCTTGAAACTACTCCTGGTGAAGACGCTGTGAAGATTGTTAAAATGACCACAAAGAAGTTAGAATCTTCCATAGACTTGGCTCATAAAGCAGAGGCAGGGTCTGAGTGGACTGAGTCCAATTTTGAAAATTCTACCCTGGTAAAATGCCGGAGGCCAGGTCCGGCCAGGTCCGGGGGTCCCTGAAGGATGGACGGTGTCGGCGAGGGAGGGAGTGAGAGAGGTCCGAGATTCTTTCTGATCACCAGGCAGGCATCTCTGCACTGTCGGATTTGGTATCTTTATTTATAGGTCAAATGATAACATGACATCAGAAAAAGGAATTTTTACAATGGAAAACTCTTTGTGATAAGATGCTTTGGAAAGTGTACAGAAGCAGGTTTAAAAGAAATATTATTGCAGAACTACACCAATCAAAGTGAGGTTGAGTAAATCAAAAAAAAAAGGAAAAAACAGGGTATTCTTAGTGAAAAACAGGATAACATACATATTTGTTCTAAGTTAATAACGCTAGGATTAGGACATAGGTTAAGTTGTGTATAGATAGGCTAGGAGTCATTCTGTCTGGCTCAGAAGAGGACGAATGTCTTTGAGCTGGTTAATAAGTTGTTTGTGCAAACTTTTTTGACTTGATGCTGAATGTGTAAATGCCATGGAGGCCCTAAATGTGTCGGCCTTTGTATGTGGGTTATGTTTTAGCTACTCTTATCTATCCTCATCCCAGTCACCAGTGTAAGGGAGGGTGTTTGCAGAAAGTAGGCCTTAGGGAAGAAACTGCCATACATCACCAGTTAGAAAAAGTATAAGTATTAACTTAAGTTCCACCCTTGTCTGTTCCTAAACTCTAAATTAGGCTCTTTGTCCACAGGGCCGGGCTCCATTGTAACTCTTGTGTCCTTAACCCTCTTTATTATCTAAGTCTTGGATCTACAAGGCCCATAGGAAGAGCCTTTGGACAAACCTCTCCAGTGCTTTCATCTACAATCTCTTTTGAAGAGGCAGGAATATGCTTTTCCTTATGAGGAATCTGTGGGGAATATCCATCTGATATGGAATATTGTGAGGCCTGGTCAATACCAGCAGCCTCACTTCCAACATGAGCCCGTAGTAGCAGAAGGAGATACTAGTTTTCATTCTCATGGCAGGAGCTGTGCAAACACTACCATTTCCTTGCTGTGACTGTCATCCAGCGAGGCCAGTGTGGCTCCCAGAAGTAAAATTCTATACAATATCATCACATGCTACAAAAAAATCATTTGTGAAAGGAAGGGTCAATCGATGTAGCATAACAGACTTCGTTGTTGCCTTAATTTAAGAAACTGCCACAGTCACCCCAGCCTTCAGCAGCCACCACCCTGATCAGTCAGCAGCCATCAACATCGAGGCAAGACCCTCCACTGGAAAAAGATTACAGCGCACTGAAGGTTCAGCTGATAGCTTTTTTTTTTTTTAGCAATAAAGCATTTTTAAAATAAGGTATGTACGTTTTTAGACTTAGACACTTCATAGACTACAGTACAGTGTAAACATAACTTTTATATGTACTAGGAAATAGAAAAATTCATTTGAGTCACTTTATTGAAAGGTATTTGCTTTACTGCTGTGGTTTCGAGCCAAACTTGCACTACCTCCAAGATATGTCTGTAGAATAAAATTCGATAAGGTGTTGAATTGGAATATTGCTGTTATCCTATTCTCCTTTAGCACACCTCATCTGTCACTGACCCACAAAATTGTTTTCAGGTCAGGTCCTGCTGCCATCTCTACAATACCATGAGTCACTCCTTTCCTCAGGATGACTGTCTTCTTTCCTAAGTTCCTAACGCCAAACTTCTGTTAACTCTTTACGAGAGCAAAGAAAAAACAGTACTGATTGTGCTCTGTTTGAAATGGTAACATCAAAAAGGCGCGGTCTGTGGGAGCACCATCTAGCCACGCTGTGTATTCAAGGGGATGAAAGACAAGCCCCTGACAATGGCTCTCCAGACCTCAGATCCCAAGAACCAGTCATGACCCCAAACGTGAAATACACCTGGCATGACTTGGCCTGTATCACAGGTACGCAAGTGGGTGAACTGTTACCTAATGAGCACTGCTCACGGAGTTAGCTATATTAAGACCGGGAGGAAAAAATTCAGTCCTCAAAACAGATTATTTAGTTGGACTTATTCTCTCACTTGTTCATCATTTTTTAAATCAGTGCTTCTGTGGGCCTTTTTATATAAAAGGACATTCTCTATTTCTGCCAAGTCTGAAAATGTTATCCAATTCTTCCTCATAAAGATGGCAGTTTGCAAACTTAGCTCGCAAATTCAAATAACTGTGTAATTACCCACCACATCTTTAATTTAGAGCATCTGACAGTATAAGGCATAGAAATAAAAGTAATGGTACTGAACACCATAAATGTCTCAATAACAAATAAACCAATAAAAATATTACTCAAGATAATGCATGCAGTAAGAAAACTCATAGAGGATTTATATATATGCTTAAAGCATCCATTCAAAATTTGCTTTTACAATCACTTTAAATGAATAATAAACATGTTACATTGCTAAAAATAAAATCACTCAACAACACAAACAAAAGCAAAGAGAGCAGCTGGTGTGTGCACTCTCCTACCGCAGCTGTTTTATATTATTAAATTTTTACATTTTGCAACTGACACAAAAGCAATCTCGACTTTTTCAAATGCTATATTCATTTGAGCTACTTAAAAATTTTTTCTCTCAGACCCCAAGAATATAACTTAAAAAGATTTTTCTAATGTTTATTTATTTTTGAGAGAGACAGAGAACGAGCTGGGGAGGGGCAGAGAGAGAGGGAGACACAGAATCCAAAGCAGGTTCCAGGCTCTGAGCTGTCAGCACAGAGCCTGACATGGGTCTCGAGCTCACAAACCATGAGATCATGACCTGAGCTGAAGTCAGACGTTTAACCGACTGAGCCACCCAGGTGCCCCCAAAATATAGCTTTTTAAACTTAAAACCATAAATGTCAATCCCCCTATTGCAATGGGTCTACATGCTCAAATATATGAATGGATGGGGTCAAATCTTAATAAGCTTCATCTGCTGTGTATTGGCACCTGTTTATAAGCTTTTAATTTCAAGAAGACCTGTATAGGAAAATAGACACAATCGTCAACATACAGACTGTGTATTCCTCTGAATATTATATAGGTACTAAGGCCAAATCTAAAAAGGTCTATACATAACAGACCACGTGATGATATGACATATGACACCTGGACATACACTTTGGAATGATCCAATGAAAAAATCTTACTGGACACCTACTATGTGTTGGGTCCTGGGGGCACAAATAAATGACAACAATTTTTGCCCCCAAAGGGAAGGAATTAGCAAGGAAACCACAGATGCTGGGATGCCTGGGTGACTCCATGCCAGGTAGTTTCTGGGTCATCTTCTTTAAAGGTCACTCTGAGAGGATGTCCTATCACCTCATTCTTTCTCTCCCTGTGAGCCTTCTCTCCCCTTCTGTTGTGTCTTCCCCTACAATTACCCACCACTCCTTTCCTTTCCTCTGTCTTTATTGCACCCCCTGCCATAAATCCTCCAGAATAGAATCATGAGGCCCTAGAAGATATTGGTCCAAAAGATGGCCTGTGTAGAAAATTTAAGATCAATTCACAGTTTACAACCACTGTGGAATCCACTCTTGGCTTCAACATCCCTACTGCATTCCAGCCCCCTAAGGTCAACTGCTGTGTCTCCAGGAAGCTTTCTTGAAATACAGCTTTCTTCTCTACTATGGGGTCAATGGACACAGCTCTATACCAATGGTCATTTCTCATAATCCCCATTTAAAATGAAACTAAATATATGTGAAGGTCCTTTCTCCCTGGCCCATGCTATGCTATATACCCTGCATTGCTAAATATTTCCGTAGTGCCAAAAAGATGGACATCTTCCAAAATTTGCTAATTTCTTAGCCAACAAAAGACATTTTGTGAAACAACATTGTGTCCTTTATAGATGACAACCATGCTTGAGTGTAAAGCATGCACTTTGTTTTCCCAGCAGAGATGAAGACATAGTCTTTCTCCTCTATTTTCTTCTATGTCTTAATTAATTCATGTTTTCTGTCTATCCTTTAAGTATTTGCGGTTAGAGCTCCTTCACATTCTCTGAACACAGTATGATCACAGCTGTTAACCTTGCCAACTCTCCAAAATAATAATGACATTTAGCATTAATGATTCAGAAATTAGGTTTTCTCTCCAAGCAAAATTTTTTCAGTGACTCCAAAGTGCCCACACCTATCCTTTATTTGGGAGGGGAAAAATGATAGCTTGTGCTACTTGATGTGATTTCAGGAAGCCCTATACACTGGTCTGAGGCTGCTCTCAGCACGTCCAGTGTGTTTCTCTCATGCTGGGAGAGCATGTCTATGCATCCACACATGCAAATTTTTAGAATCTTCTTTTAAAATACTTTAGATATGCCAGTTATAAGTTACTCTTCAGTAAATGATTAAGTCAGTTTCCTTTGGAATCCCTAATAGTTTAGTAAAGCCTGTTTGAGTTTATTGAATGTATTAGAAATGCCCTTGAAAGTCAAAATTAAATAATTTCACTTTAAAAATATTAAACATCATAATTAAAACTTCCTTGCAATTATTCTGAATGATATTTCAACATCAGCAGATCAATTAGTGAAGCAATATTTACATAGCATCCACTCTGTCTTCATTCCCAGATCACTTTAAATGGGAAAGTTGCACTACTTTTTAGTCCAAACTGATGGAAATACACACATCTAGAACCTGAGGATTTCTCATTTGTCACGTTGGTATTGGTCTGCAAACACTTAGCTCTAAAAAATCATGGTAGGAATAAATGTGGCTACATGATATATTGTTGGTATTCTTTATTGTCATTATTTCGGGGGGGGAAAAACTAATAATAAAGTGATGATTTGCTCTTCTTCATAAGAGCTTCCAGGATTGATTTCCTACCTACTCACCCACACATGAATTTACATGGAGCATTGCATTAACTCTAAATGTGAATAATCAGTCCCTTATTAATGAGGTAGAATTCAAACTAGATTTCCCCCCTTCAGCTTGCCTGGTAAATGTGTACCTACCAAGTTAGCAATCTTTACAGGTTATTCATAATATTGTTACATACCCACCCTTGGTTGGGGTGGGGCTGCTACTCAGGTGATTCCAAAGGACAGAGTGGTCAGAGCATGCAGCTGAAGAGGGTTATTCTCAAGACTTAAAATCTAATGGGACTGGGGCACTTGGGTGGTTGAGTGTCTGACTTCCACTCAGGTCATGGTCTCACAGTCGTGAGTTCAAGCCCTATGCTGGGCTCTGTGCTGACAGCTCAGAGCCTGGACCCTGCTTCCGACTCTGTGTCTCCCTCTATCTCTGCCCCTCCCCCACTTGTGCTCACTCGCGTGTGTGCGCGCTCTCTCTCTCTCTCAAAAATAAATAAACATTAAAAATTTTTTTAAGGTCTGATGGCATTAGTCCTGCCAGTGTCAGACTTGCTTGGGACCCATTACTCTTTCTTTCTTCTTTTTTTTTACTTTAGAGAGAGTGAGAAAGAATGCACATACAGGAAAGGGACAGAGTTGGGGGAGAGAGAGACAGGCAGAGAGAGGGAGAGAAGGAAAGAGAATCTTAAGCAGGCTCCAAACTGGGATTGTGCCCTGAGCCGAAATCAAGAGTCAAGATACTCAACCCACTGAGCCGCCCATGTGTCCCTCTTTCTTCCTTTCTTTCCACTGGAGTGGAAATATCTAGCCTATGCCTACTCTGCCATTGAATTTTGGAAGCAGGTAACTTTGTTTTCTGGCTTCATAGGTTTGCAGATGGAGAGAACTTTTGTCCCAGGATGAATCATGTCCCAAGTGTCACCCATAACTGATTTAGATGATATTTGGCTATTTCAGACTTAGAGTTGATGCTGGAATGGGTTAAGACATTTGGAGATGTTGGGATTGGGTGAATGTGTTTTGTATGTGAAAAGGGTAGAAATCTTGGGGAACAAAGCAAGAGTGCCATGGGTTAAACCATGTCTCCAAGATCCATACATTGTAGTCCTGACCCTCATTACCTCACAGTGTGATCTTATTTGGAGACAGCATGTTTAAAAAGATAATAAAGTTTAAATGAGGCCATTACAGTGGGACCTAATCCACTATAATTGGTTTCCTTAGAAAAGGGAAATATAGGGGCTCCTGGGTGGCTCAGTCGGTTAAGCGTCCGACTTCGGCTCAGGTCATGATCTCATGGTTTGTAGGTTCGAGCCCCACGTTGGGCTCTGTGCTGACAGCTAGCTCACAGCCTGGAGCCTGCTTCAGATTCTGCGTCTCCCTCTCTCTCTGACCCTCCCCTGCTCATGCTGTCTCTCTCTCTCAGAAATAAACATTAAAAAAAATTTTTTTTAAAAAAAGAAAAGGGAAATATGAGGGGACACCTCACTGGCTCAGTCAGTTGAGCGTCTGACTTTGGCTCAGGTCATGATCTCACAGTTCACTGGTTTGAGCCTCATGTTGGGTCTTTGCTGACAGCTCAATAGAGCCTAGAGCCTGCTTTGGATTCTGTGTCTCCATCTGTCTCTGCCCCTCCGTGCCTGTGCTCTCTCTCTCTCTCTCAAAAATGAATAAACATTTAAAAAAAAAAAAGGGAAATTTGGGCACAGAGATTTGCATAGAGGGAAGATGATATGAAGACACAGAGGGAGGAGATGGCCATCTACAAGCCAAAGAGAAAGGCCTGAAACAGAGCCTCTCCTTAGAGACCTAAGAAGGAACTGAGCCTACTGAACCTTGATTTCAGATTTCTAGCCCCCAGAGTGGTGAGAATGTAAATTTCTGTTGTTTAAGCCACACAGTGTGTGGTACTTTGCTATACCAGCCCTAGCAAACTAACACAACACCATTTAATACTAATAAATTAACATAGAAAATATGTTGGTATTTAAATCATTGTTTATGTGATATTTGAACATCTATTCAATGCTACAAATTATATGTTGCAATGAGATTGATAAAGCTTTAGTTTCCTTATAAGACATATTTAATAAAGGTAGAATTATATCTTAAAAGTCATGTATTTACTACACATATTTGCACTTGTGTAATTGGTTTAAAGGGAAAAAGTCAAAACAGAACACTCTGACAGCATGTGCAAAAGAAAAAATTAAAAGTAATAGTAGTTACATGTACTTGATAAATATGCTACCAAGTCATTTTCAGAATTTGGCTGAGCTTTACATTCCAGAGCTGAGACCATGATTGTAATATTCAACAAATCAATTCTTAAGAGAATGAAAAGTTGATTTCTTAAAAATGCATAATTCCCCACGAGATAAAACTTGTATACAAATAAATAAAACTATGTCTCAAAGTCACACTTCTTCTTAACTCATTCAAATTAAATTAATGAAAAATGCAAATAATGAACAAAATAGCATCCTTAAGTCATTCTAACATCAGATTCAACTGAGATTTCTCCAAGAAAACACTGCAAATTAAGTAAAAACACTCATGAGAGCTCTTACTTCTAACATTTGGAATTTCTTTAAAGTAAATCTCTGCTAAATAGACATGAACATATGCATACTACAAATGAATAAAGAATACCAAGTTGATTGGAAAAACATTCAATCTTTTAATTTGATGCTTTTTCTTACATGTGTTCTTCATACCTTCCTTTGAAATAAAAAATAGTTATTTCTTTTATGTGTTGTATAATTTAAAGTAACATGATCAGAGGAGCCAGCTGGTTAAGCATCCAACTTGGGCTCAGGTCATGATCTCAGGGTCTGTGTGTTCGAGCCCCTTGTCAGGCTCTGTGCTGACAGCTTAGAGCCTAGAGCCTGCTTCGGATTCTGCGTCTCCCTCTCTCTCTGTTCCTCTCCTGCTCATTCTCTCTCTCAAAAATAAATAAACATTAAAAAATTTTTTAAAATAAGTAAATAAACTAACATGATCACCTAACATGTCACAAATTATTGCTGAATATTGTCTTTTGTTCTTCCAAGGTTTTATTTTCAATAAAGGAAAGAGGGAATTTGAATCAACCCCTTGTACTGGTGCAAAGAAGAGAGTTCTTCATCCACCTCCCACAGGCTCCCTTGCCCTTGACTCCTTGCCGCCCATCATCTTCTCTGAACAGCGGCAGCCTCAACAGGAGCCCTGGAAGTCAGGGGTCATGCACCCAACAGCCTGAAGGATGGGTCTTTCTGGCATGAGATAGCTAGAACTACCTGCTCTTTTCCAGGTGTCAGTTGAAATCTCAGAAGAGCAGACAAAACATTCTGATCCCTCTCCTCCCTCTCCTGCCCCACACCCCCTAGTTCCCGAATGCTCTGACAATAACAGTGTACTTTACATGAACATGATAACTAGAAGTCGTTGCTGGGAAAATTTTAGAAGTTAATGCAGTGCCATATCTCTGATACAAGCTGCATGGCCAGTCCCATTGAGCATGATGATCTCTTTGTCCCATTGGGTGCAGCTGGCATTTAACACCCTGCGGTGTGTGGAGGCACAGAGAACAATGGCGTCCATCCCCGGGCATGGAGACCCTTGTCCAGATCCACACCAAGGAAGATACGGTCCTGGGATACAATCGTTGAGATGGAATGACAACCACTACCTTCTTCAGGATGGAGGGACCAATGAGAAACAGAGATGACCCACTAACTCTGTGGGGACAAAACTGACTTGGCCACTGATGGGCTGTGTTTGTAACTGACTTAACCTCTCCTAAAGTTGCTGTCCTGACAGATGACAAATGACCTACACAGACAATGGATGCCATTTTCTTTCTTTCTTTCTTTTTTGTTTTGAGGGGGATGCTTATTTGATTTTATGACCAATAGCCTCCCTAGAACATGTTCTTCAATGTCTAAGAGACCATTGCCGGCCCCGAGGCCAGTTAGAGTGAAGCCTCCAGCTGGGTTTTACTGCTTTATCACGTTAAATATTTGCAAGCAATCTGATTCAAGACATTCATCTCGTGATATTTAGGATTTAGGCCCTTTTATCCCCCAGCTGGTAGAGAAGAAACCACAAAGACCAATTGAATGGCTTAGCCCTGGTGGGGAGCAGAGACAGTGTTGTGGAACCTCTCGGTTCACAGGACAGGCACCTGCTACTTGTTCTCAGTCACTTCCCCTGAAAGCTGGATGCGACTTTCCTGCAGATGGACTGCCTCCCTGCCAAAGCACAGGCGGGATATTTGGACACATTGTCTCCTTTCTGTGACCTATTAAATGTCACTTATGTACTTCAGGGCAGAGACCATTATTAATGGAGTGGGACTTGACAGAACCTTCCCTGGAGTGACAGGGACATATGAGGAGTCTTTCCCTGCAGGATGTACTTTTAGTGAAAGTTAAATTAATGTGGAAGGTAAAATGCAGCTCAGATTTAAAGAATACATTTGGAATGATGAGAAATAAAAGGCATGCAATATGGATAAGTGAAATTGCTCTGGGGGGGGGAACTTTGACAAAATAAATAGTTAGCAGGAAATCAAATTTGCATTCTCTAAGCAGAGCTGTCACCAGCCTTTTAGGAACTGACAAAGTCTGAGGATGGAAGCAAGTAAAGCCAGTAACCAAAGGGTTAATGGGGCCAATAAGCACAGCTGCAGCTTCTTACTCAGACCTTGTTTATTTGGCCTTAAATTTCCTGGAGTCTCCTCCTTGAGGGAGGTGGGTCAGAGGCTTGTCTTCACATCTCCTCCATTTTGTCACCTCTCAAGCCCTTTCCTCGCTGCAGCCCTTGATGTCTCAACAATCCTCTTTGCTGCCCGTCAAGCATGTGAATTAGGCAAGCCAGCCAACAGCTTTTTTGCCTGTGGTCCATGGGTTCCCCCGGTGTGTAGTGGGAGTCCAGGGATAAGTCCAAGCAGCTGCCTAGGCTCTCCTTCCTAGGGACTTCCCTGGGCACCCCTCCCCCACCTGGGTGCCGCTAACTTTGGCACCCAGTTGAACTCTTGCTGCAAGAAAATGGTTTTGGGGTTTGGATTGCACAGACAGACACCTCTTGGTGAGTACTTCGTGGGGAACAGCACCTGGGTATATTTCTTCCTCCTGTCTGGCTGGGTTCTCCCTCTCTTAGATTTCTTCCTCCCATTCCGTTGTCTCCATATAGGCAGTGTGGCTTCTCTTTGCCTCCTTTTCCAGCTTAAAAAGCTGATAAGGAAGCCATTTGGTTCAGTCAATGATGCTCCGGACGTTAGGGAGGAAGTAGAAAGTTATTTGGTTCAGTTGGCAAAGCCTTAACTTTTGGGGAAGAACCAACACTCGCAGAGGTACTCTGGGCTTCATTTGGTTTGTTTACTGCTGCAGCTTTGGGTAGGTTTTGATAAAAACCATGTTCTAATGGAAATGACCATGTTCTAATTGGAAAATGGGAAATGACAATTTGATTCCCAGATGCAGCCCTTTGAGCTGTATTATCCAAAATAGAGCAATCTTTTTTTTTCTTTTTGAAACACTGCTCGGCCACAATATTCAGAAAAATGACCAATTTATAGATCCATGACTTATACTACTATCCTGCGATCAAATTAATTTTGTGAAAGAGAGAAACTTGGAAATTAGGCCTTTAAGATTATGTTTGCATCTTGTTTGTACATTTGTATGTGTTCATGTACGTTGTATGTTGTGAGATACTTTCTCTACCTTTGATGGTGTTGCTAAAATAAATTTGTAAAAGATCCCTATTTAGTTGGTTTAAAGGCAAGCACTTATAAGAATTGGACATTCTAAAACTCAGAAAGATAGAAACTAACCCAAATGTATTTCAAATCCATACAATCTTGGAAAATACTCAGTAGTAAAACTAACTGAAGGTTGTTGGTTTAATTAAAATGGACATGTCTTTAGAATTATCAGCATTAAATGTAAAACTCTTTTTCTATTTGTGTTTTCTGAAAGTCAAATAAGTTCATGTTATCTCCATTGCAAAATTTGTCAGGAAAAAAAAAAAAACCTGAGAACTTTGTCAATGCCTTAGGAAGTTTTGTAGGTAATCTAGGAACAAATAGATATAAACAACTTTAATAAATGTAATTAAGAGCACTGAAAACAAGGGAAACAACTCTGTATGCAAGGAAAGCAAGACTGGTTATTTACAGAGAGAAAGCATAGGACAAAACCCGAGTGAGTGTAAAAGGAAGGTTTGGAGAAGGTTTGTGAGAAGGGGATCTTTGGAAAGGAATTTTGTGCACGGTCAGGACTAAGATTATGGACATTAGTGTGTAAACCAGTGTGCTGGGGAGTGATCAGGACCTGGGGAGGAAAAGAGCGGGTAAGAACAAGGTTAAGCTGGAGCTGAGCGGTGGCACATCAACAGAAGCCTTAGCTGACTCGCTGAGGAGTTCCAAATGTAGGATTGCCCTTCAGAACCCTCCTAAATTGGGAAAAAAGGACTGGACTGTTACACTCTCATATTGAACAGTCATTGGATGTGAGCACCTGGGAGGAGGGCATGCCCTTGGCAAGGCCGCTGTCTTCAGTCAGGGCGATGGCATTGGAGAGTTGGGGACCGTTGGTGGTGTTCCTGTAGCCAAGAGGCCGACATTCCTGATGGGGATTCGGGTCGGCACATCCCAGCACCCGCCACAGGAATCCGATCCACAGGGTGCCCTGGACCTCCTGGTCTCCACATCAACATGGGAGGTGACAGGTAAGAAAAAAAGAGAGACTGTGTCATTTTTTTAAATTCATCTTATTGGAATGAATGAGTCTTAATATCATAAGTACACCAGTAAAAGATTAGAATTTGGTTTTTCTCTCTCTTAAAATGAGATTTTTCTTGGATTATTGGTCTAAATTATGAACAAAGATTTTTTAACTTTAATCTGCCTAGAAAAACAAAGCTTCTATGTTTTGTCTTTATTGGGTCTTTGATTACTTAACACTGAATCTTCTCAATATTAAAAGAACTAAGTTTTGTAAACAACTGAGTAACCCTCTGCATTTACCTTTAGAATCTTATTGCCACCTTGGCTAAATTTATAATTTTATAATGATCCGTAATTCTATTTAGGCATGTGCTTTAAAACCTTGATATTTTATAAAAACTTCCCAAAATTCAGTGTCTCAATTAAATCTTTTTGACTAATTAGGCCTCTTTGTTATGTCAAATCACACGGGAAGGATTATCAAGTAAGCGATGAGAAACCTCCTTAGGTTATGTTACATGGTTGAATCCTAGAACTGTTCAGAAATTATATAAAATTCCTAAGGTTTGATATGTACTGGTATAATGCAGTCACTTGTAATTCTAATTATTAAAGTGTTGTGTGCCACAGAATTTTCTTATCAATTGCATTGTGATGACAAATACAGGTCTCTGGTATCTTTAAGGTCATAAAACTAAACTAAGAATTTCTGGTACTAATGGGAAAACCACAAACACTCTTGTTAAAAACATTGCTGGTTCTCTAATGTTTGCTATTCCAGATTTAAAGCTATCTATGATTTTAGAAATTTCATAAAACATTCTTCTGTAAACAAATATTTACATTTATCTTTACCTCCCTACCTGATCCCTCCAGAGTTCAGAAACTTCCAGTGAATACTCTTCTGTTTTCATGGCTGTGTATTTATTTGCATAGGTTTAATACAAATCTGTTCTCCTGATGTCAATTAGAATCATTGGAATCAATCATTCCATTCCAATCAATTGGAAACATTGATTATATTACCCAAGACTTTGGCAGGAATGTCCTAATTTAGTTCTAATATTTGCTAGTATTTGTAGACTCAGCTATGACCAGACAGCTTTAAGGAACTAAGGTTGACTTCATGAAGCCAATGAAGTCCCTTTGAAAAAATCAGCCTGATAACTTGCTTACAGGGTTCCAGCAGCATTCTCGGGTGAGTAAAGAAGGTCACTTCCTGGCAGGTGCAAGAACCTCAGGATATCTGGGGAACCTCAAGGAGAGAGGAATTCACCCAAACCTATAAGTATTGCAGGTGAAATCTGATGGCAGTGATTTGGCTTGGCTTCAGAGCCTTGAGAGGCAATCAATGGTTCAATCTGAAATTCCTCATGAAAGGTTCCAGGAAAGCAGGCTTAGAACACAAGCAAACCAACAAAAACCTATATGGCCAATCACTATTTTGCTGCACTTGGGTAAATAATTGGGCCAAGTTTGTCATAACTGGACCTATTTTACAAATCAGTGCTAATTTAATTATCTTTGGAAATGAGGGTGACTTTAGAGAAATTCTATTTCAGTCACACACCTTTGTGGAAGTTAGATTCTAGCTCTGATTAACTGTCTTTTGAGTGTTTGCTGCTTGCCTATAAAACTGAGCTAGATTCTGAATTCTTCTGGTTTCCTGCAATATCTGGCTATGACTCTCCAAACTAGTATTTCCTATTTTCTCCCATTCTTTTAACATGCAATCACTGAGAAATAAAACTGATCTTTTTCCTGAAGCCCTGCAAACTGAAACTAGACAACTGGAGGTAAACTTCAAGAAACACTGCCACAATGCCTCATGTTTAGACCATCTTCATGCCTGTTGCTACATCAACCATTCAAAGATCACCAGAGACCTGCAGATAATTGAGCAAGTTTATTCCAGCCATCCTGATTTGATAGATTTGCCATTGGAAAATCCAGACTTTGAGATATTTATGGACAAGAACAATTGTATGGATCAAAGACATTAAGAGCTGGTTGCAGTGGTGACTCATCAGCTCTTGTCCACTGCTGAGGACACCAGAAATTAGACTGATTGCCCAAAGGAACAATTGGGCAGATCAAGCTACCAGGCTGTCAGCCTATACTAACATCCAAAACCCTCTATAATTATAGGCTTTAGTACCAGACATAGATTTAACTAAAGTATCAGTGCCAATATTCCTTGGAGGATCAAAAAAAAAAAAAGCTAAGGAATACAGATTTAAACACCATGATGACATTAAAGCTGGCTGGAAATATAATGAATTCTTATTCCAGAATCTCTTATGGGAGAAATAATTAACTATATTCACCAAAGCATTCACCAAACTCACTATATTATGGGTGAGATGCTACTCTTCAATGGATCCGGGAAGTATATTGCAGGTCCTAGTCTTTAGAGAACTATCAAAAGACATGACAGCTCTAAAAAAGATTGCAAAAACAGTCCTAATACTGGGCCAGTTCCAGTGCTAAAAGGTATGCAACATAGGGGCACCAAACCAGAAGAAGACTGGCAGGTAGATTTTACCATGATACCAAAAACAACAGATAATTGTGACATTTGCTAGTACTTGTAGGCAACTTTACAAACTGGGTTGAAGCTTTTCCATGCTATTCAGAGAGGTCCTCAGAAACTGACCAAACACTTTTAAGCAAAATCATTCCTTGGTTTGGATTGCCACTAATAGTTCAGCGCGACGGTAGAGCTGCATTTGTGGCAAACACCGCACAAGCAGTGTCCAAAGCCTTGAGAATTAACAGAAATTAAACTTCCTGGAGACTGGAATAAACTGGAAAAACAGAATAAATGAACTTCGGCTAGGATATGCCAAGAAACCAAATTAGGAAAAAGCCTTACCAGGTGTCCTGCTTTGGGTAAGAGCGGCTCCTTAAAAGCAGGCTTTGTTTAAGTCCTTGTGAAATGTTAGGGAAGACTTTACACTTTTTTTTCATAACTTCAGAGTTCTGGGGCACCTGAGTGGCTTAGTCAGTTAAGCATCTGGCTCTTGATTTCGGCTTGGGTCATGATCTCATGGTTCGTGAGACTGAACCCCTCTGCCAGCACAGAGCCCGCTTGGGATTCTCTCTCTCTCTCTCTCTCTCTCTCTGCCCATCTCTTGCTTATTCTCTCTCTTTCTCTCTCAAAATAAATAAACATGAAAAAAAAAGCATCCGATTTCCTATCACCAGTCCTTTCAGGAACTCTATCAGGTATGTTCAGTACGTGCATTTGCTTCCGGCAGGGTGAAGAACCCCACAGGTGTGCCCTTACAGCACCCGAATCCTGGACTTCTTGTGACTGAAGACTGAAAGACCGAACACCCAAAGCACCAACTCCAACCTCCTTGTACAAGACCCTGTGCAATGCTGTTGACCACCCATTCCTCAGTGAAACTAAAGGGAATTAAGTCATGAATTCATGACATCAAATTACAAGGATCCACAGGTTCCTTGCATCCTGTCAGCAAGGAGAACATCAGAAAGAACCCCGGGTGGACCAGCAAGCCTCTGAAGGACCTGTAACTACTCTTTGGGAAAGCCAGTTCAAAGAAATCCATGGATAAGTGCTGTAAGCTACTTGGTTACAACAAATCTCCTCTAAGGCCCTAGATAAAATATAGTACAAGAACTATTATAGGAAGTATAAAAATCCAGGTAATGTACAATGTTGGGTTTCAGCGTAGAGCTAAAGACTGCTGAAAGAATGCAGAAAGCTGTCATTCCTCTCATCCTGATCTCTGCCCCATTTTAGCAGGAAATGACTACAATGGTCATTGTCCCGATTCCCTCAAGAATGAGAAAGGATCAAAAGACAGGGGATGGAGACTGGTAACCAAAGCGTTAAAAGGACTAATAAGCACAGATGCAGCTTTTACCCGGACCCTGTTCATTTGCCCTTAAATCTCACAACTCTTCTCCTTCAGGGAGGTGGACTGGAGGCTTGCCCTCCTGTCTGTTCATCTCGTCCTTTGGCCGCTTTCCGTGCTACATGCTCCGTGTCCCAGAGATGGTCTCTGCTGTGCATTGGGCAGATGGACTTGGGTCTGGTTACAAAACAAGTTCTCCTATACTTGCACTGTTTTCGTTTGTCTTGCCTGACACCTAGACTTCATAGTACATCGATTACAACTTCTCAATCTTTGATTCATTCAATCAACAAATAGCTATTATGCACCTACTGTGTGGCAGTCCTTGGCATAAGTACTGGCTATCAGGGGTCAACATTGCATGCTCCCTGCTCTCATGCAGCTTCATCAAGTTATCCACAAGTGCATATTTACAAACAGACTTAATGTGGCTTGGGGAGCATAGGAAAAAGGGTTCCTGAAGATGGACATGAACTGAGAAGAAGGAGGAAAGCCAGAAGGGTGTGGCCAATGGACAATATGAAAAATAATCATGGGATTTTGCCACATGGAATTTACTGATGACCTCAGAATTTTGTTGATGTTTCTAACGTAGAAGCCAGACAATAGTGTTCGGGGCGGGGCGGGGGGGGGGCGCGCGGGAGGATAAGGAATTTAGACAGCAGGAAAAACAAAAACAAAACCCCACTTTCAAGAGTTTTGGTAGGGAAGAACAGAGCAGAGAGAATGCTAGCTGGAGGGTCTGAGGACAAAAATAAAAACCTAGTAGTTTAGTCTTCTGTCATCTCAGCTGTCTATACCCATCTCTGCCTATAATGAAAATAGCATGTGGACCACATAGTTGCCCAGAGTGAGTGGTGCTTGGGGACAGGAACCAAAATTATACTCACACAGGAACATTCATTTGGTAAAGTTTAATATAGGCAAAAAAGTTCAATTATAGAAAAACCATCCTTTGGACAAGGCAGTAGCTTTATGAACCATAATACCTCTTTCATTTACAATGGGATTTCTACCTGTTTCAATTCAAGATATTTTTTTAATTTCTGGACACACTGGACTAGCATAATTAGGCTCAACATTTTGTTTTAAATTTAATATCTCTTAATAGTCTGTTATATGAACAAATCTATGCTAATGAGTGTGCTAACATTCCACTTTAGTGGATTATGTAGACCCATGGCATTTCACAGCCTGATTAAATAAAATATTTAGAGAGAAAATTAACTCTTTTAAGGCAATAGCAGATTATTTCTACTCTGGGAGTCAGTGCTGCTGCGGCTGAAATGAATCAACCCGGCATCTGCTAACACAGTAAAACAAAATACTTTGAGGATAACATTCTACATGTTTATAGTCCCCTTGAAGTCGTTTTTACTGAGTTTTGGAATGCCTCTACTTTCATGTACATCAACAAGTCTCAAATTTACATTAATTGCATAAGAAAGCACATAAACTACCATTTTATTTACAGAAACAGATTAGTCTTCCCTGTGCTAAAAGGACACCTCTAATATTTAAAAAGAAGAATTGGAAGCTAAGTAACTAACACTATACTCACAGAAGGCAGGCATCCTTAACTAAAAGCCAGGAAGAAAGAGCCTGATGGCATTCCAAGTGTTAAATAGATTAATTCACAGAAATTGATCCAAGAGCCTGGGGTGTTCTCTCTGCTACTGTTTCTCTTGACATTCTCGCCTCTGGCTACTATCTATTTTTCTACAAAGAAAGTAGGAAAACAGCATGTCTAATAAACTCAGAGGGCGTCACTGTTGATCAGATATGGAAACCACATTCTCAAAAAAAAAAGGAAGCCAACCTGCAGACCTTGTTGTGGTATGTAAGACCCACTGACTAGAAACAAATTTTAAAAGCTATTCAAGTTCGCCAGCCTGGATGCTCCTCTTTTTCCTCAAGAACTAAGCAGGAGAAAAATGCCAGGGTTATTTTGGAAGCACCGAATTACAAGATCTGGAATAAGCAGCTTCATCAGACAGGCAGCTAGAAAATCCTATTCGCAAAATAGCTCCCACTAGCTTCTTTTATGTCCGAAGTGAGACTCAATTTTGGCTAGAAAATGCATGCCTGTCAGCGGTAAGGAAGAGGTACGGTGGCTCTTCCCCACCCCACCCCCGCCCCCATCAGAAACACCGTTGCCTGGATGAATGGACCGCGGGAGCGCTGTGTCTTCCACGCGCAGAACTGACCCGGGTACAGTCGCTGTCAGTCTCCAGTACTAAAGGACACTCTCTTTGAGGCGCCCGGGGAGAAGCCGGCAGCCGGGGCTGCACAGCGGCCCCGAACCTCCGGGCACGAAGGTCAGTAAGGTAGCCAGGTTAACGGCACAAAAGAGCGGAGGGGCGAACTCCGGCACCTTCGCTTAGGTCTCGGGGCGTTGGCGCAGAGAGAGCGGTTCCCGGAGCCAGCCGAGGAGAGACTTCGGACACAAGCAGGGCAGAAGGTGGGCAGAGCCCCTTCCCCCTCCCTCCCCCCCCCGCCCCCCCCCCCCCCCCCCCCCCCCCGTTTTTACCTGCCACAGCTGAAGCGCAGCCACCGGCTTTTGCTGAGTCCGCGCATCGGCTCCCGACCGGACAGCAGCCACTCCCTCCCCAGCCTGCACCTGCCGCTGAGCCGGCCCTCTTCGGATTGGGCACTCTCCGGATACCCCAGCACCAGGGTCCCATGGCTGAGACTTCCCGGCGCCCCGCTGGGACGCCCTGGCAGCTTGCCGCGGCGCTCGCCTACGTGCTCCTGAGCTGCCCCGTGCTGCATGGACAGGCTCCCACGCCTGGGACTGAAGCCCACCCTGCGCTCTACCTGCCCACCTGGGGCGCACCAGGCCGCAGTAGCCCCGACGGCCCTAGCGTCCTGGTCGCCAACCCCGGACTCCGGGTTCCTGCGGGCCGCTCGCTTTGGCTGGACCCGTTCCGGGACCTGGTGATTCGAGTGCAGCCAGGCGACTGGTGCGAGGTGACGGTGCTGGAAACCCTGCCGCTGAGCCACGGCAAGCTCTCCCCCCGCCGCTTCCCCTGCGCCTTCGGGCCGCGCCAGGTCCAATACACTCACTTCGGCTCCCGAAGCCCTGGGCGCGCTCGGGTGAGGCTGCTGCTGCGCTACGACGCCCGGACTTACACGCTAGCACTGCCCTTCACGCTGGCTGTGGACGTGATCCTTCCCCAGCCAGAGCTAGTGACGCGCAACTGGCCTTTGGCGGTGGAGAAGCTGCGGGGCTGGAGCCACGCCATCGACAAGAGAGTGCTGGACTTTGCCTCCCTGGGGTCCGCAGCCTCTACCACCAGCAGGTGCCGCCTCACCCTTCTTCCTCCCCAGGGCGGCCCACTGCCCAGGTATGGGCGTTTGATGGACGCCATGGGGGCCCCTCTCCCCAGGGGCAAGGGCGTAGACTGTGAGGCTTTTGTCAGAGCTGGGGTGCGCTACCAGCATACCGCCACCACCCTGTCGCCCAGTCGGGACTATGTGCCCTTGATGGCAGAGCTGCTAGGTCCAGAAGACAGAGGCGCCGGGTCAGTGGAGGTGCTCTTCCGCGAGCACTTCCAGCTGCTGGTGAGCATCCGCGACGGAGTAGAGAACACTGCGCCTAGGCCCAGTTTTGTGGCCCTGATGATGATGGAGGTCAGTCAGTTCTTGCTGACAGCCTTGACCCCTGATGCACTGGCTGCGGAGGACGCGGAGTCTGACCCTGATGACCTGGTCTTCAACATTCGCAATGCCCCCACAACCGCACCAGGGCACCAGGGGTACGTGGTCAGCACTGACGACCCCCTGGGCCTTCCAGTCTCCTTCTTCACCCAGCGGGAGCTTCGGGAACTGAAAATTGCCTATCAGCCCCCTACAAAGAAATTGGATTCAGAGCACCTCTTCCAGCTGGAGCTGGAGGTGGTGGATGGAGATGGCGCCACCTCAGACCCCTTTGCCTTCACAGTGATAATGAAGCCCATGAACACTCTGGCCCCAGTGGCTAGATACAACCGGGGACTACTGCTATTTGAAGGTCGGTCAAAAACCCTGTCCAGTGCCCACAGCCTTCAGATTAGTGATAATGATAACCTGGAAGAGGTGACAGTAACTGCAGTTAGGGGCTTAAGACATGGGCAGCTGATGGTGCTTGGGGCACCTGCTGGGTGCAAGCATTTCACACCCGTGGACCTGGCAGCAGGGCGAGTGGTGTACCAGCATGATGGCAGCAACACCTACAGTGACAATATCATCTTCCGGATGGAGGATGGACACCACCAGGTGGAATTCCTCTTCCCTGTCACCATCATACCTGTTGATGATGAACCACCAAAGGTCAAGGCCAACACTGGGCTCTCTGTTACAGAAGGACAGGTGGTCCAGATTTCCCCCTTTGTCCTGAGTGCTACTGATATTGACTCTGAGGACTCAACCATCCACTTTGTGCTGGAGGACCAGCCTCTAGAAGAGAAAAAGGAAGAAAGAGGGTGGGATCTGGCCCCTGGTTCCCCCTACGCCGGTCAGTACCAGGGGGAGATGCTGCTGCGGCAGACTGAACCACCTCTGTGCCCTGAAGATGAAGACTGGACTTATGTGGAAAAAGAAGGACTATATGAGAAGGTGGTGACTGAATGGCTTCAGCAAGACATAATGGGAGGGAAGCTCTTCTATCGCTATCGTGGACCCCATAGCCCTCAACCTGTAATGGCCCAGCTGACTTTCCATGTGCAGGATGACCATGACCCACCCAATCTATCCAACCAGCACTTCTTCACTGTCAGGGTCCAACCAATGGATCTGAAGAGTCCAGAACTATTTCCAGGAACTACCCTAAAAATGACTGTGCAGCAATACCAACTCACTCACTTCCAGAAGAAATTCCTCCAATATACTGATGAGGACTCAGATGACCAGAACCTGTGGTACACCCTACTGACACCCCCGACCGACACAGATGACAACCACCAAGTCCAGGCTGGAGAAATTGTGCTCACTGATTCACCAGACATGCCCGTCATGCGCTTCACCCAGGCCCAGGTGAATCTCCATCAAGTTGCCTACCAGCCCCCACAGAAGATGCTGGGTGTTGTACAACGAGTTGTGCAATTCGCCTACCAAGTGGAGGATGCCGCAGGCAATAGTGTACCTGGCACATTCACATTATTCCTAAAGCCTGTGGACAATCAGCCTCCAGAAGTCACCAACAGAGGCTTTACTGTCTTAGAGGGAGGAAGTTTTATCCTCAGCAGTAATAAACTGGGTGTCATAGATCCTGACACAGATGTTGACCAGATTGTCTTCATATTAGTCTGGGGTCCCCAACATGGACACTTGTACTACTTAAACAAACATATGATCCCAGGAGAACTTTTCATGCAACCAGATATTATTAATGGGAGTGTCTCTTACCAGCACAACAGAGACCAGACTACCAATGACACTTTCCATCTGGAGGTAAGTGACGGGGTTCACCACATTCCCATCACCGTCCAGATTTCTGTGCATCCCACTACAGCTGACAAAACTCCCAGGATCTCTATTACAGGTAGTCCATTGTTAGATGTTTCCCTAGATGTACTAGAGAACAGAGCCACTGAGATCACCATGGACATCATACATGGCAAAAAGAAGGGCACAGGTGACTTGATGCTATCTTTCATTTTGGAAGATAGCCCAAACTTGGGTACTATTCTCGTGAATGGTTTACCTGCAGAACGATTCACTCAAGAAGACCTCATCAGTGGGGCAGTAGTCTATGTCCACACTGGGGGTGAAGTTGGTTTCCAGAAACAACATGATGCCTTCAGCCTCACCCTCTCCAAGGGTTCTTTTCAGTGGATGGTGGGGAACAGCATATTGGAGAGAGTACAGGTGCAAGTGGTTGTGCTGCCTGTGGACAACGTGGCACCCAAAGTCTTGGTGGCGGAGTCTTATATTGTTGATGAAGGTGGGAAGAGTCCCTTGACCTTACAACATCTCAGTATTGAAGATGTGGACACACCCCAAGATGAGATCCTATGCACAGTGACCAGTCAGCCAGCCTCTGGCTACCTGGAAAACATTGCACCAGCTCCTGGCTCAAAAAAATCACGGGCTGGTAGTCCCATCAGTGCTTTCTCCATCAGGGATGTCCAAGCGAGCCATATCAATTATGTACAGAGTATTCACAAGGGGATAGAGCCACAAAAAGATCAATTCACCTTTTATTGTTCTGATGGCATCAACTTCTCCCCAAATGTCGTCTTCCCCATAATCATTTTACCTACCAATGATGAGCAGCCTGAACTTTTTGCCGGTGAGTTTGTGGTATTAGAGGGGATGAGTCTGGTCATAGATACCCCGCTACTCAATGGAGCAGATGCTGATTTGCCACAGAATGAGCTTCACTTTCAGCTCACAGCCCTCCCGCAGCATGGGCAAATTGTACAGCAGCTGGCCACAGGCAGCCAGCCCATCCACAGCTTCACTTTACAGGAAATCCAGGAGGCCTCCACCATTGTATATGAGCATGATGACTCTGAGACCACAGAGGACAGTTTTGAGGTCTGGCTGAGTGACGGCAAGCACATCACCCACAGGAAGGTACCCATTGTGGTGATCCTGGTAGATGATGAAACCCCTCAGCTGACTATTAACAATGGGCTGGAAGTAGAGACCAGACACACCAAGGTCATCACAGATTGGGTCCTCAAAGCCACAGATCTTGACTCTGATGAGAAGAGCCTCAGTTTTGTTCTCCGTTCAGGGCCTCAACAGGGGCTTCTACAGCGACTGAGAAAACCCAGAGGGGAGGTTAGGAACAACCTCACCCTTGGGATGAACTTTACCCAGGATGAGATTAACAGAAGCCTCATCTGTTACACTCACACAGGCCAAGAAGGAGTTCTTGACATTATCAGATTTGATGTGACTGATGGGATTAACTCTTTGATAGACCGCTCCTTCCACATCACTATTGGCAGTGTAGACAGAGTCTCACCTGAGGTGGTTAGTAAAGGGATTACCCTGACAGAGGATGGCAGAGTGACCCTTACCACCAATCTGCTTAGCACCAGCAACATCAGCGCCCCTAATGAGGAGCTTCACTTCAGGGTCACAAGGGCTCCTAGACTGGGGCACTTGGAGAGCTCTGACCATTCTGGGAAGCCCATTGCCTCTTTCACTCAGCTGCAGTTGGCTAGCAACAAAATATTCTATGTCCACACTTCAAATGATGAGATAAAGATGGACAGCTTTGAGTTTCAAGTGACTGATGGACACAACCCTGTGTTCCGAACCTTCAGGATCTACATCACAGATGTGGATGATAAGAAACCTATCTTGACCATCCGCAAACTAATACTGCGGGAAGGGGAGAGCAAACAGATCACTCCCTTTGAGTTAACGGCAGAAGATAAGGATACTCCAGATGATCTTCTCCTCTTTACCATCACCCAACTCCCCTTCCATGGCAGGATTTTATATAATGGCAGCCATCCTGTGACCACCTTCACCAAGCGAGACCTGAATGAGAACCTGATTAGTTATTGGCATGATGGCAGTGAGGCGACTGAAGACTGTTTCTCTTTGACTGTGACAGATGGCACTCATGCTGACTTCTATGTCTTCCCAGACACTGTCCTAGAGACACAGAAACCTCAGGTAATGAGGATCCATATAAGTTCCCTAGACAACAGGCTCCCCCAGGTTGCTATTAACAGAAGAACAGCAGCCTTGAAGCGCCTTCACACTGGACACATGAGCTTCCTGATTACCAGCAGGTCTCTGAGGGCAGAGGATCAGAACAGAGTCCATGGGCTCCTTAAGTATACAGTGACCAGAGGACCAGAGCATGGCTTCATTATCAACACTCGCCTTGGAAACAAGAGCACGCGGGTGTTTACACAAGGTTAGTAAACCATGTTCCCGATGCCTCTTTCCTTCTCCTGGAGCAGATCAGATCTCCCAGTTTCTGTTTAAAATTGTCCCAACCTCAGCCCATTTGCAGGAAAATTCTGATTCTAAAGAAATACAATAGAATGTGAGGTTATTCAGATAACAAAAAAGGCAACTAGTCCTTCTTCAGCTATTTTCTCAGGAAGCCCATTTAATAGGAACCCTTAGCCAGCCAGTAAGGCTTTTAGTTATGCCTTAAATTGCAGACTGCGGGTGGACAGTTTCTGCTTCTGAAATACCATCATAAGATATGATTATATTAATTTTGATAATATCCATTTAATTCTAAATTTTAAGTAAAGAAACCTACCTAGGAATTGTTTTCATAGCTTACTAGTAAGTTCAGTTTTCTGAAGATGATATTTTATATTCAGATTTTGAAGGCAAATATTACACTGAACATTTTATTGCATTCAAATAATTTCCAAGTAATTTCTGCATCTAAAAAAAAGCATGGAACTAAATTTTCCTTAGTGTGCAGAGGGATATGTTTTAACAATTCTTTTTTCTAAATGTATTTGTTGTTACTACTAATGGTGAACTTGAAGCAGGTTTCTCTGTTTTCCCAGGTGATGTGACACCTGGTCTTTTTGGCAGTTCTTTACATTGTCTTAACTCTTTATCATGCAGCTCTGTGTGCATGAGAAGTGAAGAGATTAGTGGAATTTTCTACATACAATACATTTAAATCTAAATGCAGTCATAGAGTAAAACTCACGAAGGCTGTTTAAAAAATAGTTTAATTATTGGGACACCTGGGTGGCTCAGTCAAGCATCTGACTCTTGATATAGGCTCAGGTTGTTATCTCACAGCCATGGGATTGAGCCCTATGTCGGGCTCATGCTGAATGTGAAGCCTGCTTGGGATTCTCCCTCTCTGTCCCTCAACTCATCATTCTCTCTCTCTTTCTCTGTCTTTCTCTCTCAAAATAAATAAATCAAACAAAAAAATAAAAAATAGTTTAGTTACATTTTCAGAATTGCCTCTAAAGCCAATGAAATCATATATGGTTTTATAAGAGAAAGAGGAGAGATAGAGAATCCCAAGCAGACTCCACAATGCCAGGGGAGCCTGATTAGGGGCTCAAACTCACGAACCACGAGACCATGACATGAGCCAAAACCAAGAGTCAGCCACTTAACCGACTGAGCCACCCAGGCACCCCTATAAGAATTATCTTTATAAATAAATACTCCCAAGATGCAAATTGTTTTTAAAATACTAATAGTTACCAATACAAAAACATAATAATAGACCCAAGGGACAAATTTTTAAAAATCTAAGAGAATAGGCAATAATAAAAAGTCATGATTTGATTCTCATTTTCTTTTTCCTTAGAATGTAGCCATTGTTCTTGTTTAAATTCATTTTGACAAATAGTTAATAAATAACCACCATCACACGAAGCTCACACATGCTTTTGCAGAAGACCTCAAACCAGACAGACTCAGCTCTCCACCGAGGGCCCAGATGTTATGAAATGTGCATAACTAGAATGTCCTTTTGGGGGGGGATTATCCTACAGATGATACACATAACCCAGTAACTTAATTTGAAACTAAATTCTATTTTTGCTGGTGTAACATTAAGAAAAATTTAGATTCATGTTCACTCAATCATGTTTAAAAAGTTAGATTTGTGTTCATTTCATCATTTAAAAACTTTATTATAGTATTTTCATGCCTTAAAATATTGATGTTCTTTTTTTATGTTTACTTATTCATTTTTGAGAGAGAGAGAACAGGGGGAAAGCAAGCAGGGGAGGAGCGGAGAGAGGGAGAGAAAATCCCAAGCAGACACAGTGCTGCCAGCACACGGCCTGTCATGGGGCTCGATCTCACAAACCTGTGAGATCATGACCTGGGCCCAAAATCAGAAGTTGTTCACTTAACCAACTGAGCCATTCAGGTGCCCCAAAATGTTGACTTTCTTAACATCCTCAATTTCATATTGTGCCAATATGATGAGTGATACTTGCTCTTTTATCAGCTGACATTGATGAGAACAGGATCTGCTATGTGTTGAATGAAGGCAGCAAAGCAACAAAGGACATCTTCTACTTCTCTGTTGAAGACAACGGTAAGTCAGTATTGAAACCTTAAAAGGGAGTCTTGATTATTTGAAATCAATATGAAATTGAAAAAAATTAAATCATTTGCATAGTAATCACCATCAGTGTATGTCATAATACAAATGAGTTCTTTTTGCTTTATTTGCGATCCCATGTCAAATGGTTCTTGACAAATCACATTTTTGTTTTTTTTTTTTTGGAAGGGAAGGCAATGAGGAATTTGAATAATGAGATATGAAGTATTTTACCTGACCTAGATTTTGTGTGACATCCCATAGGCAGGTAAATCTTCTCTTTACAAGATTTTGAGAATCTGACTGGTGGCTTCCATCATTCTGGAGCAAATTAGAAAATCCAACCTTAGATTTTGTTAGGATTTTCAGCTCCAGATCTGAATGTGGTGGCTCCTTCTCAGAATTGTAATCTTCCTAGGTGCGGAGAAAAATATATTGACTGGCACAGATGAAAACCTGCTTTAAAAATCACCTGTGTGTGCTGCACCTATATCGGTTTACTCTGTCTTCAAAGTAGCATAATGGAAAGCAACTAGCTAACAGCAGGCACTCTCTTTACACAGCTAGGAATATGCTGATTATGTTGTCAAAGAAAAATTATTTTGCAGTATGACAGGATAATTGCAAAAATTATGTCCATGCACTGCTTGCCACTCAATAACCTCTCTCAGTATAAATTATTACTCATTCCCAATAAGTAACATGCATTTTCTTCCTCAGTCTTGTGTAATCATTCAGGGCTGTTTGGAAAGCAGTCCTACACGAAGGCCATGGGGTATACTGAGCTTAAATCCCAACTTACCCCATGTGCCCTTGAAGAAGTTACCTTGTCCTCTCTGTGATTTGTTTCACTCATCTGTAAAATGGTGGTTTTCATACCACTTCCAAAGGGCTGCCAAGAGGATTAAGCGAGAGAATATCTGTAAAGCATTTGGCACAGAGTAGATGCTCATTAATAATAATGAGTTACCTTCTCCACTTCTAATGAGACTAACTACAGCGGAAACCCCTGACCCCTTATCTCCATCTTCTCACTTAAAGTATAAATGTTTATTTATTTGGTGGGAAGACAGAGAGAGTGAGCATGTGCACAAATGGAGGAGGGCCAAAGAGGGAGGAGGACAGAGGGTCTGAAGCAGACTCTGCCCTGACAGCAGCGAGCCCCATGTGGGGCTGGAACTCATGAACTGTGAGATCACGCCCTAAGCAGAAGTCAGATGCTCACCTGAGTGAGCCACCGAGGCACCCCTCCCATAAAGTGTAAAAGCAGATCTTTCCTTCATTCCCTAAGTTCCCAAGGATGAAAGTCACTTAAAAAATGAAGATGAATTTAAGTCTTCTAAATGGATTCACTAATGTAAAGCACATTTGAGACCCAAATAGTTTATAGTGACTATTTTTCTTTCTGTTTTTGAATAGGATGATATTCTAAAAAGATGTATATCTGATTTGGACACTATACTTTCTGGGCAACATCAGAAACAGTCAGTCTGTAATGATAAATGTGAATTTTACATTGCTACCATTTTTGAGTATGTATTTTCTATGGACTAGGCAATGCTTATATTATACATTATGACTTTGAGTCTTCACTATAAAATAAGAGGTAGATGTTATGATGCCCATTTTAAAATGAAGACACCAAGGTTGACTAACTGGATTGATGTCATACAGGTAATAAGGTGAACTAGAATAAACTCAGGTATTGCAGGTTTCAAAGCCCAAGGTTCTTAACCACTATCACTACATCACTTCTGTTCAGGAAGGTAAAACCATGAATAGAAATCAGAGAATAAGGCAAAGACAGAACTTCCTCACCTAACAAAGGAAACCCTAGTAAATTAAAGTGATAAGAATAAACATTTACACATAGTTGGATTCTAAAAAACAGATGTATGTCCATATGCTGATTAAATATTTATACATTTATTTGGGATGCCTGGGTGGCTCGGTTGAATAAGTGTCCAACTCCTGATTTCACTGCAGGTCACAATCTCATGATTCATGAGATTAAGCCCCGCATTGGGCTCTGTGTGCTGAGAGCACAGAGCCTGCTTGAGATTCTTTTTCTCTTCTCTCTCTCTCTCTGCCCCTCCCCCACCCCAACCTTTTCCCTCTGGCACATGTTCTCTTTCTCCCTCTCAAAACAAATAAGTAAACTTTTAAAAAAATGAAAGTAAAAAATAAAATGAAATAAATAAGTAAACTTTTAAAAAATATTTATGTATTTATTTGTTCCCTGGATTTTTTTTATTGTGTCCTGAATGCCATATATGGAGCTGAGATCCATATTTACCCATTGTAAGCATTCTTGGAATCGCTTACAACTGCTAAAGGACTCACTTAAACATTTTTGTATCAGGTATTTTTAAATTTTATAAATTTAAAAATTTAAATTTATAAATATAAATTTATAATATAAATATATAAATATATAAAATTTAAAATTTTATAAATTTTATTCCCATAGCCAGCTTGATCTTTTCTTTTAAAATATCCCAGTTTTTAAAAAATATTTCCCAAATGGAATGTTTAATAAAACTTACAACTTATGAATAGCTTTTATCTTGACAGCACATAGCACTAGCAGAAGGTACTGCTTCCAGTTACTTAAGCTTTTGGAATTGGGCAAACTTCTAGGGACACATTATTTTACCAATGGGCTGAAGTAGAATTTGGTGGTGGTGGTGGTGGTGGTGGTGGTGGTACTGACTTTGGAGGCATTAAAAGAAGACTGTGCCCTACCTCTAGGATTGTGCATTAGGCACATCCTCAGGCCGTAAAGGTGAAAGCATTGCCAGTATGATTCTAGAGCTGCAATTTATTAAAACCCTAAAGCTTGACAGCAGGAAGGCTTCCAGTTCATAGGCTCTGAAACCAGGCTCCCTGCACTCAAATCCCAGGTCCACCATTTAGTGGTTGTGTATCTTTGAGAAACTGTGTTTCCATTTGCTCATCTGCGAATTGGAGACAGTTATAGTGTGCAACTAATAGAATTATTATGAGAATTTTATTGGTTTCCCATTGCTGCTATAGTGAATTATCATAAATTTAGTGGCTTAGAACAACACAGACTTACAAGTTTGTCAAAAGTCCAAAATGGTTCTTTTTTTTTTTAACTTTAACATTTATTTATTTTTGAGAGACAGAGAGAGACAGAGTGTGAGCAGGGGAGGGGCAAAGAGAAAGAGATGAAGACACAGAATCCGAAGCAGGCTCTAGGCTCTGAGCTGTCAGCACAGAGCCCAGTGCAGGGCTAGAACTCACAGACCATGAGATCATGACCTGAGTCAAAGTCAGAGGCTTAACCCACTGAGCCACCCAGGTGCCCCTCCCTTTTTATAAATTTTAACATTTATTTATTTTTGAGAGACAAAGAGAGACAGAGTTCAAGCCAGGAAGAGGCAGAGAGAGAGAGAGAGAGATGAAGACACAGCAAAATGGTTCTTACTGTGCTAAAATCAAGGATTAGACAAGGCTGACTTTCTTTATGAACACTCCAGGGAAGAACCCATGTCCTTGCCTTTCTAGCTTTAGAAACTGTCCCATTCCATATTCAAAACCAGAAGTGTCCAAGTCTTTCTTGTGTTGCTTTACTAAGGCACCAACTCTCCTGCCTCGCTCTTTCCCCAAAAGAACCCCTGTGACTGCATTCAGCTTACCTGGATAATCCAGGATACTATTGCCATCTCAGAATCTTTACTCACATCTGCAGAGTCCCTTTTGCTCTGTAATATAACATATATACAGGTTCTGGAATTAAGAAGTGGACGTCTTTATAGGGTCATTATTCTAAGTAGCACAAGTACTAAAGAAACAACCCACACAAGGAATGAAGTGTGCCTGGCACAAAGCAAGCACACAGTCGATGTTAATGCCTTTAGAATTTTTAGCTGTACACTTGTGGGGATAAGCACTGGGTGTTATGTGGAAACTAATTTGACAATAAACTATTTGTAAAAAAAATAATAATAACAAAATAAAATAAAATGCAAAAAAACCCCCGAATTTTTAGCTGAGATACCAAATTTTTATTTTCCTTCATTTAGATAAAAAGAAGTTTAACAATGCATTCCTGAAAATCTATAATTATATAGGTTGATTATTAAAAATGGTCAATTTAAACTATTATGGTGAATTGTTTTATTGGGACGTTGCCTGGACCTCTCGGTTCCTCATCCTTTTCTCTGCCTACTCATAAACTGATTGCATGTTTGTTAGAAGTTTGATAAGGAGCCAAAGAAAGAAGAGGAAGTAGCTCAAATCCACTGTACAGGTTTTCTCCCTGTCTGTTGAGTCTCTGCACAGAGGAATGGCTTGTCTATCCACATCCTACTTCCTGTATCAATAGCGCCCTTATCTTTCTACTCTGCTATAGTTGAATGAAGTCACACATGCCAAAAATGTAATAGGTTACTCAGCATATATCAATTCCCCAATAAATGAGTTTTCTTCTTTCCTCTCAAATAGTTATGAACATACCTATGCTTGTGTAAACAGCTGAACTGGGAATTCAAATGGAAATTCAAACGGAAATTTTTGTCAATGTACCTGGCTTGTATGTTGCATCAGTTTCTGCATCATCAATTTTGAGTAACCAAGACTAAGGTCATTGCAAGACTAAGGCCAATGCTCTAAAAAAGATCTCAGACTGTTTTAGAACATTGGTGGTAAATTTCATTATGTTCAAGGTTCTCATGAAAGCCCCTGGTGAAATGGAGAATATCTTTTAGATTTTTAAAGTTCTGAACTGTACCAGTTAAGCAGACTATCAAGTGCATTCATCTTCCTTTCTTAAGTCATTATACTCCTAGCTTTGTCTTGATTTTGGTTATCTCTACTATATGTAACACTGAATGGGTCTGTTCTACTTACATATAATAATATTAACTTAATAGTATATAGCACTTAATATTTCTACAAAGTGTTTTGGAGATGCAATTTCAATGGATCCTTACTATAATCTATAATATATAAATTATTATCTCAAATTTTAAGATGAAAAAATGGGCTTGAAGAATTAGAATGATCCATAGAAAGGAACCATCAGAAACATCAAGTCCATTCTTTCTAATATGCCACACTGAATGGTTATATAGGTGCGAGAGAATTTTAGTTTGAGGATGTACTGTAGATATGTCGTTAAGACCAGACACAAATTGTTTTATTTTCCCTTAAATCATTCAGTGTCTAAAACCAATTTGATTAATACTGTGCATTTTGATATTTGCATTTGACCTGATACTTGCCTCATGGTCCATATGAATACCCGTTTTCTGTTTAGGTGAACTGTCTTATTCAAGCAAGTTATGAAAATAAAGTAATGAACAATAAAAAGGTTGTTTTCAGATAGAACTAACCATAAGTCCAGTGAGTCTGCCCCTGCAGTTAAGGTAGTATCACACTTGTTTATTTAGAACTTTAAACTCCCTAGAACACATCTGTGAACTTAAGAGCAAGGCAGAAAATGTCTCTGACTTATCCAATCAAAATCCATGGCCCAGTATTTTCACACTTGACTCAAAGAAGACCTTACTTGGAGTCCAATTACTCTTATTTCCCAAATAATTCTAATTTTATTTTAAATAAAAACAATAGTAAGAGTGAGGGTAAAAGTTACAGAAAGCAGAAGTGATATATAAAAATGAGAAACTGAAGAATTCAAGTTCAGGAGAAACCAAGAGGCAATGTAGTGAAGAGACAAAATGTTCCATGTATTTCTATGACTATGATACCGCATAAGTGTAACTGCAGTAAGACTGTAAAATATTTTTCCAGCTTTCAGGTTGATGTCATAATAAACGTATATTTAATATGGAAAGAGGTTCACAATGTATTCTTAAATAAAGAAAACCAAGTAGAAAGCTATAAAGGATGTAAAGGATGATTACATTTTCATGTATACATCCATATGTACATGTCTAACAAAAAGTCTAAAGTATATGTAGTAAGATGTTACAAATGGTTTGTAATGGCAGTGATGGATTTTAAGTTGTTTTTACTTCTTTTGACTTTTCTTTACATTTTCTTGTGTAAATACCTTACAGTGACCACTATTATCAGGGGGAAAAAAAGCAATTTCCATTTAGGAAAAAAGAACACTTGAATACATCACAATCAACTTGGTTCGATACTATTGATTTAAATGGCTAACCATGTTATTCTGGCTTATAAATAATTCAAAAATGTCTCTCTTAAGAATGTAATGGATTCAAAAATCCAAACAAAGGAGAATCAAGGTGGATTCTTTTCAGGCAGGAAAGAATCAATTGTTAATAATTGTTGCTGACTCTTTCCTTCATGAGTCCTACCTGCTTCTATCTTTTATGCCTTCCTACTGTGAGCAGAAATGCAGTGTTAGCTCTTGGGCAAGCCATAAGCAAGGCAGGTCCAAAGGCAATGGAGCAGACAGCTAGAGGGACAGGTACCAATCTCTGGAAGCATTAGTTCAGAGCCACAAAGTGTTAGGAAATAGCTAGAGGGTTAGATGTGCCGATACTGTACGAAGCAAAACTTTGTCATCCCCTCTCCTTGTGATTTGATTTGATTTTTTCAGTTTTATACTGAAGCCATTGATTCTTTATAGAAAGATGCAAGAGGTACTTCTGTTTGGATCACCTTGCATGCTGTCTAGACAGTCACCTCAGCCATATTCCCTCTCTGTTTGGAGGCCACACCCGTAATTTAACTGTCCTGCAGCAATAATTTGCTATAAATTAATTCTTTTAGAAACGGCAACATTTTCCCACAGCATTCAGTATGGAGTCATTTTTAGGAGAGCATTCAATGAATGGGAGAATGGTAAGGAACAATATTGAAAAGTACCTTAATGGCACCCTATTTAAGCCTTGTCTTTAGCATAGCTAATTATACTTCTGGCTGAAAACTTTAAGTCTTCAATTCTGCATAAAAATACCTGACTGCCCAGGTATTTTTAACATAGTCTAAAATGTCTTAAACGGACAACAATTCCCCTACCAGATAACTTGCTGTAAACATTTTAAAAAAATAAATGCATGTACTTGGTTAAAGAATAATAATGGGCTGTGCATTGATACCTGATCCCTTTCCCAAAAGAGGAATTGTTCTTCCTGTTTTCTTACAAAAAGAAAATTAATCACATAGCAGAAAATATATGTATGTCCTTTTTATTTACAGAAAAGGGATTATTTTTTATGCTTGGCTCTGAGCCTTGCCTTCCTGTGTTTAATGTATGTCTATATTATATCCAGACATATATTGAACTAGTAAAAACAGATTAACCTTATCTGCTTTATTCATTTTAAACAGCTATGCAATATTTTACTTTTGGCTCTATTGTAGCCTAATTAACTGATTATGTAACCCACAGTATTTTTTTTCTCTCTCATTTTCAGTGATGCTATGAACTTACTCTTGGGAATGCATACGTTTTCTTAGCAGTAAAAAATGCTGATTTAACCTGGATATTTGCATGTCTAAAACATGTCTAAAACATTCTAGCTTTTCCCTAAATTCATAGTTGCTTCAGACACGCAAGACTTTTTCACACTAGGGTACCAAGACAGACATGTAGTTCAGACAGAAAATGTGAAAACAGTTTATTCCAAAATTTAACTATTACTCCTTGGAAGTTAAAAAGCATCAGCAAAGAAAAAAAATCACACAAACCCTTTGCTGCTGCGAGGTGCTTCCAGAAACCCCCAATGTTTTATACCCAGTCAGTTCTTAGTTCTTGGCTCTGCTAGGGCCGACTTGGAGGAGGTTTTTTTTGGTGTTTTTAAGGTCTGTCATGCTGAACTTTCAAGGCCTGAGTCTCCAATTTAGAATGAAGTCTGAAATCTGCAGGTGCAGTGAACTGACCAGGATGGACAGCTGCTCTGAGTAGAGGTCAAAACAAGTTTTGCTAATTTCTAGCTCATTCATCAGTGGGGTCATGAGGACCACTGTGCAGTGACAATGAGAGAGACAGGGTGACCTCCTCCATTTACATGTCCCATGGTAGAGTCTAAGTCACAGCATTTTATAAAATATTGTATATCAGTGTGCTTGGCTACCACACCTTATTTGTAGTGTGGTAGTACTTTTAATTCTAGATAATTCTAGATCATTCCCACATCCTATTTTCTGTGACATCAGCTAGTCCATGCTTGATAAACCTAGCTCCTTTTTAAAATATACTTAATAACAAATAGAACCGAGAAACTCTTGGCTTCCACGTAGAAAATTAAGTGGGGTTTTGAGATAAAAGTTCTTCAGATGATGAGGTGGAAGTGAGATGATTTCCAGATAATTTTCTCAGTTCTCCATTTTATTCTGCTAGTGCTAATGTTTTCAGCCATATTGTTTAAAACTAAAAATAATATATGTACAAACATAATATATTCAAATAGTCCAAAAGAGTTAGCACACACACGTACCTCTTGCTGTAATTATGTCTTCCATTACTTTTTGAAGTCCTAGAGGTCTGGGAGATAGCAGATAACTTAAATTTTATTTACTTATTGTCTGATTTTTAATCTTTATGTAAAAGGAAGCCATTTAGAACTGTTGTTTGGGCTGTTGTGCCTAACAACAGTGTGCCTAATAATTATAAATAAACAAGTGTATATCTGTATATACACACATACATATGTATATTTGTTTATGGGGTATATATGGACACACAGAGCTCTCTAAAATGAGAAAAATATTTTGACATATTTGGAATGGCTAGTTAATATGTATCCATCTTCTTGATAATGAAGCAAAATAGTTTGGTTTCAAATTCAGGTTCAACATTTATACCAGGTAAAGAAGTATACCAGGTAAAGAAGAAGAGATAATCTGGCTGATTAAATTGATGTGCTCAATCAAATCATATAATCCTGATCATAATCTGTGTTAGAATTGAAATGACTCCCTGACAATACCTGGTGTATACTAATGCTAATGCTCAAATCAAATTGGTTGAACAAAAGTATAAATACAAATTCATTTTATAATTTGTAGAGATGGTATCCTTAGCCATAGCTGTGATTTAAAAAATAATATTGATCATAATTATGGATAATTTGGGAGAAGATTTTTGAAATAAAAAATAAATGTATTTTGAAGTTTATGATAAATAATCCCAAAGAAAAATGCCCTTGGTCACTTTATCTGTGAGCACGAAAGCATTTTGTTCATAGTTTTCTCCCCATAAAATAAAACACAAGCTTATTATTTTACCATAATCTATCTTTTTAAACCATGCAATTCCATGTATGAAAGTTGAAAGCCAGGCTGAGCGTGCAGTAACCTAGGAAAGCTCTGGTACAAGAAAAATAATCACTCTTTGCAAAAATTATTAATGAGAGGAGAAAACATTTTTGAAAGCTAAGAAATCTTATGAATGATGCTGTTTAGCCTTCTCCACTAGTAAGTCAATACCCACTATATTCAAGGAGTGTCTCATTTAGACCACATTATTGTGTATCTCTTGCTTTTCATTTTCCAGTTGCTAAATATCCTCATTACAACATACATCAATTTAGGAAACATTTCATTGCTTGAAAAGAGAGTTTATTGCTTAAAATAAAGCAAATCTGTTTTTGTTGCATTAGGTAAGTAGGTTCTTAAGTAATCACTTCAGAGATGAATTTAAAATACAACTTGACAGGGGTACCTGGGTGGCTCAGTTGGTTAAGTTCCAGCTCTTGATTTCAGCTCAGGCCTTGATCTCCCAGGGTTATGAGTTCAATCCCTACATTGGGCTCTGTGATGACAGCAAGGTGCGTGCTTGGAATTCTCTCTCCCTCTCCCTGTCCCTGCCCCACTCACATGCCCAAGCTTTCTCTTTCTCTCTCAAAATAAACATTAAAAATTAAAATAAAACAGAACTTGACAACCTCAGGATTAAGTCCTAAATTCTTGAACATAACACATGTGCCTAATAATTATAAATAAACAAGTGTATATCTGTATATACACACATACATATGTATATTTGTTTATGGGGTATATATGGACACACAGAGCTCTCTAAAATGAGAAAAATATTTTGACATATTTGGAATGGCTAGTTAATATGTATCCATCTTCTTGATAATGAAGCAAAATAGTTTGGTTTCAAATTCAGGTTCAACATTTATTGAACATCTATCTTGTCCCAAGTATTGTACTAGACATTTAAATACCTTACCTCTCATTTAATCTCCACAGTACCATCATGAGATAGATATTATCCCCCATTTTATAGGAAAAAAGCTATATCTTTGTGACATTGGGTGAAATGATTATTACTAATAATGTCTTTAGCACTTGAACGTTCTAGAGGCGCATGTGGAAGGATTAGACAATCACAAAATCCTAATTCTTATGAAATTAAGTCAGTATTAAAATTATCCTTAAATATATTAATCTACTCTTTTCTCATGAATCACATGTTGCTCTGGAATGTAGAAGAAACTTAAAACAGAAATTATAGGCAACTATTTGGAAGCTGATGTTCATATACTGCACCTGCATAAAGGCAAGCCTTCAGGGTGAGCAAGGTGAGAAGCACAAATGACTGAATGATGCCATTGTGACTTTTACAGAGCAGAAATCACTATTTCAACTTAGGTTGGATGATTCATCTGTAGTTTTAAATGACTGGAATCACTGAAAACAATATTTTTAATAGAAAAATTATCTACAGATGGCATTCTGACTGAGCTTCAAATAAGTTGGGCTGCTGGGCATTTTGCTCATCGTTCTCTGTCAGGCCACAGACACACTGGCTTGTCTCCATGTATGATAATGATTCAGACTTTCCTAAAGTAATTTGCAAAAAAAAAATGGGAATGAATATGCATATATCCATCTGTGCCCTTTCAGCCTAAATATATGAGAAACTGACAGAGAAACAAAACATACGTAAGAGGCACAGAATGAATATCAAACACTGGCCTCACTAGCAGGAGACCATGTCGCAAAGTGTGCTAAACATACCTCGTGTTAACCTGGTCAGGTTTCCAGGGGCTGTGCCCTAGCAGTAGCAGAAAGCCAGAAAGTCAGCAGCAATGTGATGTCAGCCTCTTAAAATCTCAAGCCAACATTAAGGGCATGGGGTTAACTGAGAAAATGATCAAGGATCACAGTGTTTTGTTCATTACATTAGTTATTAGAAATAGAGTGTGGGAGCATCTGGGTGGCTCAGTTGGTTAAGCTTCTGACTTCCTTCGGCTCAGGTCATGATCTCACAGTTCATGGATTTGAGCACCGCATCGGGCTCTGTGCTCACAGCTGAGAGCCTGGAGCCCACTTTGGATTCTGTGTCTCCCTCTCTCTCTCTCTGTCCCTCCACACCTCCCCCCAGCTGCTTATGCTCTCTCTCTCTCTCTCTCTCTCTCTCTCTCAGAAGTAAATAAATACACATTTTAAAAAAAGAAATAGAATTTGTAAGTAGAATGTTTGGCTTTTGCTTTTCTTTTTTGACAAGAGTTTTAAAAAGTGAACACAGGAATGTACTGTTCTTTAGTGTGATGTAAGCAGAGGGAGACTTGGAGCCTCCAAATCATTGTTAGGCGATGCCTTCGGTATTCTGCTTTACGGCTTTTACTTTCTTCTTCTTTCTACCTCTCCTTTCACCTTCTGTCCCCACTTTCTTCCTCATTTGCTTTTAATTTCTTCTGCACAACTTAGAGAATGAGCTCTGGATGCTCATTGTATTCCTCTTGTTCCCTAGTCCTTGGTGTCTTTCCAGCCCTGCAATGTACTTCACCTATGACTTTATTCACAGTTCTTAGTCCTACTGATGCATTCTTTCCCAGTCTCCAAGACAGTTTTCAGAAAATAGAACATATCTTGGTGTATGTATTAAAAACTGCTTGACAAAGGGAGCCAATACTATTATTAAAGCATCTTATAATAAGCAACTTTCTTCATACCTGACCTTAGTTATATCGAACAAAGGTGCTGAGGAAGGCATGCAGTTTGTTAGTAAAAATTCTCTGAAACAGAATGACATGTTATGATGGTGACCCAAAGAGAGCCAAGAACATGAGAAACATCCACTAGAAAATAAAGTCCTACTGAAAGGAGGGAAATTGAATCCCTTTGAGCTCAGCTATGTAAAATGTTTCCTTCACAAGAAGCGCTTCCAGGAGCTAGATGTCCCGTCTTTAATCATCAGGGCTGGCACTAAACTGTGCTCAGGACAGGCCCTTTGGCAAAGTTGCCCGTGCTACAGCTGGAAGCATCTTTGTTCTAGAGAGCCCGTGGAGTTCCTCAGCGAAACCAAACCGATTATGATCGCCTGAAAATGGCTGTGGTCTCTTGCTTCCTGTGATGAAAGAAAAATGGAATATGCAACCTCTGGCACAGCATTAGGAGAAAAGAAAATGGGTTTCTTGAGACAATGACTTTTTGGTCTTTTTAAGTGACTGCATAGAGCTGTTGGAGACATCATGTACACTGAAATAAGCTAGAATTAAATGATTGTTTGGGGGAAGACCTGTAACGGATTTCCTATTTCCTTTTTTCTTTTTTTTTTTTCTAAAGGCAGTTTGATCTTAAGTGCTCTGTTAAATTAATAAATGCTGCCTCGCTTCAGAGTCTCAGTGGCCAAAATTGTATGTGTAGATGAATTAAAGACATCAAAGGCAAATCCAATTTTTCTCCTGCATAGTTTATTTTCAACAAAATAAATCTGTAAATCTTAACCCAGGAGAGCTGTAGATAGAATTCAGAGGGTCAGGGAACTTGAATGACAAAAAAAAAAAAAAAAACTATCTTTATAATTACTAACCTCCACCTAAAATATAGCTTTCCCCCCAACTATAAATGTAGGTGACAAATGACAATACTACCAGCAGTATTTGTGGCTTTGTAACTAACCAGTAGAAATAACAGGTATTTTAATATCAAATTATGGGAATTGTAGAGATGTCAAACTATCCTTTATATTCATCATTACTTTGAAATTTCGGTGCTAATTACTATTGGAAATTTCTTTTTTTAATAGCCTTATGAGGTAATTCACATACCATAATAATTCATATTCATCCATTGAAAGTGTACAATTCAATGGGTTTGAGTATACTATGTTATTAATTTTTTTTAATTGCAGTCATATATATATAGCATAAATTTTGCCATTTTAGCCAGTTCATACATATAATTCAGTGGTACTAATTGCATTCACAGTGTCATACAACCATCACCACAATTTTCAAAAATTTTTATATACCCCAAACCCAAACAGAAATGCTCTAAGCATTACACAGTAATTCCCTACCCCTCTTCCCCCAGCCCCTTGTAACTTCTAATCCACTTTCTGTCTCTGTATATTTGTCTTTCTGTATATTTCACGTAAGTGGAATCATATATTTGTCCTTTTGTGTCTAGCTTATTTCACTGAACATGATGTGTTAGAGGTTCATCATGTATCAGTATCACATGTATCAGTACTTCATTTTTTAACAAATGTTGATTTATTTTTGAGAAAGAGAGAGAGAGAGGAGGGACAGAGAGAAGGAAAGAGAATCTGAAGTGGGCTCTGTCCTGTCAGAGAGCCTAATGCAGGACTTGAACTCACAAACCATGAGATCATGACCTGAACTGAAATCCAGAGTCAGATGCCTAAGCAACTCAGCTACCCAGGCATCCCTAAGTACTTCATTTTTGTGGCTGAATAATATTCCATTGTATGCATATGCTACATTTTGCTTATCCCTTCACCCATTGATAGACACTTGGGTCGTGTCCACCTTTTGGCTGTTGTGAATAATGCCATAATGAACACGAGCATATGAATGTCTACTCCAGTCCCAGCTTTTCATTCCTTTGGGTATATACCTAAGAGTAGAATTGATAGGTCTCATGGGCTAACTCTATGCTTAGCTCTTTTGGTAACTGACATACTGTTTTCCATAGCAGCTTCAGGACAATTTTTTATTCTAATAACTGTGTTTTAATATAATTGAGTTTTACTTAATCATATGCATTTTCTTATATATATTCAGAAACATTGTCTGAAGAACAGTCCCCAGGCTGTCAAAGGGCTTCCATGACACACACAAAAAATGTCAAGAACCCCTGCACACTGGCTTCTCTTCTGTCTAAGCAAACTAATTTAAATCTGTAAAATCCTGGCAGGTGTTTGATATCTAGAACTAAAATTGTCCATCATTATAAAAATAATGATTTTGCATTATCTTGGAAATTCAGTTCAGCTGAGCTAGACTAATGACTAACCTTTAAAAATGCTTTCAGAATCAAATTTTCTTGGTCGATAACATCATAGGCATCTTTACTAACAAATATGTTGAGAAACCATAATATGCACTTCAATGGGTAAGCACAAGTTCAGGTCTTCAGTATTCTAGAGCATAAGGGCTGGTTGGATGAGTATACGTTGAAAAGCCTGATAGTTCCTGAAATGTAGCTGATTTATCAATCAGTTACAGTGAAGTTCTGAAAAGAGAAAATAAAAAATATGAATGCTTCCACAATTTACATCCCTCCCGTAGAACTATAGTCAATTTAAAACATCATGAAATACATTCATTCACAGTCTTGTGCAACCATCATCACTATATATTTTCAAAGCTTTTATCACTCCAAACAGAAGCCAGATAACCATTAAACAGTACCTGTTAGCATTACTGTGTCATTTATGCAGATGTTCACTTAAATTCTGTGTTTTACAATGAAAAATATATTGTAGCCACTTACTCAACCTCAGTGTTTAAAATTTGGAATGTAATTGTCATCAGCTATGAAAAGAAACACAGAGGAAGAACTTGTCTCGAATTTCAGAAATGGCATGGTACTGTTCTGACTTAAGTATCGCTTATTTAATTAGCAAATATTTATTGAGTACCTGCTATATGCCAGGCTCATGGGATATGACAGGAAAAAGGCATAGTCCTTCCTGTGAAGGAACGTACAGTCTCATGGGGGATAAATTAAAAGGCAGGGTGAGTGCTACATTGACAGTCAGATTAGATTGTCATGAGAGCAAATGTGCAAGGCATCTTATCCAGGACTCAAAAAAGGCTTCCGAGGAAAAAGACAATCTAAGCTAAGACCTGAATGGGTGGGATGTAGCCAAGTGAGGGAAAAAGAAAAAGAAGAGTGGAAAGGCAAAACAGAAAAGAGCAGAGGAAATCTGGGGGCTGCTGTGAGCTCAATCTAACTGCATGGATCAGAGAACAGAGTCTGTGGCAGGAGCTAAAGCAGTGAGTAGGCTCCAGCCCCAGAAGGATGTTCTCTCAATGTGTCAGTGGCCTTTATCTTGAAGGTGAAGAAGAAACATTAAAGTTCAGACAAAGCAGTGACATGATTACCAGGTGCTATGTGCACATAACTGCATTATAGAGATTAGATCACAAGCAGAGGCAAAAGTCGAAAGAGGGAGATTGGAGTAAAATAAGTGAGAAATAATGTTGGTAAAAAAAAAAAAAAAAAGAATGTTGGTATAAGCTTAAGTGGTAGCAATAAGTGTGGAGAGAAGTGGATAGGTTTTTTTTTAATTTGTAGTAGCTAGAATTGACCATTCTTGAATTTGAGGGAGCAGAGAGAGGAAGTCAAGAGTGATGCCTAGTGTCTTTTTTCTAACATTATTATTGTCTCCCTAATATACTGTGTTCTCCCAAAGTTTTAAATGCAAGTGGGCACTAGAACAACAAAAGAGAACAGAAAAACGTAACCAGCTCTAAAAATACAAGCCCGATATTGCCTTTTGTACAAACTACACGGAGATTGGAAAAGGCATTGGAGCTGAGAGAGTCATGCTAAGATTGATACTTTTCATCAAACCTCTTGATTGGGCAAGAGAGTAATCAAAAAGGGGGACTGTTGGGGCGCCTGGGTGGCTTAGTCAGTTAAGCGTCCGACTTTCGCTTAGGTCACAATCTCACGGTTCATGGGTTCGAGCCCCGCGTCGGGCTCTGTGCTGACTGCCAGCTCAGAGCCTGGAGCCTGTTTCAGTCTGACTCGCTCTCTCTCTCTGACCCTCCCCTCCTCACGCTGTCTCTCTCTCTCTCCTAGAAATAAATAAAACATTTAAAAAAAGGGGGGGGGGGAGGACTGTTGAAATAAATTCCTAGACCAAAGAGGGAACTGCTTCTGCCTAGAATGAAACTTAGATAACTTTTGTGTCCCTGTCAATGCTCCACTTGACCAGAACTGCGGTATGCCCAGTCATAGAATCTCTAAATACCAAGCCAACTCTGGGCCTTCTCATCCCAATCAGGGTTGACTGTGTGGCCCCAACCAATCAGATGTTCTCTATTTGTTTCTTCCTTGGTCTTTATTCCTTATTGTATAAAATTTCCTTGCCTTCTACCCCATTTTCCAGTTCTCCGAAAGGAAACTGTTCCCTTCATGAAGTGTTAAATGAAATTTGTTTATGTCATCTAAAACAAACAAACAGAAGTGCTGGCCAGGTTTCTAACATGGGAACCTGGGGGACATGTTGGCAAGGAATAAGGAGTTCTGCTTGGAAAATGTTGAGTGTCAAGTTCTCATTCTAGAGCCAGTACTTACCAGCCCTATGGCTATGGGCAAATCTTATGACCTTTATGAACCTCTGTCTAAAATAGAGACGCTGATTTCTGTCTAGTTCACAGGATATGATGAGGCTCTCATAAATGATGCTTGTGAAAGCCCTTTAGAAACTATACAACTGAAGAATGCTGTGATTGAGGTGTGATTACTTCAGTAACTAAAACCTTATTCATGAATTACCATTCAGAGACAGGCTTAGCTGGAGAGTACAAGCCTGGGAATCAGGAGACCTAGTGTCTGCTAGCTCCATAATGGAGGACTGGTCCTCCTTTGAAATATGAAGTTCATATTTACTTCAAAATATGAGCCCTTCATCCCCAAGGACCATTCTGGCCCTAAAATTATAAGAATATTGTTAACTGTTGTCTTTAAATCTATTGGATCTCCACAATCATCTTACTAGGTCTAAGGGGATTATTCTTATGGAAAGCAGTTCAAGAATTTTCAGTCACCATTAGCCTACTTTATGGAGGAAAGAAGGCTTAGGTTTTCTGAGAAACTATTATTACACAAACAAGTACATATGTGATACTATGTTACTTGATAAATGTGAATGTGTTGCAGAAACTATAATTGAATATGACTAGTAGATGGCAAAATGTGATTCATTTGATGCAATGAAGAGTCAAGAAGGGTATGAAATAATTCTAGTATCTCCTGTTGGATTTCATTTTGTGAACTGAATACATAAAGCTTGGTTTTCCCTTGTACCTTTATTGCAAACAGCAGAAAATCTGTAAAGCCCTAAACAATTTTCTGTTAGATTATTTTATGTTCTGCATTGCTAAATATAAGCAATCATTCCTGGGGCTTCCCCTGCCCCTTAGTTTTTGTTTTGTTTTGTTTTGTTTTATTGCAAGATCTATTTATTCACATCAAATTTAAGTACATACAATTACATGAAATGTAAACACAATATGTTAATACCTTTATTGAGGTATAACTCATATACTATACAACTCTCCCATTTAAAGTACACAATCCAATGGTGGGACATCTGGATGGCTAAGTTGGTTAAGTGTCCAACTCTTGATTTCAGTTCAGGTCATGATTGTGGTTCATGGGTTTGAGTCCCAGGCCAGGCTCTGCACTGACGGTGCGGAGCCTGCTAGGGATTCTCTGTTTCTCTCTGCCTTCCCCCACTCTCTCGCTCTTTCTCACTCTCAAATAAAATAAACTTAAAAAAATAAAGTACACAATTCAAAGGTATTAATACATTCCCAGGATTATACAACCATCACCACAATCTAGTCTGCTAACATTTCATTCCCCCAGAAAGAAACCCATACCTATTAGCAATCACTCTCATTTCCCATGACCTGCCTCCCAACTGTAGGCCTTGCCGACCACTAACTTACTTCCTGTCTCCATAGATTTGCCTATCGTGGACTTTTCATATAAATGGAATTATGGAATGTGTGGTCTTTTGTCTGGTTGCTGTCTCTTAGCGTAGTGTTTTCAAAGTTCATTCACATTGTAGCATATAGCAATACATCATTCCTTTTAGGGATGAGTAATATTCTACTGTATGGATATACCACTTTTTATCCTTCATCAACTGATGGTCATTTGGCTTGTTTCCACTTTTTGAATATTCTGAATAACGTTGTTAGGAGCAGCCACAAGCCAGTGTTTGTGTGGATGTATGTTTTCATTTCTCTCGAGTGTACACCTAGGAGTAGAAGACTTCCCCTAAGTTTTAGGAACCCAGAGCTTAATATGTGCTCCCACGGATGCTGTCAGGAACCCTGTATTACAGTTGGAAGACTAGTAATGACTGTCAGCTAATAGGAAATCGATTGAATTTCTTTTGAAAACACATTTTAGGGCTGGGCATTCTTTAAGTGTGCACAAGCCAGTTTTCAAGTTTATAATCACAACACGGCGAGGGATCTGTAGTGCAGTAAGTACATTTTAGAGAGGCTTAGTAACCTAAGATTGTAGTCTGTTTTCTTTAGAGACTCTATCACTTCAATAATGCTTATTGCAAATAATGCCAGTCATTAACACAGGGTTTATGTCCATGGGGGGAGGGGCAGTGAGAAGACAGTAAATTTGGCACAAATCCCCAGAGCAGAGTTTTACTTTCCTATTAACACAACCTTTTCTATTATGAAGCTTCACAGGGAATTTTTAAGACATCTTTAAGACTTCACAGCTTATAGCCTATAGCTGTTTGCCCCAGGTCCCTGGTTCTTGGCCCTCCTCAGGACAAATTCACTCTTATATGTCCTTAGGATTATTTTGGTGTGAGGTTTCAGAAGCACTGATAGAATTAATTTTTTTTTCACATGGCTGTGACATGACTTCAAAACAATTTAAATGGTATTTCCTGAATGGAGTGCCATGGAACTAGTTGTTAAGAAGGTGTTGTGTAAAAGAAAAAAAAAATCCTGTGTTTAAATAAGTTTGAGAAATAATGGTCTTAAAAATTTTATAGTTCCTTTAATTTAAAACTTCTCAGCTGCCAGAGTGTTCTCTTATCTCTGCTCAGGATGAAAGACCTAGAACTACCTGCTACAACCTTCAAAATTAGACCCGTAGAGCATGACACAGAAGTTAAACATTTGCCCTTCATTTTTTTTTTTTAGAGGTTTTTTTTTTTTAAGGAAATTACTTCATTTTTATTTTATTTTATTTTTTTTACAAATAGTTTATTGTCAAATTAGTTTCCACATAACACTCAGTGCTCATCCCCAAAGTGCCCTCCTCCATGCCCATCCCCCCCCATCCATCAGTCCTCAGTTTTTGTCAGCATTCAAGAGTCTCTCGTGGTTTGCCTCTCTCCCTTTCCCCCACCATTTCTGCCCTTCTTCTCCCCCTTGGTCCTCCGTCAAGTTCCTCCTAATCCTCCTATACGTGCAAACATATGATATTTGTCCTTCTCTGCCTGACTTATTTCGCTCAGCATAACACCCTCAAGGTCCATCCATGTGGCTACACATTTGCCCTTCATTTTAAAAGTTGACCAGGGGCGCCTGGGTGGCTCAGTCGGTTGAGCATCCGACTTCAGCTCAGGTCATGATCTCATGGTTTGTGGGTTCGAGCCCCGCGTCGGGCTCTGTGCTGACGGCTAGCTCAGAGCCTGGAGCCTGCTTCAGATTCTGTGTCTCCCTCTCTCTCTGACCCTCCCCTGCTCACGCTGTCTCTCTCTCTCTCTCTCAGAAATAAATAAAACATTAAAAAAAAAAAAGTTGACCAAAACAATTACAGTAATTAGAAATCATCCCAAATTTTAATTTTAGAGCATTGAGGAGATATTCATGAGAAAGTACTGTCTAGATGTAAAACACTCCAATTTTACGAACCACTGAGTACAGTTTTGTCTACCTGCAATGCTTGTCTTCCCTAGTTTTCTCATGTATGACAGTGTTGGGATTGGTAATGCCATTTCCTTAACTGTTTCACCTGGCCTGTTTTCTGATAAAATGGCTTCATGCTGGCAGACACATTTTCCATGATTAATTAAGCATGAAAGGGTGATTTTTTTCTACACAATTTCACCTTTCAAGCTTTAAACTGATTTTCCTTTGCAGCTCCAATTTTTCTCTCCTGTGAACTCACTTGTTAGGAAAAAGAGCCCTAAATAGGAACCTGCTGGTGTACAGTATAACAGGGATATTTGGAAGGGATCTCTGACAGAGGTTTCCACAGAGTCCTTAGGTCCTAGTGTTGCAGCATTTTTTACCACAACACATGGGATTCGTTGTCTCGCCGCTTCGAAGAACGAAGAGATGGATACAAAATGAGCAACAGGCTAAAGTTTATTCGAGTATAGGATCAAAAAGGAATAGTACGAAAGCTCTCTTTACAGAGAGGTGACATTGGAAAGTGAATGCCCACGACTATAGGTAAGGGACCTTGTTTTATAAGGGTCTGGCGGGCCTTCCCTTCCCTCTCCGCTCATTCCTTCTCAGGTTCTACCCTCTTTGGCTTCATAGCTCTAGGTGCTGGGTAGTCCATTACTAATAGGCTCATTTCTATTGTATGAGGGGTGGTCTGTGGCCTTAGGTTCCTTGAGGGTCATACGTTTTACGGTCTACTACTTATTTTTGGTTAGATCTTTGGTCAAATTCCTGAGGAAAACTTGTGGGGGAGTAGCTGGTGCCTGTTACATTCTTAAGAAGAACCTCATGCCTGAGGGGGTTTTCTGTGGTTAGACACTCCCGGTATTGTTTCAAAATAAGTGTTTGTCCCCACCCAGGGACCTCAGGTCCTAACCTTTCCCTGTCCGCTTATTTTTTCCTATCTTTTCCTGTCATACCAGCTACAGTCTGTGCCCTCAGAACTCAGTTCCCTGCCTGGACCACCTGACGTCGAAATGAAAGGAACAGCTCCCCTGTGGCTACTCCTACCAGCCATTTCCCCCACCGTTTCCGATTCCTTCACTTACGTATCTCTTTAACTCTGACCTGTATCATCACTAAGCCCAGCATCCTTGGCACGGCTCACTGCCAAGTAGTAAATCCTAATGCAGTTTGGAAATACTGTTTCTAGAGTCATTGTATGGCAAATTCAGGAAAGTTAAATCTTCTCTTTCTTTCGACAGTAGTTCCAAATGCTGAGGAAAACGGGGTCCTTCCAGATTAGTGGATATCACTGCTGTAGTCACAGTTGTTTAGGAAGCAGCCAGTTATAAATCATATGGCAAAACATAGAAGCCACATTTAATGGAAAACAAGTGCAGCTAGAAGATTGGAAAGAATTGCATTCATTCTCCTTTATCTCTTCCTTTTATTCTTACCAACAATCATGTTATTACTTATCCATTTCACTCAAAGTTACTAATGTTAATTTGTAGACAAAAGGTTCTTTAATTTGGTGTTCTAAAGCTGAATTTAAGTCAGTATCTATCTTGCTAGTACACATACTGGAGAGATTATCTGCTGGCCTTGAAGAAGCAAACAGCCATGTTGCAAACTACATGTTGAAAGACCCGCATGGCAGTGATGGGGTTTTGGAGTGATGGTGAATTCGTGCAGTTTGGAGCTGACAACCAGGAAACAATTCTTGAAGATGTCTTTGGTGCAAACTGGTGATTTTATTAAAGCACGGGGCAGGACCTGGGGGCAGAAAGAGCTGCACTGGGGTTGTGAAGAGTGGATCCTTATATACTACGGGGCTGGGGGAGGTAAAGTCAAAAGGGAAGTTTCCAAAGAGATTTTCATATGCCAAAGACTCACAGATTGCTGGCTCTGGTCAAGCTAAGGTTGTTTTTCCCTCTAGCAAAGCATTAACATTAAGACAGTAGGGACTTCCTGGACTTAAGGCTACTGATGGGATTGCCTTTTTTCTCAAAAACTCATGAAGACTCATTAGTTTAAGCATTTGGGGTTTTTTGGGTTTTCTTTTTGTTTTTTGTTTCTATTTTTGTTTTTGTTTTGTCTCTTCCTGTTTTGGGGTAACTGGGAGTATCCAAGGAATATCATACATATCTCACCTGGTGTGCTACTTTGTACTTTGCACTCAGCCTGTCTTGTGGTCCCTTATCAGCAGGAAACTTCAAGAAGCCTCTAGAGGCTGAGAGAAGCATCCAGCCAATAGCGGTAAGAAGCTGGGACTGTTAGACACACAACAACAGAAAAATAAATTCTGTCAATAATCTGAATGAGCTTGGAAGCAGATCCTTCCTACACAAGGCTCTGGACAAGGATGCAGTCCACCTAACACTGTGCTTACTGTCTTGTGACCCTGAGCCAGGGACCCAGCTAAGCCATGTCTGTATTCCTGGGCCACTGAAGCTGCAAAATAATGCATGCTTTACTCAGCCTCTACCTTTGTGGCAATTTTTACATGACAGTAGAATAGTAACACAGGAACCACTCTCTAATAATTATGTCAGAGCCATTTGTGTTTCAGTTTTGCTAGCTATGCCTTATAAGGTTTGCCTAGAATATAAAAGAATAGAGGTAACCTTCTTATTTGCTGGATGCCAGGATCAATTATGCAGCTTTTTTCTCCAAGCTTTTCATGTCATTGAGAACAAGCAGGCAAGTATGATATTGTGATTTATAATAAGAATACAAAAGGGTGAGGCTCCTGGGTGGCTCAGTCCATTAAGCATCCAACTTTTGGCTCAGGTCATGATCTCATGGTTTGTGGGTTTGAGTCCTGTGTCGTACTCTGTATTGACAACTCAGAACCTGGAGCCTGCTTCTAATTCTTTGTCTCCATCCCCCACCTGTTTGCATGCCTGTGCGCTCTCTCTCTCCATCTCTCTCTCTCACACACAATAAATAAATAAACTTAAAAAAAAGAAAAGATTACATGGGGTGCCTGGGTGGCTCAGTCAGTTAAGTGTCTGACTCTTGAATTTGGCTCAGGTCTAATTGATTCACAAGATGGAGCCCCATTTCAGGCTTTGCGCTGACAGTACAGAGTGTGCTTGGGATTCTCTCCGTCCTTTCTCTCTGCCTCTCTCTCTCTTTCAAAGTAAGTAAATAAGCATTTTAAAAGGATAAAGAGGGGCACCTGGGTGGCTCAGTGAGTTAAGCGTCCAACTTAAGCTCAGGTCACGATCTCAAGAACCGTGAGATCGAGCCCTGCTTTGGACTCTGTGCTGACAGCTCAGAGCTCGAAGCCTGTTTCAGATTCTGTGTCTCCATCTCTCTCTGCCCCTCTCCTGCTACGCTGTCTCTTTCTGTCTCAAAAACAAGTAAACATTAAAAATTTTTTTCAATTAAAAAAAGAAAAAAGAAAAAGAGTATTTACTTGATCTTCTCCCCATTTCTGGAACTGAGCTTCTAAACCCCTTTGAATTCCTGTGATGAGAACAAAACAGGTATGTTTTGTTGTGTTAATGAGGTGACTCTAGAAAGCACCTAAGCATGGGAGCTGATTAACTGGGGAGCCAACCTTGTGTTTAGAGCATTAGAATTTTCAGTTCTACCCTTTCAACCCCCTCATAAGCTCTAGGGAGGGAAGACAGGCTGAATTAATTATCAGTGACCAACAATTGAATCAACCATGTCTATGTAATAAAGCTTCCATAAAAACCCAAGAGGCCTGTTAGGGGAGCTTCCAGGTTGGTGAACCTGTAAAGGTACTGGGAGAGTGGCACCCTCAGAGAAGGCAAGAAAGCTCTGCACCTCCTCCAACATACCTTGTCCATCACATCTCTTCCATATGGCTGTTTCTGAGTCATACCCTTTTATAATAAGCCAGTAATCTAGTAAGTAAGATGTTTCTCTGGGTTCTGTGAGCCACTCTAGCAAATTAGTTGAACCCGGAGGGGGAGTCATTGGAATCTCCCATCTATAGCCAGTTGGTCAGAAGCACAGGTGACAGTCTAGACTTGCAATTGTCATCTGAAGTGAGGGCAGTCTTGTGGGTTAAGAGTCCTTAGCCTGTGGGATCTGATGCTATCTTGGGGTAGATAGTGTCGGAAATAACTTGAATTGTAGAATACCCAGCTGGTGTCGGAGAATTGCTTGGTAGTATCGGAAAATTACATGTTGGAATTGGTGTCAGCATCATACCAAACATACATGGTTTTCACCTCAACCTACCCAACTCACAACATCCAGAGGGACTGAATGTGATGTCTTTCTTTTTCCTTCCCTTCCCTTCCCTTCCCTTCCCTTCCCTTCCCTTCCCTTTCCTTTCCTTTCCTTTCTTTTCTTCCTTCTTTCTTTTCTTCTTTTTTCTTTTGTTGTTGTTGTTGTTATATAAATTAACTCATTTATTATAGACTAGCAATGTTTCAAATTGTGGAGTTCTACTGGTCTTTCAAGTCCTTCAGCCTTCTGATGGCAGATGTTACTGTGATGGCAGAGGTGGTGTTGTAGGTCTGGAATGACCTGTTTTCATGCAGGAACCACAGTACCAGATCCCGAAAGCTTGTCTTTTCATCTTAGTCTAGCCTGAGAAGGAGCAAATGTGCTTGGCGTGCTGATTAATTTTAATTTTCTTCACCATTTTCCTGAGGGAGGCCCCATAATGGGTTCCATGTTTACTGATGATTCCAACCTTCTTGGTGTATTTAGCCATGACATCACAAACTCGGTCTGAGTTCAGAGAGCCGAATGAGATTTATTTCCATATCCCATTACTTTTGCCCACTCTATTTTCTATTGTTTGTTATGGCCTCTAAAACTCTTATGTATTATTCTTTCCTTCTAAAGGCAGGAAAAAGTCCATTTGAATGAGTAGTTTATTTTTAAAATCATGTCTTTAGAGCACACCAAGAAAACCAAATAAACAGGGAGGAAACTGGCACTTTGCACTGGTTTAATACGAAGCACAAAATGGTGAGATGCTATTCACAGCTGGGGACTAATACAAAAATACAAAATACAGGAGAAAAAATTTAAACTGTTAGTTCTTCAGAGACTAAAGTAAATGTGGTGCCAAGAACTGGTCCATTGAAATGAAAATATAATAATATTGAATCGAGTCCATATTTCCATTCAGTGCTTAACGGATTCTCTTGCCCTATAGGGTCTCTCTGTCCCTCCCTCTCTTCCTTTATCTTCTTAGAGGTGTAGAGAGAAATAGACTTGGCGTTAGGGTGGTCTTTATTTCTCACAGGTCAGAGGATTTTCTGATGTCCTTATTGGGTTCTCACGATTCCAATTAATATAGAAACCAGGACTTTCTAAGGTCCAATGAACTCGTTAATAAAAGAAATATATAACATTTTAGTTGGTCATTTACTAATCAGTACCCACTGAAATGAAAACAGTTACTCTCTGTTACTAAATGAACTCTAGGACTCTCCAGATTCCAGCCTCCCATGCTGTGCCTTCAAACGTGCACATCTGTCACGGGCACCAGGGTGCTGACCAGTACAACTCTGAGCCATCTTACCTGAAGTATTTGGTATTTGAGAATTGGGAAGTGGGTCTTTTGTAATGTGTTTTCACCCATCCTGTGAGCTCCTATTGAATTCATAGGAAATCAAAAGATTCTATCTTGCTTGATTCATGTACAGTGAGCCAAATGCTTGAAGAAATTTACTGAATGAGAAACTGTCTTATGAACATAACTCTTTGCTTCCAGAGTCTGTGATGATTGGAATAAAACTAGCAATATTTTAAAGAGGGGGGTGGGAGTGGGACATGTTTTAAAAACCATTCAAGAATTTTTTTTTTTTAACACTGTGGAGATATATTGTTATCTGTGCTTCTGGAAACACACACAAACCCCACAAAAACAAACAAAAAACTAGATAGGGCTATCTCCTATTTAAAGAGTAGTGTAGAGACATATGAATGTTTTTAAAAGAAATACTGAGACCACTACAGTGGTCAAATAAAGGAGCACTGAGTTTCCTGACTTGCCTGACAAGGAAATACACATCAATGAGGAAATTCAGGGAGGTTCACTAAAGAGGAGGAATCAGGGACACATGTATCCCAGAAAGGGGAAGTTCACTGTGTTTATGCTAATTAAAGGCCAAAGCGGACATACAGGAGAGGGTGAAATGATTCCATAGTACTGATTAAAACAAGTCCCATTGTCCATTGACCGCGGAAGACTCTTCCTTTGGGTCTGGTAAGGATCTAGCATACCAATTGTTGTTCATCTTTAGCTGGTGGGCGCCTTAGATTCATAGCAGTTTCAGCTAAGGCTGTTTAGAACCAACTGTAGCAGATACAACGAACACTTTTGATATTTCCTAGGCAAGAGCTGCCGCAGGTACAAAGTTCATTTACAGTCCCTCCTATTGATTTTCATCTATCTAGACAAAACACCATGATTACAGAAGGATGGACAAATTATCCTATCTTTCAGGTCTACACCACGATTTTGATAAGGGGGGTAACTTTATATAATATCACTGTCTTTATCAGAGACCCTTCAGACTCCTTTTGTTACAGAATCATCAGATGGTTGGAATATATGCAACAAATATTATTGTGTTAACACTTGACATGACAACAGTGATAATTAGGAACAAGAAGAGAAAGAGCATAACTAATATGTATAGAATACCCCCAACTAGCTTTCTGTTTTGCCAAGCCCAAGCCATGAAAGTAGATGCCATAGATTGGTTTGTTCAACTTCAATGACCAGTTGTGTTATTCTAAGTTTTATGCAAGTCCCATGGACTGGTCCCAGAACTTTCACCAGGAAGCAACAAAAGATGTTAACCAGTGTGAAAACAGGATCTTGATTTGCCATTAAACAAACTGGAGCAATTCTGTTATCTAGCATTCTCGTAACAAGTACACAGAGGCTCATGTATCAACAATTGCATATGTAGTTTCATATGCAATAACAAACAAGGTGAGAGAAAGATTGGTATACAGCTCTCTTTTTTATTTATTTATTTTTCTTTGGGAGAGAGAGAGTGAGTATGTGTGAGCAAAGGAAGGACAAAGGGAGAGGGAGAGAGAAAATCTTAACTAGGTTCCACACCCAGCATGAAGCCTATTGTAGAGCTCGATCTCAACACCATGAGACCCATATCTGGATCCATACTTTAAACCACTTATAAAAATTTCTCAAAATGGATTACAAGGCCTTAGTCAGTTAAGCAGTTAAGCATCCAACTCTTGACATGGGCTCTGGTAATGATCTCACGGTTGTGAAATAGAGCCCCATGACTGGCTCCACGCTGACAGTACAGAGCCTGCTTGGGATTCTCTCTCTCCCTCCCTCTTCCCCTTCCCTGCTTTTGTGCATACATATGTGTGTACTCTCAATTCTCTCTCACTCAAAATACATAAATAAACTTTAAGAAATGGATTATAGACTTAAATGTAACCCCTGAGACCATGAAACTCTACAAGAAGACATAGGAACAAAGTTCTTGACATGAGTACTGGTAATGATTTTTCAGATATGACATCTAAAGCACAAGCCACAAAATTGAAAAGAACTATCAAGAAAGTGAAAAGATAACCTACAAAATGGGGGGCGGTGCTAATCATAGATTTCATAAGGAGTTAATATCCAAAGTACATAAAGAACTCATACAACTCAATAGCAAGCAAGCAAGCAAGAAAGAAAAAGGAACCCAATTTTAAAAAGTGGACAAAGGACCCATACAGACATTTCTCCAAAGAAAATATACAAAAGGCCAACAAGCACATGAAAAGATGGTCAACATCACTGGTCCTTAGGGAAATGCAAATCAAAATGACAATGACATTGCCTTATGCCTGTTAGAATGACTATCATCACAAACGCAAGAGATAACAGATGCTGGCGTGGATGTGGCAAACGGGAACTCCTGCGTGCTGCTGGGGGGATTGTGAGACAGTCACAAAGGAAAACTGTATGGAAGTTCCTCAAAAAACCTAAAAATAACATTTGATCCAGCAATTCCACTTCTGGGAATATATATATTCAAAGGAAACAAAACCACTAATAAAAAAAAAAAAAAACACTGTGCATCTCCACATTGACAGCACCATTATTTACAATGGCCAAGACATGGAAACAACCTTAGTGTCCATCAGTGGACGAAAGGATAAAGAAGTTGTGGCATGGATACACAATGGAATATTATTTAGCCATAAAACATGGAAATCCTACCATTTGCAAGAAAATGGATTGATCTTTAAGGCATTATGCTAACTGAAATAAGCCTGACAGAGAAAGACAAATACTGTATGATCTCACTTAAACGTGGAATCTAAGGAAGAAAAAAGAGATTAGATTTGTGGTTATCAGAGGTAGATTGTTGGGGGAGGGGGACTTGGAGGAAGGTGGTCACAAAGTACTAGCTTCTAGTTATAAGACAAATAAGCACTAGGGATATAATGTACATGATAACCATAGTTAACACTGCTGTACAATATACAGGAAAGTTGCCATGAGAATAGATGGATCCTAACAGTTCTCATCACAAGAAGAATTTTTTTCCTTTTTTTCTTGTCTTCTTCCTTTTCTTTTTATTGTACCTATATGAGGAAATAGATGTTAGCTGAACCTATTGTGGTAATCATTTCACAATCTATGTAAATCAAACCATCAGGGTGTATACCTTAAACTTTTCTCAATTAAACTGAGCAGGAAGAGGGGCGGGAAGGATGGATAATGAGAATTTAAATCTTGTGAAGGGTCTTGTTAACACTCCCGGTTGACATTTCTCGTTCCCTGGGTTAGCATTACTTTAACTTCCACAAAGGAGAAATAAACAAGAGCCTGTATACCCATGTATGGCCTCAGGAGGAATGCAGAGTTTTTCCAAAGGCTGCGGGGCTGATCCGAGGCTGCCTGGTAAAGAGGATGAACAGACGAAGAGGAATTACATGCAGCCTGGGATGTGGAACAGGAGTATAACTAAAGAAACCTTAGTTATGATGAGGCTTTGCTCTGAAGCTCAGATACAGCTAATTTTTTCACACCGGTGAGGCCGAACCTACAACTGCAATCCAATGCGTTTAGAACTTTCAGGGAAACTTAACAGTCATAGAATCTTGTTTTGATACACTTTTTTGTCAATGACATTCTCTTGTTTTACTATCCTAATTAAAATGTGAAATTAACTCCATTTTGTAAAATGAAGATTTGTAAGCCACAGAATTTAGGTTTAAAAAAAAAAAGTCCTGACCCTCAGCTCCAGAAAATATATGAGGATATAGCCTAACACTTTAAGGAATGATTGCGAATGCATCCCTTCTACAACTCAAGTTTTTCCCTGGAGGATTTTTGAATGGATATTAGGTATATTTTATATAAAAACACTTTTCAACCTTTGTGTTATATCTCTAAACTTTTCTAGCTTTTTCAAGCAGTTGTACAGGTTTGGTCAGCTTTATAAACATAGATTTTTCTTTTCCATCTGATGTCTTTTTTGAAGGAACTGAGTTTAAAGTTTCGTAAAAGCTCTTTGAGCAAAGTAGATTGATTAAAATGGTTCATCTCGGTCACTGGGGAAAGGGAAAAATTCTTCCTAGAGAATTCATGTTGTGATGGCTGTGTGCTGTGTCTGATTGGATTAAAACAAGCAAACAAAACAGGGAGTCAGGGTCCAAACATCTAAATATGATTAAAAGGACATGTTGGGAAATGCTTGCATCTAGAATGGTTTCAGACAAGCTTAATATTTCAGAGGAAAAGTGGGGGGGGGGAGCAGGTATTATGGTGACTATATTAGTCACTGTTCTCTAGAAACACAGAACAGTAGGAGTGGGAGGGGTGTGTATGTGTATGTGTGTGTGTGTGTGTGTGACAGACAGAGACAGAGTCAGACAGGGAGGTATTGGGTCACACAGTTGTGGCTCTGGCAAATCTGAAATCTGCAGGGTGGGCCAGCAAGTGGGCAACTGAGGCAGGTCTTTATGTTGCAGTCTGAGTTAGAATTGCTTCTTCTTGGGAAAACCTGTCATTGCTCTTAAGACCTTCAGCTGATTAGATGAGGGGCACCCCCACATTCTGCATTACTTAAATTCAACTGATTGTAAATGTGAATTATGCTAAAGAACTCCTTCACAGCAATGTCTAGACTAGGGTTTGACAAAAACGCTGGGCGCTATCATCTAGCCAAGTGGACGCATAAAATTAACTTATATCACAGCAACAGTTTTGCCAAAAAGTTATTTATTTATTTATATATTTAAATTCAATGGGGCACCTGTGTGGCTCAGTAGGTTAAGCATATGACTCAGGTCATAATCTCACGGTGAGTTTAAGCCCCGCGTCAGGCTCTGAGCTGACAGCCCAAAGCCTGGAGCCTGTTTCAGATTCTGTGTCTCTCTCTCCCTCTCTCTGCCCTTCTTCTGCTTGTGTTCTCTCTCTCTCTCAAATATAAATAAATAAAAATATCAATAAAATATATTTAAAATAAAATAAAATATAAATTCAACTTAGCTTACAGTGTAGTATTGGCTTCAGGAGTAGAACCCAGTGATTCATCACTTATATATGACATGCAGTCTCATCCCAACTAGTGTCCTCCTTAATGCCCATCACCCATTTGGCCCATCCCCCCACCCAAAGCCCCTCCAGCAACCCTCAGTTTGTTCTCTACAGTTAAGCATCACTTATAGTTTGCCTCCCTCTCTGTTTTTATATTATTTTTCCTTCCCTTCCCCTATGATCGTCTGTTGCGTTTCTTAAATTCCACGTATAAGTGAAATCATATGACATTTATCTTCCTCTGACTGACGTATTTCATTAGCATACTACACTCTAATTGCATCCATGTTGTTGCACATGGCAAGATTCCATTCTTTTTGATGGCTGAATAATATTCCATAGTGTGTGTGTGTGTGTGTGTGTGTGTGTGTGTGTGTGTGTGTGTGTGATGTATCTATATAGATATAGATAGATATAGATATATCACATCTTTACCCATTCATCAGTCAGTGGACAATTGGGCTCTTTCCATACTTTGGCTGTTGTCGATAGTGCTGCTATAAGCATTGGGGTGCGTGTTGGGTTGCTCTCCTCTTGAAGCAGACTATACATCCACCTTCAACACCACTGGAATCTCGTGCACATGCTGTATGAGAAAAGCAGCCACGTGTGTCTTAAGAAGTGTTTCTCCTCTGTTCCCTACTTACTCCCAGGCTGTTGTGTCAGCCAGTATTAATACATAGAAAGAAGTCCAGAATCTGGAAATTTATGGAAATAATAGTTTTGGGAAGGGTAATCTTGATAGAAATAGCATATTTTGATCCTTGACTCATGACTTCTGCGTGGGCCTGCCTAGGAAAACCAAAGTCAGTCGAGTCTAATATAACTGTGGAAACTCCATGCTGGGGAAAGGACCTGGGCTTAAGGAGCCATCATATTTTTGTTCTATTGTTGGTGCCATAAAATTCATATGCTCTTAGTAGGAAAATACTTTTCCTTATAAACCCCAAAGAACACTTTTTTAAAGAAATCATATGCCTTATGGATTGAGCTTTCATCTTATTATTTTAAAAAGAGCAAAATTATAAAAAACTATTATCAGTGCTGTTATTATGCCCACTTAGAATCATATACCTGAAGACCAGAAATGACCTCCGAGGTTGTACCCATTTTCATGTTTCAGTGTGTTTGGTAAAAGCCATGGGAGTAAAGCATTACGCTGAGATTGTATTGTAATCTTCAAGGGAGTTACTAGTTTGGATTCCCTTTGGTATAGTCCAGGCAAAGAATAAACTGAGATGCTTCTTGGTAGATGCTGCTTATGGATGCTGCTTATGTTTTAAATTTTAAAAAGATAGCATATACAAATACTAACTAGTCTTCTAGAAGCTGGAAAGAGTTCATGTAAACACAAAGACGAAGTGGAAATTCAGCACAGGCAGATAATATTGGAAGAGCAAGATGAAGGAAACAGAGAAGGGCTTTGACAAAGCAAGCACACACACACACACACACAGCAGGAAGGAATAAGCATGAAGGGAAGACACAGACAGACAGAAAGCCTAGACTATTCTGTGTGTGTTAAACCCCACCCACAACATTTCTCTCCACATTTGAATGTCTCCTGATCATTATATATAATAGTAGCCAATGTCAAATTATGCAGGAGCATAATTCATAAAATATATAATCCAAAGTCTTCAAAACAAGTTTTGTCTTCATAAAGCATACCGTAAGTGATTGTTATACTGAACTTCCCTTACCATTACTACAACAATGGGTTCAGTATGTCACTGACCTATTAACTATGACCTATTCTGCCATTTTTTATTCTGTGAATCTATAGCCTCATTCAACACGATGTGTAGAGCCACTTCCATTTTCCATAAGGGTCTATAAGACTTATGGATTTGGCATTTGATTGCTTAATGGACACTACTGGGACCATTTATGGCTTGTGCTGTTAAAAAAAGACATTTTTATTTCTAGAAAATAAATACTTTACCCAAGAGTTTGTAAGTTGAGTGGAAGCTTTTCATTTATCTAGCAATTGTTGACTTGTGGTCTGGCAGATAGGAATTGCTGACAAACCAAATGCTTCCCCTGGGGAAAAAAAAAAAGCTCTGTGTATATTCTTTGCCTGAAAAGTACTTGCCAAGAACTAGGCTAATGACATCTGTTGGCTCTCTGGCTTGCCCACTTTTGTAATGCCTGGACTAACAATGGAGATGACAAAGAGATCGGCTGTGGTCTACTTTATCTTCCAACCTTTCTTCCCTGATTATTGTCTTGTCAGGCCATAAGAAGAACTCAGCCAGAGTTCATTCCCCATTCATTTAGAGCCTAGTTAGATGGTTCCAAGGTTGGACCAAACCCATTTACAAGATTATATCAATACACTGGCTCTACAGTCTGGGCTGTGATGAGTAGGATTTTATTCTTATGTCTCCACAAAGCTGCCTTTTGACCCTTTTTTCGCATGGCTCCTCCCTTCCCAATACTTCCAAATCAAATTGTTCTTGAAACCCTCATATCTCATTTGGGCTAACTGTGGGCATAAGCTGTGATGGGGATGCGACATTTATCTCTTTCTTTGTAGGAGAATAAGTGATTCTGGTTTTCACACCCACTATTTCAGAGCTGCTTGTTGCTGATATTAGAGTAAGTGCTCTGAGGGGGAATGGGGGGAGGAATGTGTCCTGTGTTGAACATTGATTAAAAAAAAAATCAACCTGTGGGGGCTTGGTTTGCTTGAAATCACATCTTCCTAAGGTATAGAGTGTATTATGGCTCTTCAGGAAATATTACTTTCATTACATATACATAACAATTTTTATTATACTATCTCCTTTTTTTTTTTTCTGTTGGGTTGGGGGAAGGACAGAAATGCTAAGCTACAAAGCAAATAAAACTGTAGAATCATTTTTAAGAAAATTAAAAGACATATATAAAAGCCATCCATTTTTGAGAATTCAGTATAACCACCACAATGTTAATATTACACTTGAAAGCAGTACAAGCAACATGTCAAATAGCAAAGTAGCCCAATTTAACTAGTATTTGGAACCTTTTACAAGTTCCTAGCATTAGTTCATTTATTTGTATACACTTTTAAAAATAATGTGCTATTAAAAAGCTTAGCATACCATTACAGGCATTTTATTTATTTTTTAAATGTTTTTTTCATTAATTCACAAATTATTTATTTATTCATTTATTTAAATATAATTTATTGTCAAGTTAGCTAACATACAGTGCATACAGTGTGCTCTTGGCTTCGGGAGTAGATTCCCATGATTCACTACTTACATACAACACCCAGTGTTCATCCAACAATTGTCCTTCTCATTGCCCATCACCCATTTTTCCCTTCCCCCTGCCCCCCATCAGCTCTCAGTTTGTTCTCTGTATCGAAGAGTCTCTTGTGGTTTGCTCCTTCTCTGTTTGAAACTATTTTTTTCTCCTTCCTTTCCCCTGTGATATTCTATTAAGTTTCTCAGATTCCACGTATGAGTGAAAACATATGGCATCTCTCTTTCTCTGGCTTATTTCACTCTCTCCAGTTCTATCCATGTTGTTACAAATGGCAAGATTTCATTCCTTCTCATTGCCAGATAGTATTCCATTGTACATACACACCACAGCTTCTTTATCCATTCATCAGTCATCACAGGCATTTCAAAGGGATGACTTTACTTTTGCATGGTGTCTGGCTATGTAAATCACTGAGAAAAAGAACACAGTACTCAGCCATACCTTATACTATCTCATTTCTAATGCCAATTAAGCACAAACCTCTATGTTCAGTGTTATGTGATCAGTTGCTAGAACATGAGTAGAATACTGGATGGGGCAAGGGGTGGGAGGAGTTGAATAATATATACTATGGAAATGTCAAACAGTATTTTTATTATTTTTTAAAAGATGTCTCTAGCACTCTCAACAATAGCCAAAACATGGAAAGTTTGTTTTGGCCATCAACAGACGAATGGATCAAGAAGATGTGGTTTATCTATACAGTGGAATACTACGTGGCAATGAGCAACAATGAAATCTGGCCATGTGTAGCAACATGGATGGACCTTGAGGGTGTTATGCTGAGCGAAATAAGTCAGGCAGAGAAGGACAAATATCATATGTTTGCTAGTGGAGGATTAGGAGGAACTTGACGGAGGAACAAGGGGGAGAGGCAAACCATGAGAGACTCTTGAATGCTGACAAAAACTGAGGACTGATGGATGTAGGGGGGAGGGGGGGATGGGCATGGAGGAGGGCACTTGTGGGGATGAGCACTGGGTGTTATATGGAAACCAACTTGACAATAAACTATTTGTAAAAAAAAAAATCATTTAAAAATGATATAAAGAAAAAGACAAAAAACAAAAGAAAAGAAAACAGAATGCTAAAAGCAACTGACTTAAGAAGGGCTACTCTACTTTAGCCTATAGCAAAAGATGGAGAAAACACCAGTGACTGACAGTAGGGTCTTTATTGAATGGACTGTGCTCTATTCATAGAGTATTAATCAGCTCCAAAAAGTAACAAGGAAGGATCTTTAAGTACTAATATGAAATGATTACCAGAATAGTTTCTTATTTAATATACTACCTTTTGTGTACGAAAGGGGAGACATGAACATATATGTATATATATTATACATGTATACACACAAATATATATGTATATTAAAAGTGTATATTTTGCTTATATTAAAAAAAAGATGCCTCTAGAACTAGACCCTCAAGCTTAAAGATCAGTTCCCAGCCTGTACACACAGTATTTTGTAGAAGTAGCTTTAAGCTAAGAGTATAACAACCTGGAGTGCACATTCTGGCTCTCTTTCTAACTAGAATAAAACCACAGGTCCATACAATGGTATCACTAGATTTTTTAAAAAACCATTATCTACATTTTTATGAAGCAAAGTAATATATTTACGCTGCACCTAGGTCAAATCATTGGCAGTGCTCATTCTATTCTTTAAATCTATGTTTAGGTCAGCTTTTCTCCAGGAGGCAGGCAGTCATTCAACAGGTATTTATTGAGACCCTGTAAGTTCTAGGATCTGTGCCAAGTGCTAGGGACTCTATGATAAAAATAAGCTACTGATATGGAAAGAAAACCAGACCTAGAGACAATTCACTCCTCCAATACTAGCAAGGAGATACGTGCATGAGTGGCAGAGATGAGCCATCACCCAGGGAAGTTCTTCCAAGGAGCGATGCTCCAACTGAGCCTTGAAGGGTGACTAAGAATTTTTAGACCCATGAAGACATACTGTTAGCTTCACAAATTGCACATAACTTAGACTAAGCTAACTCATGGACTCCAAAGGCAGCCAGAGAGGTAGGAGATGATGGAGGCAGTGGGCGGGGGATGCGGTGGAAAGGATCCAGATCATGGAGGGTTTTGCGTACTTTTAAATTTATTGACTAGCTTTGTGACCTTGAGTGAGGCACAGTTACTGAACCACAGGCACTTCACTTGTGGAATGTCAAGTATGCCCACTCCCTTTCTTCACGGTGATGGTAAGCATTGGATTTTCACATGAGATCACAGATATGAAAGGACTCGGTTGTAATATGCCAGTGGGATTAAGATCACACCTCTGGATGTGCCAGTGCACCTCTGTACCCAGAAAGTATGTGCGCCTTCCCAAGAACTCATCCTCCTTACATATGTATAGGCCTCCTGAGAGCTTAAAGTTTGCATCTGATTTATCAGGTTGCACCAACTTATGCTGAGTAACACCATTTTTCCAAACTGGGATATAATAAATTAATATGTCTTCTTTATTGCTGTGACAGTGCCACCTACCAAAAAGGACAGAAAGAATTATGGAATGTTAAACCTGGAAGGAATTCAGAAAGGTTTTAATTCCATCCCTCTTGGAGAGAAAAATAATGAGGTTCTGAGAGAGATCCAGTTGCTTTCTCTGGCTCTATCTAGATTGTATCCAAAAATGAGAATGATTATTCTGACCTCCAGAGAGGAATTTGCTACATGTATTGCATTGCATTGCATTGCACTGTGTTACATCACATCACATCACATCACACACATTACATTCTCTGGAAGGAAGAATTTGCTTCAACTTCCTCCTTGAATCCCAAACAGTCTTGAGGATGAAGAAGACACAATGTTTTCTCCCTTCCAGTTATGCCATGTGGAGCCCCAGCTCCCAAAGAGAAGTGGCCATTGCATGTGATCATGCAATTGGTGTAATTTTACTTCCTACTAGTTGGAAAGTTCTACTAATACAGTCTTTTTCTAATATTCTAAAGTCCTGCTTTGAGAGTACTTTGGGTAGTTTGTTTTGTGTCGAGAGCAGGATGTGGTGCCCCTATTGAGGCATGCAAAAGAATCTAAGAAAAGCTTCCGGTCTTTATTTTTTCCCACTGCTTCTGCTGCACGAATATTGAAAACTCTATTTTAAGAAGGTGAAAAAGGGCACAGATAACCTATATTGTTATACATAGCAGTGAAGTGTTGGGTTTTTATTCTTTAAAATGGAGAGCCAAATTTATCCTCAGGACAGTTTGGGGAACATCCCAAAAAGAATACCAAACCACCTCTGTCGCACTGTATTACACCTGCCACCCCTGCGGCCGCTCCCACCCACTGGGTGAGCACAAAGATTTCTCTCTCCATCACCTGCCCCCATATTCCTGAAGACTGCATAAGTGGATATAGAAACATGGTCTGGAAGGTAACGTTGCTGTAGCTTAGAAGACCACAATGAAAGAAATGACTGCAGATGGCTCATCTGTTTGCTCTTTAGTTTCCTCCCTCCTTTTCTGAAAGACCTGATATGTGGTTGCACAAAACAACTTGTTCCTCAGGAAGAGAATGGACATGCACCTGTGTGTTGGAGACTCCACGAGGAAGGCCACCTCTCCTTCCCTGCTTTGGGTCGTGGGTGGTTGCATCCAGAATCACTGAAGGAAGACTCAGGCAGGCCCATGGAATTACTGAATAGAAATGACTTATGCAAAAGAAAAGGGGGTGGAATCATATCCTTGTGCAGGAAGTGAATGTGGCGTACACCCAACAAAGCACATTTTTTAAATTGCTACCCACAGCTCCGGGAACACTGAAGACAGCTAGGGGAAGAAAATGGAAATCCTCCTGACATGCTGTTTGACTTTTTCTCTTACCTAATTTGGTTAATTCTTCTCTCTCAAGTTACTTTCTTTTACCTGAAATTATAACTCGACTGGGGAAGAGCACATTGTATTTATTATACTTCTGTTCTGTAGACGTGCAACTTAGCTGCACACCTCAAGCTTCAAACACATTTCATCACAATGAGGCACTGTGAAGCATTTTCCAAACACAAATGATATTAACTGACACTACGTGACAATTGATAATGATAGGTATTATGATGAAGAGGTGCTTATGGGAGTCAGATACCTTTTAAAGTTGGTAGCTGTAGAAGTTAAATGCTTATGACAATGAAGCTATTTGAAAATGTCATAGAGTATTAAAAAACATGAGTATAAGATTAGATTTTCATTGGGTAATTATTAAACATTTAAGATCAAATATCCTATTCAATTAAATTTTTTTGAAGCTCAAGGCCATAAGCTGTTAACATTTGACAATGGTTGCCACCTTATCATTTAGTACTTGATTTGACTCATTTGAGAGTCAGCATTTATTTGTTTTTTATTTTTATTTTTTCTCAATATGGAATGCTTCATGAATTTCTGTGTCATTCTCACGCAGGGCCATGCTAATGTTCTCTGTATTGCTCCAACTTTAGTATATTTAGTATACGTGCTGCTGAAGCAAGCATGAGAGTCAGCATTTATTTTAGATATATTTTCAAAATTGTCTTTGGAAATACATAATCTATTTTTCATTTTAAGGTTTTTTCCAATTAATGCTTTTGAAAAGAGATTATATCAGAAACTAGAATTGGTATATAAGTTACATCAAAATTAGACCTTCCTGAATATAGTATTTGGGTAAAATACTTAGAATATATTTCCTTTGTTTTAACTCAACGGGAGATAATTATGAAAATGTAAATGCACTATGCCCTTCAATTCAAGAAGCTAGATATTCTGTAGTTGGGTATTTTTCTCCACTGTTACTTCCAATTGCTTTCTAAGCCATTGCCATTCCGAAAGTCACTTTTCTACTTCTCTTCAGCTCACTGTGTACTCAGACCGTTTCCTCGTCCATACTGGTCCTGTCAGTTCCTATTCTCTGACTCCCATCTCTTCCATCTTGTTTGTCTCTTGTTTTCCTTCCTCTTTTTCACTGGCAGATTCCACACTTCCTACACCAGAGCTCCACACATATCAGGCACTTGGGGACATGTTGGTCCTGTTTACCTGAACCCTACATCCCCCATCATGTATTATATATTCTGTTTAAAACATTAGAGCATTAATTTTGTTCTACATAGTTCTTTTCTTAATAATTCATTCTCCTGACTCATGAAGGAGAAAAAGAACTTAATAATAGTAGCTCAAATAGTTGCAAATGACATATCAGATAAAGGGTTAATATCCAGAATCTATAAGGAACTCAACAAACTACACGCCCAAAAAACAAACAACCCAGTGAAGAAATGGGCAGAAGACATGAACAGACACTTCTCCAAAGAGGACATCCAGATGGCCAACAGACACATGAAACGATGCTCAGCATCCCTCCTCATCAGGGAAATACACATCAAAACCACACTGAGATACCACCTCACGCCAGTCAGAGTGGCTAAAATGAGCAAATCAGAGAACTCTAGATGCTGGCGTGGATGTGGAGAAACGGGCACCCTCCTACACTGTTGGTGGGAATGTAAACTGGTACAGCCCCTCTGGAAAACGGTGTGGAGGTTCCTCAGGAAACTAACAATAGAACTCCGCTAGGACCCAGCAATAGCACTGCTAGGAATTTACCCAAGGGATACAGAAATGCTGAGGCATAAGAGCACGTGTACCCCAATGTTCATAGCAGCACTCTCCACAATAGCTATAACATGGAAAGAACCTAAGTGTCCATCAACAGATGAATGAATCAAGAAGATGTGGTTTATCTATACCATGGAATACTACATGGCAATGAGAAACAATGAAATCTGGCCATGTGTAGCAACATGGATGGACCTTGAGGGTGTTATGCTGAGCGAAATAAGTCAGGCAGAGAAGGACAAATATCATATGTTTGCACGTATAGGAGGATTAGGAGGAACTTGACGGAGGAACAAGGGGGAGAAGAAGGGGGGAAATGGTGGGGGAAAGGGAGAGAGGCAAACCATGAGAGACTCTTGAAGGCTGACAAAAACTGAGGACTGATGGATGTGGGGGGGAGGGGGGGATGGGCATGGAGGAGGGCACTTTGGGGATGAGCACAGAGTGTTATGTGGAAACTAATTTGACAATAAACTATTTGTAAAAAAAAAACACATACGGAAGTATATTTAATAAACAAAATGTGTTTAATTTGCAAAAAAAAAAATAATAGTAGCTCAAACCATAAAAATGACATGCCCACACTTCCCTGCCTACACGGTCTCTCCCACCCACTGCCTCCTATGCCCTGTCTTTATCTCAGTCTTTCAGATGGGGGAGCAGGGATGAAGGTAGCTGCCTAGGGCACAGAGATCACAGGCGAGGGGGCTGCCTCCGGTCTTCCCACCTAAACCTAACGACCTGATGCTTCCACTTCAACAGCTGCCCAGAAAAAAAGTGTGGTGGTAAATCAGATCCCACAAATACCACTCTTGTCCCCAACTTTAAACTCTGATTCTTCCACAGGAAAAATAATTTTAATGTGCTTGATATTGTATCCTTCTTTTTTAAAATTTTATTTTATTTTATTTAGTTATTTATTTTTTTTTTTACAAATAGTTTATTGTCAAATTAGTTTCCACATAACACTCAGTGCTCATCCCCAAAGTGCCCTCCTCCATGCCCATCCCCCCTCCCCCCCACATCCATCAGTCCTCAGTTTTTGTCAGCATTCAAGAGTCTCTCATGGTTTGCCTCTCTCCCTTTCCCCCACCATTTCCGCCCTTCTTCTCCCCCTTGTTCCTCCGTCAAGTTCCTCCTAATCCTCCTATACGTGCAAACATATGATATTTGTCCTTCTCTGCCTGACTTATTTCGCTCAGCATAACACCCTCAAGGTCCATCCATGGATATTGTATCCTTCTAATTTTCCTGAGATTCACTTAGATTCAGGCTACCTTCTGAAGTCAACGGGGAATGTTTGATTATCAATGCCAAATTCAAATCTGAAATGTTTCATTTGTCATTCTCCCAAAACAGGAGTATGAAACATAGGAACATTTTTCATCAGAGATGCAATAAAATCCTTTACTTTCATCTGTACCAGTGGTTCGCAATGAGAGATTATTTTTCTCACTAGTGGATATTTGGCAATGTCTGGAGACAATTTATTTTTTTATTGTTACAATTGGAGGACAGGGGTGGGTGAGAGACTGCCATTGGTGTCATTAGGTAGATGTCAAGGATGCTGCTGAACATCCTACAATCCACAGGACAGCCCCTCACAACAAAGAATTATCCACCGTAAATGTTAGTAGTATTGAGGCTGAAAAACACTGCCCTAGAGTATAACTAGATATGTAGCTGTGATTGTTTGATACAGCAAATAACAAAGTATCATCCCTTAATAAGAAGATTATGGTTATGCTTGAAACCATTCTTTTTTACTTCTGGATGGTAGTTTTATATCAGACTTCCATATTGTGATGAAAGTAACTCAAAGGCTTCTTATTTCCCATTCTGTTACTTATTTTCCTTCACTGGCTCCAAAGGCAACCGTCCCCAGTGTTTAGTTCTCCATCTTTTTTTATTTTTTGCAATTACTTCCTCATTGAAGTACATGACATCGTGTACGCAAAGTCTGACATAATTTGGACTTCTGTGCAATCCAATATCTGCACTCTCATTCATTATACATTAAACCACCTCTCATTATTTTTTTTTTGCTAAATTATTTGATCAAATTTAATAAAGTTTAAAACATGCAGAAAACACTAGTATTTTAATTTGTCATGGATACTAACATATATATGGGTGGACTCTAATGGGAATTTTTTTATAAGAAAGTTTTGATAAGGGTAATGCCAAAGATAAAATTTTCCATATAATTCTTTCAATGAATTAATATGATTGGCTTTTCCATCTGACAAGATAGTTTTCAAGATGTAAAGCTTAAATTATAGAAATAATCTGAGTATAGGAGAATAAGGTTATCCAATGTTAAAGAAAACACAACTTTGGAATCATAGTACACCCATTCTAGGATTGCCTCTACCATCAACATAAGAATTCAACAAAGTCTTGATAATCACAATTCATAAACCACAATCTCTTCTGCCATCAGAAAAATAAAATTTTATCAATACCAAAAGAACAAATAAATATCATAGACAAACTATAGTATCCTAAATGCTACAGAAGAAATTCCAAAATAGACAAAAAGTTTACTATTAGCATATTAGAATGGCAAAAATGTATTTTCTACTTCTGGTCCAAAACTGCTTATAATGATCCAGCAATTCCTCTACTAGGTATTTACCCAAAGGATACAAAAAAAAAAAATACTTATTCGAGGGGATATATGCACCCCAATGTTTACAGCAGCAAAACCACCTCTCATTATTTAGGATATAATTGTTAATGCACCAGCTGGCTAGCTGCCTGCTTCTGGGTCCAGGGGAAGAAGTGGCATCTGTGAAGACTGCTCCCAACTGAAGCCTGGGAGGTGCAGCCGAGGTGTAGACAACCATCTCCTCTGGCCCCCACTGGGAGGGACCAAAGTCACATCCCCCACCTCCCCAGTATTCCTACCCAGAATTCCCTGACGTCAAAAGCCAAGGGCCCTGTAACTGATCTTACAGGTGGGGCCTCCATCTTAGCAGGAGCTCCCTGGCCATTCCAACCACCTCCTCTTTCTTATATTCCAATCCCTTCTACCCCCACTCCCAACCCTTTCCCCAGCAAGTGATGGTTCATAGTCAACCAGTAGGAGAGACTAAGTCAGAGCCACACATGCAAGGCAAGGTGACTGGTACACACCAAGTCCTTTCCTCCATGTTGCTCCTGGCTTGGTGTTTCAAAGTCCAGGGACCATCCGGTCTGAGAGTAGAAAAGGGCAAGGCCTGAATCAGCTTCAGGGCCCCAAGATGTCTTATGTCAGGTGCTCAGCCAGGATCCTACTAGTATAAAGACAGTATCTAAGAGGCAGTGTGTGACAAAATACAAAAATTGTATAGTATAGGAGCACCTGGGTGGCTCAGTCACTTAAGCATCTGACTCTTGATTTCAGCCCAGGTTATGATCTGATGGTTTCATGAGTTCAAGCCCCACATCAGGCTCCAACCTGACTCTTCAGAGCTTGCTTTGCTTCTCTCTCTCCTCTCCTCTGCCCCTCCCCAGCTTGGGCTCTCTCTCTCTGTCTCTCTCAAAAAAACAAACTTTAAAAATTATACGTTTAGCTCTTTATTGTTATTTTCAAAAACTGGACTTTAAAACTCCCTCTCAGAGACCCCCTGTATCACAGTACACCCAAATATACATTTCTTGCCTTTGTCCCTCCCTGAAACTTTTCCCATATATTCAGGTATCCAAAATAGCTGATGAACTTTTCCTTTGGACTTCTTATCATCCCTTCAAAGCCAAATCTGAAATTAAACTCCCAAGCTGTCTTTCCCTCCTAACTTCTCTATATCTGCTCACATTACACAATTCCTCCAGCTGCCCGATTTAAGCTTGGAGTCCTCTCTGACAGCTTTCCCCACACGTTCTGGCTTCTCATCCCCCAACCCTGTCAATTCTCCTTTATTCTCTCTAAGCTGTCCTTTTCCTCTCCACTCTCACTGCCCAGTGCTTCAGCCCTTACCGTCTCATGAAATCTGTCCACATCCTCTCTGAAAAAACTGTACCTTGTGTCAAATGACAAAAATAATACATTGAGCAATCAGTTTGATATCCTTTATTCAAGAGAAAGCAATTCATGGACTGGGGGAGTCAGTGCCTCACAAGCAGTGGAACGCTGTTCCCAAGGGACATTAGAAGAGGCAAGTCAGAAATAGAGCATGGTTGGCTGAGAGGTTGGGGATTTCCTTATAAGGCTAGCAGGTCTAGAATAAGGTAAACTAGTTAAAGTTGAGTTGGAGGCTTACAATTGGTGTATGCTGGGTTTTGCTGACAGGCATTTCCGGTAAGTGGAGGCTGACTTAGGTTTAGATTTTGTGACATGGACTGGGCCACTGAGGGGCCTCCATTTTGTGGGACCTGATGTACAAATTAACTTTATCACTTGCATGTCTTTTGATCCACAACACTCAGCACAAATCTTAGCCCTGCGTCTGCTGATTTGTTGGAATTTAAAGTGATTATTTATAGGATGTGTAAATGAGCAAATATATGGTCTTCTATACCTAACTTACTTATACATTTAAAAATACTGATTTGTGCTTATTTTCTCCTGCCTCTCCATTAAATTATGTGCATCAATGTCAGTATAAACTTAGTGTGACCAGTTTCTTTGAATGCCTACTGTGTGCCAGGCATCATACCAGTCATTTTTATCTTCACCATCCTTACAACTCTGAGGAAGAAATTATTCCTGTCATCGTAATTGTTATTGTGTTCATGTAACAATCAAGGAATCTACAGTTCACAGGTACTTGGTAACTTTAATGAGTCCATATAGCTAATTAGTAGCACAATGGTCACAATGCTATATCCAAAGCTATTCTGTGCCACCTAGCTGCTTCTTAGTATTATTTGTACATTTTATTTTAGGAATCTGAGTGCAGAAAAATTACTGGAGGCAAGAATGTAAGAGGGCCTTCTACTATTTTCACCTAGTATTTGTGTCCTAGTATTAAAGACAAATACCATTTAGATATCTAAATTTCTAAGCTCTCTTCTCTAAGAACTGGCTTCCTCCTCAACCTCACACTGCAGCCAGGCCACAGCTAATAACACCACAGCTACCTAGACCCACGTTTGGCCATTGAAATGCCAAGAGGCTAATCTGTCTCTTTTGGTCATGTGAAATAAAGATAAGCAAACTCAGGGTGTATGGGGCCACATACAAGGACAAGTGGAGAAAGCAAGCTGGTCTTCAGAGAATACAGAATGAAGCAAACATTCAGAGAGAAGTCTTAACAAGAAGCCATATGGATCTAGGGGGCAAAGACTTAGGGTAGCTGCTAGGGTCTAAAGATTTTCAGACCCACTTTTTTGAGAAATCCATATCATATGCATTTGGTAAGTGAAAATAATAGTAGTTGAGCCTTTTTCATCATGGATGTTTGCAATCAATTTTGCGCATTTTCCTTTTTTAAAAATGTGTGTTTATTATTTTTGAGAGAGATAGAGAGCAAGTGGGGAAAAGACAGAGAGAGAGAGGGAGACAGCGGATCTGAAGTAGGCTCTGTGCTGACAGCAGAGAGGCCAACTCAGGGTTCGAACTCATAAACTGTGAGATCTTGACCCAAGCTGAAGTTGGATGCTGAACTAACTGAGACACCCAGGTGTCCCTTGCCCATTTCCCTTTTGAAGTATTTGAGTTGCATTGATCCAGGAGCATTAATCATAGGAGTGACATTCAGAGTCAGAACCAGAGCACAGACAAGATCTTGCCACTACCCTGCATGGACCTGGCCCAGTTACTTTATTGTCCTGAAACTTCTTGCCTAGATATCCAATGAGACTAATATTTGCCCTACTCTGTAGTGTCAGAATAAAATAAAGTTTATGTGACAGAACTTCAGAAAAGAATAAATAAACATAAACTATTATTTTGACTCATGATTTCAAAGTAAAAAAAGAAAACACTACATATTTGAAGAATTTAAGTAGTTTCAAACTAGAAACAAGACCAGTATCATATCTTTTAATAACATAAAAGGATTTCTGGTATATTTGTCTTACACTTTTCTGTATTTATCAGAATATCCATGGTAATATCAAAAATGTTCTCTTTAAAGGAAGCTAGATGGAGAATGAACATGAAATTCAGCAGGTGCACTTACCTTACATTTATATATCAGTGCGTTCCTGGTACACCAAACAAGCATGACTGGTGATGTAATCAAATTATGGTTTTAGCTGTATGTTCTTTCAACATTTTTTCAGTGGTGGCGCCTGGAGGAAAGGTCCTTCCCCTCCTCCTACAATGGATATTTGGGCAGTCACACAACTTTTCTAATCACTCTCAGATAAAAACATCTCACAGTCATATTAAATCAAAAACACAGGGTCAATCTGGTCGTTAGAATTCACAGCCCCAAGCAATAATTAAATCTCAGAACTTGCTCTGTGTTATTAGCTAGAGCCTGGGGCAAGGGGCAGGGCAGAGGCCAGCTTCTGCTGCTCTTCTAGAGCTCTTGGCTCTTCTGGTTTCCTAACAAGGCTTTGATCCTTGGGCTGGCCCCAGAGGGAGGGAAATGGGGGAGATTACAGTCTGGTGTGGCAAGTATTGTTGCCTCTGATGTTGGGGCCCCTGCACGGCAACTATTTAACATCAACTTTTTTTTAGTTGGTCTTTTCATGAGTTCCTTAAAGAGTCCTGACTATGGGATGTGCAGCTCCTCATCTTTCACCGTTTCTGCAGTTGGCAGGAATCTGATGGTCAGCTTCCACCTTCCTTCCGCAGAGATCGTGTTGCCTCCTCAACAGGTTCTGTCGGGCAGATGACGCACCTCTGGCCCACATGCATGCTCTCCTTGTCCCACTCTTCGTGGGTACTTAATTCCTTCCCAGATGCAGGCCTCTCCACTCTCCCTATCCTGCCAAAGCCACATGAACTTTTTTGGGAATGCATCAATCACATGAAGGGCAGCTCTCCAAGAGGGTCATTGAAGCCCACTCCCTCTGAGCTGGAGGTGAAGACTGTAGCTCTACTCCTTGTCCACATCCTACTTGGGTGGTGGTAGAGATGCCCACCAGCTTTTTCCAAAGTACCTTCTTTACAAATCCTTCTACTTGTTCTACTTGTCCTTTTATGATATGCTTGATCTGATTTAGGGGTTCAGTAGTTGTGGAACTGGTTAGTAAAGTTTTCTGTTGTAAACTTTGTAGATGGTAGTCTGCCTACACTCACTTTGTTAGCTTATGTCTATTACATCGGTGCCTCAGTTGAAACTGAGGCACAGAGAGTCCTATTTCAACATCCATTTACAAGTGATTATTTGTAATAGTGGCTCCCCAGTGGGGGGAGACCTGCTTTTTCTTACAATCCACACACCTTGCACAGCCTCAATATGGGGCCAGCTTGACCATCATCAAAGAAGCCTGTGACCCAGTGTGGATAAGAAGAGTCAGATAGAGCCCCTATATCCTTGTCTCTTGCAGTCTACTTGGACAGCTTTTAAACATTAAGATTCTGAGTTCGGGGTGCCTGAGCAGCTCAGTCAATTAAGCGTCCAACTTCTGCTCAGTTCATGATCTTGTGGTTTGTGAGTTCAAGCCCAGCATTGGCTCTGTGCTGACAGCTCAGAGCCTGGAGCCTGCTTCAGATTCTGTGTCTCTCTATCTCTCTGCCCCTCCCCTACACATTCTTCCCCCCTCCCCCTGCAAAAAATAAATATTTAAAAAAAATTTTTTTAAAGAATCTGAGTTCAAGATACCATACCAGATCCTCACAGTAATAAAATAAGGATATATAATGTGGGCACTGTCTTCAGGGAAATTGTAGCCTATTGTGAGAGCAAATGGATACACAAACAATACAAAGGAGTAAATCAGAGGACAGAGGAAGAAAATGAGGGAAGGAGGCAGAGAGAGAGAGGAAGCAAACAAAGGAAGCAGTGAGCAAAATATGGGGATGTTAAATATGAGTGAAATTTAAAACTACCAAGCTTTGGTTCTTTGGAACCCTAGTGTTTACGGCCTTCTAGTAATAGACTAAGGTTAATAATCCTGTATTAAGCAGGGAGAACAGGGCCTCAGATAGTGCTCACAACACTCTCTAAAAAAGCAAAAACACCTCTTTCTCTATAAAAAAAAAAAAAAGGAGTATGATTTTGAAACCCTTGGCTTTAGAAGCAAAGTGCAAACCCTGCATTTGATGATATTTCTATCTAATTCTCTCACCGTCATCCAACTTCTCCTTTACCCCTATCAATTGCAGGAGGAAATAAGCTAACACATCAACCTTTCCATCTGAACTGGGCTTGGATTTCTTTGGAGAAAGAATACTACATTGTGGATGAAGATTCCACATTCTTAGAAGTGACCTTAACACGCAGAGGTTATCTTGAAGAAACATCCTTCATCAGTAAGTAAATTTGGATTGGTTGATGGCAATAGGTAACAGGAGCATGAAATCTAAGTTGGGAAATAATTATGAGAGAATGGATTGGAAGAGAATCAGCAACAGGGTTGGGGAAACTTCTTTTTTTTTTTTTTTTTTTTTTACAAATAGTTTATTGTCAAGTTGGTTTCCATATAATACCCAGTGCTCATCCAGGGCCAGGGAAACTTCTAAAGAAAATGTGTGAAATTGTATCACAGTTTTTACTCAATGTGAGTGATAGACTTGAATATACACCCCAACTTTTCATCCTTCTCTTCCTGTTGGGCCCTTCCTGGGAGGTTCCATTATTTCTCTTTGTCACCCCAAAAGATGCCAGGAAAATTAAAACCTTTCATAGCCACATATTACAATCCCCAAGTCACTCAGTTTCTTTTAAAATTGTTTTTAAGCCTCTAATACATGATTATGCTTAGTTCTAGCTATTTCTTTTGAAAAATTATTTGTGAGTACATGATACATTATTATGTTTTGTTGTGGATATTTCTTTTGATTATATATAATTGTTTTCACTCTGCTATTAGGTTATAAATTCCTCCAAAACAAGCATTTGTACAGCATCAAATTTTTCTATGTTCTACAACTTGAGGTAAATGGATATATAATGACTACATAATATGTGTCATTATCATCATTAATAAGTAACAATAATTATTATAATAATGCATTAGATTTTGATAACATCTGTAGCTGCCAAAACTTTCAGAGATCATTTCGTCTTTGTTTTCACTACCTATTAACAAGACAGATAGGAGTGGGTTATCTTCATTTTACAAATGAGCATCCTGAGTTTCCCAGACATTCGGAATCCAATCAGAGACCTGCCAACATATTAAAACTGTTGGAGAGAAGCCAGGAAGGAGATGGCTGAGAACAGGCAATTAAGAAAAGGCAAGCTGGGGTCACCTGGGTGGCTCAGTCGGTTAAGCGTCCGACTTCAGCTCAGGTCATGATCTCACGGTTCGTGGGTTCAAGCACTGCATCAGGCTCTGTGCTGACAGCTGGCTCAAAGCTGGAGCCTGTGTCTTCCTCTCTCTCTGGCCCTCCCTGCTCACGCTGCCTCTCTCTCTCTCTCTCTCTGTCAGAAATAAATAAAACATTAAAAAAAAAAAAAAGAAAAAAAAGAAAAGGCAAGCTGTTCCCTAGTCTTCTCTCCAAGCTCGAGGCTCTGGGATAGGACTGTTCCCCTAGGAAAAGAGGTCAGCATAAGAGCACTCTGATTTCTGGGTGGTGCTCAGCCTCAGTCTACACTGCAGGTTACTTTCTCAACACAAAGTAGAACTTGCTGCAGGAACTTCCGGTGAAATACGCCTCCTTTTTCTTTTAGGGTTCTGACTTTCCAATTCCTTATCTCAGGGATTTCTCATTGGCACAAGTTTGGGGTTATTATGTCAAGAAGTATTTTCATATCCTGCATAAGAAAACAAAAACGTCATCCATCTGCCTAGAACCATTTGGATGGTTGTAGAGTAAACTCTTCAGAGAGCTGTCCCCAGTCTCCTTATCTGAACTAGCCCCTCTACAGGTGCTATCTCCGTGTCCTGATTTATTCTACATAGACCATCCCTGGCAGGCATCATATGTCCATCTGTCCACTGTCTGTCTTCCTCAGTAGATTTCCAGCTCCACTAGGGCAGGTACAACATCTTGGGTAATGCTCAATTCTGAAAATAGCATGGGGCATATAGTAGTCACCCAATATGTATTGTTAAGTAAATTACATCCAGTCAACTCTTCTGTCCTACAAAACTCTACTTAAAACCACATCAGCACCACAGTAGGAAGCTTACTCAGTGCTCCAAGAAGCCCTTCTAATCCCCTCACCCCACGCCATGCTGGGGCTGGCAGTCAAAGAGAAGGAGCTAGAAGAAAACAAGGCAAAGCAAAACAAACCAAACCAACTGTGGGGTTTAAATTCCTGCTCTGATACATATTGTTTTGTGTGATACTCTAATGACCTTCAATTTCTTTATCTGTAAAGTATCCATCTCAAGATTTGTGGATTAAATATGATGCATGTAATTCAAGCTAGCATAGTCCCTGGCATACATTAAACACTTCATAAATGTTAGCTGTCATTATTATATCATGGCACTCAAAATCAAACAGAATTGAAATCACTTGTTTATCTTCTCTTGTAACCTCTTTTTTTAAGTTTGTTTATTTATTTTTGAGAGAGAGAGAGAGAGCTGGGGGGGTGCTCGGGGGGGTGGGCATGGGCAGAGAAAGGGAGAAAGAAAGAATCCCAAGCAGGCTCCTCACTGTCAGTACAGAGCCCAATGCAGGGCTCAAACTCACAAACTGTGAGATCATGACCTGAGCCAAAATCAAGAGCAGATGCTTAACTAACTGAGCCATCAGGCACCCCACCTCTTGTAAACCTCTTAAAGGGTAGTGGTGTACCTCAGCATTGCATTCTTAGCATGTCACAGAGTGCTCACCAAACATTAAATAGTCATGTGCCTACTCAATTTATATAGCAGCACTTAAGCTGTGGCTGAGGACAATAGACACTCCCTCTTCCTTATCTTCTCCAATTCCAACATGTGGCCAGGGGAGGCTCTTCCCAAATACTGACCATTCATTCTCAGTTACCAAACTAGTATTGATGCAAGATTTCTTGAACAGTTTTTAAAAGTCAACACAAGCTCTCTTATCTTGAAAATTATTTTCACACTTAATGGGTTTGGGTGTCTTTGAAAAGATACCAGATTCTCTGAGAATGAGACAGAGGAAAGGAGCTATTCATCTCATTTTATGTAAAGCTTCCCACAGAAGCTAGTGTCAAGTCATAATATTTGATTTCACACACTGGAACAAATGAAGAGTCTTCACCTTATAATGAGAACTAAAGTGACGAGGTGTAGGTATTCTTGATGCATTAGGCCTTCTTTGGAATGTTAGAAACCCAAAATAATCTAGAATACTGCTTGAACATTATGTGGTGAGGGGAGTCTCTGTTCAGCCTGGATAGAGCAGCACCTTTACCCTTGTATCTCACATGGAGTACTTTTAACACTATGTTGCTGTTGTTCAATTTCTTCAGTGAGTCACTGATTTCCTATTTCCTAACAGACCTCAGACCTATCCCCACCTCTCCATTTTCATCAACAGCACTCTATGTTGGTGGAAATTAGTGAAAAATTACTAACAATTCTCTTACAATCATAAATCACTAGACACATAAGGAATCAGGCCACCATGAGTAAAGATCTGCATGAGAAAAAAAATTAATTATTTAATTAATTAAAATTGTTGAAATTATTCAATACAAAATATTCACTCCATAAATATTTGTGAAATACTCATTACATGCCAGGCACTGTTATAATCACCAGCAGCACATCAGTGAACAAAACAGCCAAATATCTCCACCGCCATATGGTGCACATTCTAGTGGCTTCCTTTATAGACTCTAAGATGTCTGGAAGCTAAGACAGTTTGTACTCATCTCTAAATCCTAAGCACCTGGTAGAGTTTGGCACATCAGATGCCCCCAGTGAATATTTATAAAATAAATAAGTTGAAGACTGTTCTTTCTTTTTGTCACTCCTCCTTCCCTGCTTTTCTCTCACTTCCCTGCACTTCTACTTACATGTACTCTTAGCCAATAAGTATAGTTTATAAATACCTTTGGGGAACATTAAGAGAAGTGATGTCCATGTTATCTGTTTTTAATCAACAAAAGAATCTGCTTTGAAAGAAGATTTCTTCAGTCATTGGCTTTACATTCATGGTCTCCCAATTCCTACTTAGGCATTGTAACCAAAGATGAAACTGCAAAGAAAGATAAAGATTTTAAAGCAAAGTTCCAGAAACAGATCCAATTCAGTCCTGGACAGACTACAGCCAAGTGGAGAGTGAAAATTATGTCTGACAATAAATATGAGGCTTCAGAGACCTTCCAGATCATTCTGCTGAGCCCTGTCATGGCTGCACTGGAGTTTCCAGAAATGGCAACTGTTGAAATTGTAGACCCTGGAGATGGTACGTGGTTTCTCTTGATATGATTTATCAACCAGTACGTGTTCCTGTGTCCATTTCAGGCTTTGATACCTCCTCCCTTGGGCTCCATAAGCCACTAAACGTGTTCATACCATTTAGGATTTAAAGCTAAGTAGATCGCTTTAAGGCAGTAATTTTTCCTTTGCCTCTTAGGATTTTTGAAAAGAAATATAGGAGGTTGAAATAGACATGACTTTACCACCACCCCTCTAAAATATGCACAAGGACTTATAGTTAACTTTCTATACAGTCACTCACCTTTGCCCCCAGGTGGCTAATTCTCAGGACTCATTCCAGGCCCACTATCTTCTCAGTTTTCTAAGAGCTCCCCACCAGGTCAGGGGGGCACTTTAGATATCCCTTGTTCTAGAAGACTGGGAACCAGTCAACTTGGTTTTAATCTGTGTTCCACAAAGTTCTGTTATAGTTGTGCTTCATATCCTTGAATCCACAGGTTGATTTTATTCATTTATTTGTTCATTCATACAACAAATATCTCCCAAGAGAAAGGGGAAAAAAGTTTTAACTAATAATTGTGCTATTTGATGCCCCTTTTTGTAAAAGAAAAATACTCCTTAAAGGAAGGCTTTTAATTCATCTTTGAATTTTAATCAGACACATTGATTATCACAATAGTTGAAAGAATTCAGGCATCATCTAGAATTGCATGACTTACTATCAGGGTATAAGTCTGAGTTGAATTCACAAGAATGCTTGGAAAGTCCTCTGTATTAGTATGTCCCAAAATGCATAACAGAGAACAGTAGTATAATAGAATTTCCACACCAGGGTCAGAAAGCTTTCCGTGGACCAAATAAATCTAGATACTGTTTCAAATACCTTCCTTCCTTTGAAGCATCATAATTCACGCTGGCATATTAATGTTTCTAAGAAACTCTCCTATAAAGAAATCTGTTTAACTTTGTTTAACCGGTTTTCCCAAACTAGACCATGGACCTTATTATTATTATTATTATTATTATTAAGGAACATTCTTTAAAATCTCTTAGTTATAGTTTTCTTGAAATACAATTTGGGAAATACTATTCTATGCACTTTGCATTTTGTCAGACAAAAGTGGAAAAAATTGCCCCATCACCCAGTGAACAAGTAGAAAACATTGCCCCAACACCCAATCTTCTCAGTTTTGTCAATGACAACACTTAGACACATGAATCAACTAGGAAAGCCAAATGTTAGGATACATGGCTAAAGCAGTAAGAGTTCTGAGGAGAGAAACTAGAGAGAACACCACAATCCTAGGCAGTTAAGCCTCCTGGAGTAGGCAGGGTTTGAGCTGAGTCTTAAACAATAAATGAGATTTGGATTCATGGATGGTAGGGAAGTAGGCTTTCCAAAATGGGAAAATAAAGACTATATCTGAATAACCCAATATTAATATATTTTTCCAAATATCACATGATATCAATAACTTTAACTTACTTTTAGCTTCTTCCATGATGCCAAGCTTTTGAATCAAGGTATATGAAGACAGTAGACTACCACTCAGGGCAAAATGGAAGAAAGAAATTTATCACTTGTCTTCTTCCTCTGTAACTCAGGACCAATATTTTCTTGGAGGTAGATACCAGTAACTGTTGACACTAAATTATGCAGCAAAATCAAGAAGAAAAAAATTAACCCATAATTAACTACCCAATTCAACATTGAATTCTGGGTTAACATTTAGTAGTAATTTCAAAAGAAAAAAGGATGGTGTACAATATTTTTCCTTCTTGCTTCCAAAAGGCAGTGTCTATGTGTACATATGTTATGAAAGAAAGAACTGAAGAAGTTAAATGTGGTTTGATCCATAGTGACTTCAGCTGTCCACTTGACATTGTGAGTAGGAACAAGCCACTTTAAATCTTTATTTTTTTTTTAAAACAAACACACATATTTAATTATACAGTGCATAGTTGATGAAAAGCCCTGGAAAACATTGAAAAGCCCAAAGAAAAATAGTATACGTAGTTCCATCAACAAGCGATGACCAATATTCATATTCATATTTCAGTGAAAGTTCTGATGCGGTGGATACATGCATAAATATACAGACATGTGCATGTGTGCAGGTACACACACTGGACACAGCTCAGTAAATTTCAGTGCAAATATTATTTTTAAAATTAAGGGTATAAGTATATTAACTATAATTAAAATAAAAAACTTGATTAAAAAAATTAAGGGTAGGACCAGCAACTCAATTTTCTCAAAATATTAATTGGCCAGGGTCTTCCACCCAATAAGTGGTGACTAAAATGTTTGTTGAATAAATCAGGGAAAAAATTGTTTCTGCGTTAATGAATTAGATTCCCTGACCGTTATAAGCATTAGGGGGAAAAAAAAGCAGTAAAAATAAAGGACAGAAGTGTGTGATCTCTATTTAAAAGACTTAAAATTTGACCTCAAAAAAAAAATACAATTTCTGCAAGATTTTCCTTTCCATTTTAGTGCTAGCTTTTCTCTTTGAACCTTTCAAAAGCCTCCTAAACCCAGTTGCACTGCCTGTCCGGCTCCACTTCATAATGAACATTTCCTATTCCCACTATATTTTATATAGTCAGTTGTGCTGGGGAAATATAGGGGGCAAAGGCTATGGTACATTTCTACTCAGGTTAAAATATCACAAGTATCCACAATTCAATGGCAGTCTTGCTAAAGAGCCTTCTACCATCTTTTTCTAGAACCTACAGTTTATATTCCAGAGGCAGAATACAAAATAGAGGAGCATGTTGGAGAGCTTTTGATTCCTGTAAAGCGGTCTGGAGATTCTAGCCAAGAACTAATGGTCATTTGTTCTACACATGAAGGTATGAGGCTTTGTGGAGTACTAATAAGATACCCAGGAATACGATTCTCAGTCAGGATTGTGGGGATGCATGGAGTAGCGGGGTGGTGAGTCAAGTGCTTGGGGAAGATGGAGAAGCCTGGACCACCCCCCCGCTCTGTGTCCTGCTGCTTGACAACTTTGCAACCACACGTGGGTGCCCTAACTCTTCTGGAGCTGGTTTCCTCAACCAAGGATAAAATTTTACTCAAAACTGGGATGAAAGTGAATGTTGCAACTACCTCAAAGTTTTTTGAGGGACAAATGAGACATTTTATGTGGAAATCGTTTATATATGCTGGTGGAAAATATAAGTAAAAGAGTCTTAATTTTAATAGTTCGCATTGCATTGAAGAAGCAACATAAAGTAGTCCATATGTCCTATTAAGTCTCTTCTCTCTCCCCACCCCTATGAAAAATACCCCCTAATCATGGGCCCAGGTTTCCTCACACCTCAAAATAACATCCCATTCTTTCTGACCTTCTATACAGTCAAAATTAGTTGCCCTCTGTCCAATCCCTCAAAGTCATATTTTCTCACTCATTAAAACTATGTAATAGGCAAAAAAGAATGGACCTATAAGAATACCACGCAAATGAGAAGAATAAGCTGTAAAAGTAAACTACATTGTTCTATGCTCACGCTAGTAGTTCACCTGTGACACCAAATGTGTGCAGTTTTTTTTTTCCCAAACCAAACAATTTTCCAATTTCTGCGCACACCAGCTGAGTATCCTAAAATTCTGATGCCATCTACCTGGAGATAACAAAGACCTCAAAGGGTAAGGGCTCCATCCCATAAGACTGCCTTCATTTCAGATACCTATGTCAAGTTTAGGCTGCTATGGTTGTTATCTGTGTTTCTGAACTACTGGGTATCAATTAGAAGTTCCCACTACCCCTGTTTGTGTTTGAGAACTTTCTAGAACAGCTTGCAGTACTCAAGAAACCATTAACTTACTAGATTACAGGTTGTTAAGGATACAACCCAGGAACAGCAGATGGAAGAAAGGCACAGGCAAGGTATGTGGGAAGGGGCACAGAGCTTCCTTGTCCTCTCTAGGTCACCTTTCCAGCACCTAGAGGTGTTCAGCCATCCAGAAACTCTCTAACTCCTTTGGTTAGAGTTTTTATGGAGGCTTCATTACATAGCCGCTATTGATTAAATCATTGGCCATTGGTGATTGAATTTTCTTCCAGCTCCTCTCCCCTCCCTGGAGGTTAGGGAGTGGGGCTGAAAATCCCAACCCTCTAACCACTGGCTGGTTTCCCTGACAACCAGCGTCCATCTCAAGGCTACCTAGGAGCCCCCACCACTAGTCATCTCTTTAGCATGCAAAAAAGACTCATCACTTCAAAGATTCTAAAGGTTTAAGGAGCTTGTGTGCCAGGAAACAAAGACAGAAACCAAATATATATTACTTATTATGTCACAGGCTAATTTATTCAGAGCTCTCTATAGCAAGGGGATCAATCACTTGTATTTGGCAGGGACTCAAAGGCAGGCAGAGGATTGAAATGCTTTATAATGGAAAAAAAGGAAGGTATTCTTTGATTAGAAGCTGTTGGCATAAGAAAGCTGGAGACCTACCTGGTTGATTAAGGAAATATATTTAGCTTTCTCTGGTTGGTCCTAAATTGGAAGCCAGGGCAAAAATTAGAGAAGCTGGCAGTTATTAACTCCTGACCATTAGAAGCCAATCATTACAGAGGTAGTGATTTCACTTCCTAGACTTGTCGCTGCAGATAGATGGTGGGTCAGATTTCTATTTTTATTAATGGTCTGACCACTCTCTGTTCATATGTTCAGTCTGTCCAAATCCGTGCTCACACCTGCTAAACATCCAACACTGCACAGCACAGCCCACACAATTAAGAATTATCTACCCAAAATATTAGTAGTGCCAAGGTTGAGGAGAAGAACGAGAATAAATTCTCCTCTGCCCTGAGGACAAGGAATTTGGCAGTAAGCAGGTAATTTATTATTTTTTTGTTTTTTTTATTTTTATTTTTTTTATTTTTGAGAGAGAGATAGAGACAGTGTGATCAGGGGAGGGTCAGAGAGAGAGGGAGACACAGAATCCGAAGACAGGCTCCAGGCTCTGAGCTCGCTGTCAGCACAGAGCCCGACGCAGGGCTCGAACCCACGAACTGTGAGATCATGACCTAAGCCGAAGTCAGACACTTAACTGACTGAGCCACCCAGGCGCCCCTATTTTGAGATTTTGAAAGCCACGTACAAAGACAAGCCCCTGTAGTACATCTTCAAGATCTTCATGTTTATGTATGTCTAGAGATGGACAGTCAGGTGCCCTGTCACCTATTCTTTAACTAAGACTGCCTTCTTGAAGGCATCCCCTGCACTGTCAGCTACATGTAACTTCAGGATCTCTTAAGTTTTAACCAGCTGTTTCCCCATGCGAGAAGCGAAAAGCAATGAGAAGAAATAACAAGGTGAGGCAGGCTTTGAGGTCCTTGTCAGGTGATCCCTGGGAAGATATGCTTCTCTTTCTCTCCCAAGTCACACTGGGCTCTGGTTGATGTCTTACAATGAATGAGGACCTGGGTGTGCAGGGGAGTGGCTGCAGCTGGGCAGAGAAGCTGACGGAGAAAGTGCACTCATTTTCTGCTTCAGGCTTCCAGGTGGCTTCTGGTACCAGTGGTGTATTCTCTGTTCACACCCATACTGTCTGGAAGGCAATGGTTCTAGAGTTTCCCAGATGTGGAATGGGAGGAATGAGGTGGTAAATAGCCCAATTTGGAAGTTCAATTACAATTGCTAAGTTGGAAGGGACTGCCAAGGTCTGCCTATCCCTCTACTTCTGGAACAAGCTACATTCCAGAAAGACAAGCAGGACAAACTGAGACGTTCAGAAGATTTGGCAGTGAGCCAGCTAGGATAAGGGGCCACCTCCTCCCCCCATGGGAGAAACTACACCCAGATCTAGCTTCCCATAGAACTCCTCAATGGTGCCCTAGATAAGGTCTCTAGGTTCAAGACTGATATTCCCAGAAAACTTTCTACCTAACTGGCACACAACTCAGACTGCTCAGCACCTGAGTCTTGACCCACACAAAAGTCAGCTCTCATGCTTTCAGTAAAAAAAAAAAAAAATTAAGTATAAAAAGGCTAGGGCTCTTCTCTGGAACACAAAGCCACAGTGTTCATGGTCACATCCTGACTCTTGCACATTCTTGTAGAGCAAGAACCTGTAAATTTGTATGTGCATTTGAGCAGCGTTGCGGTATTTATCTTCACCTAATCCCCACAGATACTTAAAAATCTCAAACGATGAAAGTTTAATTTGGTTTTTTAAACCTTATAGAAGTCTCATTAAAATAAATCCTTACCCACTCTTATTTTCATGAATAAAATTCAGCTGTATAAACCACTGAATGGAAAGCAAACTCATGCTTTGTACATTAGTAGTAATTCGCAAAGATTAAAAGTGTATTACACTTACAGGTAGATGAAATCAGTGACTAGTTTTATGTCGTAGTTTGATGGGGATGTCAAGTTCCCACCATTACAGTTTCAGTCTGCTATGGCATTGCCTGAACTTGCTACCTGCCCGAAATGTGCATCATCAGTATTCTCAGACAATAATATGGGTGCATTGTATTTAAAAACATTGTTGGGGTGCCTGGGTGGCTCAGTCAGTTGAGCATCCCACTCTTGATTTCCGCTTAGGTCATGATCCCAGGGTCATGGAATCAAGCCCCACCAGGGACTCCACCCTGACCATGGAGCCTGCTTAGGATTCTCTCTCTTCCTCTCCCTCTGCCCCTCTCCCCTGCTTGTGCTAAATAAATAAATAAATATTTTAAAAAATTATTTGGGAGAAGAAGAGCTGGAGGAATAAACTCCCTCGACGACTGAGAACTGTTATTCTCTAGTGAAATGTTTTAGGCTCAAGGATACCTTAGGAAAGGATGTGTGCAAATTAGTTCTTGGCCCTGTTTTATTGTCAAGATAGGTGTCGTCCATCTTTTTCTTCTCAATAGTCACTTCCTTGTTAGGAAATTGCTCTTATTAGGAGAAAAAAAAAAGGCCAATGAAGAGCAAACCACAGAATCTAAAACCAACAGTCTAGGAATAGTATTGAATCATCCTGTGGTTTTGGTCAGCCTCATGACAAGTATGTTGAGGTTTTTAAATGATCAGCCTTCTTCAGTTGTAAGGCCCTGTATGGTAAGCCGTAAGCCACGGCCCCACCCACTTCTTGGATTGGACTGTTTCTCTGGGTCATGTTAAAGAGGAAGTAGAAAGCACATTATTCTGAGCAGGTTCCAAGCACAGCCAAACAAAAGATTTTCTCCTGTTTTTCTTTAAAAAAAAAAAAAAAACTATTCTGTGTCTATTTATTTGGGTGTAAGTAGGTTTGTAGTTTATAGAAGTTAACATTGCATCTTGGAGGGGTCCTTTGGATCATTCAGAAGTTCCTTGACTGTAGACTTTCTGGGGGTAAACTCCTTCAGGTTTTTGTTTATCAGAACATTTCAGCCTCTGTCTTGCAAATCTCAGGCGACAGTTATTTTCTCTCAGCATCTTGAGGCATCAGCAAGTTCCAGCTCCCAGTGCTGTTGTTAAAAAGCCTGCCCATGGTCTAAAGTCATCTTTGCAGTGATCTGTCTCTTCTATGTGTTCAAGATCTTCTCACATTTATTTGGCTGTATCTGTGAATGATCTGAGGGCTTTACTTGAGGATTCTTTCCTCCCAAGGAGGATTTGTGGTGCTTCTTCCAGGATTCAAGAGCACCGCTGACCCGGAAATTCTCCTGCTCTTCTGCATCCCCAGGCTTCACTGTAGAGTCTTAGATCCTGCTCCCTGATGGGGCCTCAGGCCTGGGGCACAGTGTCCCCTGCAGTGTGAGGCTATACTTGCTGTCAGGATGACACCAGCTGCTACGTGGAATTCCCTTCTCTACCTTTATGGTATTTGGGGGCTGGAGGGTTTAGGAAATTGCTTTTGTTTTATTCTGGCCCTTGATGATTTTCCTTATTCCGATGAGCATAGAAAAGCCAGAATAATATTTCCTCTAGATGTTTCATAGCAGGAGAGCACCCCAGAGGACCTAGTCAGCCAAACTACTGGTAACTCGTCTAGACTCTTCTAGACAGAGCTTCTGGTGCTGCTTCAGCCCAGCCTTCCCCAGCCTTCCTTTCTTTCCACTTGCTCCCCCACCTCCCCCAATCACAGACTCTCTCCCAGGCATGAAATAAACTGTGGCTGGGGCTTCTGACAATAACCTGTTCCAACCAGGAGTTAAATGCTGCTCTTCTAAAGAGGAGTGATTTTCTGTCTTGCTGCCCTATTAAAAATCATATTAAATGAAATTTGTATGTTTTAAAGAATTTATAATTAAATACTATAATAACTAAAGATAATGTGCGGAAGTAAAAGATGCCCCATCAGGAGATGAGTCTTTTACTAATGAGGACGGTCTCTGCCTCAATTTTCTCATCGATAAAGTGCCCTAGCCACTTCAGAAAGTTATCATATACTATAACATAGTGATTCAATTAACCTTTAGTGTAGTTTCTTGATAGAACTTTCTCTGACTTTAAGTACCATCTCTGATTTTTGTAAAGCAAATGTACTATGTAGCTGCAGAAATTGAGCTATATAGTCTCTGTAAAGAAACAATTTTTTTTAAATAACTTCATAGATTCTCAGACTCCTAGTGATGTCTGAAACGGACTTGCCCAGGGGAAAATCTGTGCCATTATCATTGTGGCTGGAGTGGCATGCTGCATCTAGGTAGTAACTGCTGGTAAGAGCCAGTTATGTACACCGCCATCCCAATCTGTGCTCTAACTTCACATTGATAGTGAAACTGGTCAGTGGGACTATTTACATGACAAAAATCAGCAAAGACTACAGAACAGGGCTTTTGTGAGTTTTGTTTATTTGGAGAGCCAAGTGTTAGACTTTACCAGCAAACCATCAGTGTGGGAAAGGGGCAAAGGAGAGAGGGTGATTCTTACGTTAGTAGGAAATTAATCCTTTGGTCCAATCTTAATTTGGAGGATTAAACAATACTCAGTAAGACAGTCCATCCTGTCTCATAATCTACTTCTGCAAACAAGGGCATAGTATAGGAGAGCCTTCTCTAATGTTCCTTGCAAAAATGCTATAGCACAACCACTGGTCAGGGGCCCTAACAAGACTTGAAGCTCAATTGCTAAAGCATCTTTTTGAAAACAACCTGGAACTACATCTGTGCTCCTTGGACATGCTTCATTATTAGATAAGAGAGACATACAGACCATTGCCAAGGAACCTGATCTTATATCTCAGGTTATATTTGATGTTTTCAGAACAGAATTTTCTCTTTTAATTCCTAGGGATTTTAAACTTGCTACCAATAAAGTGGAGCTTTTATTTTATATAACTAAAATAAATACCAGTATTCTCTATTCTTGCCTGTTACACATAACTGATCATTGGTTTTCCAAAGTAAAATTTCCAGAATCCTAGGAAGAATGGGCCATTTAAATCAACTGAATTTTGGAGTGCCTGGATGGCTCAGTCGGTTAAGTGTCCAACTTCAGCTCAGGTCATAATCTCACAGTCAGTGAGTTCGAGCCCCGCATCCGGTTCTGTGCTGACAGCTCAGAGCCTGGAGTCTGCTTCAGATTCTGTGTCTCCCTCTCTCTCTACTCCTCCCCTGCTCACACTCTGTCTCTCTCTGTCTCTCAAAAAATGAATAAATGTTAAAAAATTAAAAATAAATAAATAGAGTTTTTATTAAATGAGATATTAATTAGCCAAGCTTCCTCAATCAATACTTGTTGTTTAAAAAAAAAACATGCTAAAATATATTGTTTTACTTTTGGTTTTAGTCAAGTTTCACAGCCAAATGATTTTCAATAGAATTATATTTCAATCTTTCATTGAACCCAGAAAGCTACCTAATTACATGAATGCCTATTCCACCAAGTGGATCAGTCAGCTGAAAAAACTGAATAGAAAGGGAAAAAAATCCCAATCACTTTTGTTTTATGAACTATGAGAAATCATTTGACTATTCACTAGACGAATTATGTTGAGAAAGAGATTTAATAAAGACAGTTGCTATTTAATAAAGATAGCATTAGATACTTACTGTGCAAGTCCAGTGTGTATCTGCTTTTTGGTATTTATCCTGAGGAGCTAAATGCGGGGCTTCTGGTAAGGATGTTTTCTCACTTCAGCTGTCACATCAACATTCTGCATGTCAGACAACCAGGGAAAATTTTTAAAAAATGTATTCTCCAACGTATAATCCCTTTTAAACTTTGGGCTCAAAAAAGCATCTCAAAGATTGTTATTTAATCTGATTATTGAAAGAGCCTATTACTTTTCCCAATTTTTTTTGTGTATATCCTAAAGCCTCAAAGGTCTCCCCAATAAACCGAGTGTCTCATTGTGTCCCTGTGAACTTTCTGTATAGTAGCCACTTACCTCTCTGTTTAGTTGGGGAGTGCCTCTCTCTAGCACTTCTTGATAGTCCTATCTCTGGCATCCTAAGAACAAGCCTCTCCTTCCCAACTTGGCTCAGAGAGCTCTTCCAAGCATGGGTTTCACAGGACTGAAGTGGAAGGAAACATCACGAAGGAATACATTTCAAACCACAGGCTGGAATTGGAGCTTGGTTAGCTTCCCCAGCAAATGATAATCCCCCAGGATAGCTATCCACACCTAGAAGTTACTGCCCTCTGCCTTTGTAAACATGTATTCTCATCAATCCCTCCAGCTCTAACCCTTTTTTTTTTTTTAGGTTCCCAGAATAATAAAACAGTCAATTCATTACTACCTGATAATTCTAAAATTTGTTCTATTGAAAAATCATCCTGAAACATTTTGAGTTAGTGCCCTTCTGAGTAAAACCTATGAGGTCAATTTGGGAATCATTTTTATTTTCTAACAGGCTGTGTGTATACATGAAACACACATTCATCAGTATCAACTTGTATTGGGGCGCCTGGGTGGCTTAGTCGGTTGGGCGTCCGACTTTCGCTTAGGTCATGATCTTGCGGTTCGTGGGTTCGAGCCCCGCATCGGGCTCTGTGCTGACTGCCAGCTCAGAGCCTGGAGCCTGTTTCAGTCTGTGACTCCCTCTCTCTCTGACCCTCCCCTGCTCACACTGTCTCTCTCTCTCTCCTAGAAATAAATTTTTTAAAAAAAGTATCAACTTGTATTTATATGGATTCAGATTAGCAAAAAGGCAGTGGACATTGGTGTGAGCCTGCATATCCATACACCATAGCCACAAACAAGAAAGACCCTTGTAGGACTAGAGTGGTCAGTTCAGAAGCTCACTGTCTCATCCTCATTGCTTCTTATGAAGGAGATGTGTGGTGGGAAATGTTTCTCCTTTCAAAAAGTGTTTCTTTAATATATTGAGTAATTTTACACAGTCTTTATTCTACCTAAATCTGGTCTGCCTAAGTCATTTAAATTACTGTGACTACTTTTACTCTTTTAGCTCTAAACCTGTTATGTTGCTTTTTTTTTTTTTAATACTGCAGAAAAATGCACTGACTTGAACTCTTGGTGGGGATTATAAAATGGTAAAACTCCTATGGAAGACAGTACAGAGGTTCCTCAAAGAATTAGAAATAGAACTGCTATTTGGTCCAGCAGTCCCATTTCTGGGGATATAGCCAAAGAAGTTGAAAGGAGTTGAAAAGATATTTGCACACACTTGTTCATAGCAACATTATTCACAGTCGCCAAGGTAAAGCAACCCAAGTATTCAAATGGATGGATAGACTAAATGTGATTTGTATGTACAATAGAATATTATCCAGCCTTAAAAAAGAAGAAAATTGGAGCACTTGGGTGGCTCAGTTGGTTAAGCATCTGATTTTGGCTCAGGTCTTGATCTTGCAGTTTGTGGGTTTGAGCCCTATGTTGGGCTCTGTGCTGTGAGCTCAGAGCCTGGAGCCTGCTTCAGATTCTGTGTCTCCCTCTCTCTCTCTGCCCTTCTTCCACTTATGCTCTCTCTCTCTCTCTCTCTCAAAAATAAATAAACATTAAAAAAAAAAAAAGAAAATCCTATCACTTGCTACATTATAGATAAAACCTTGAAGACATTGAGCTAGATAAAACAAGAGAGTCACAAAAAAGAGACAAATACTATGTAATTCCACTGACATGAAGTACTTAGAGTTGAAAATTCATGGTGGTTGCCAAAGACTGAGAGGGGTAGGGGAAGTAGGGAGTAGTTGTTTAATGGGTACAGAGTGTAAGTTTTGTAAGATGAAAAAAGTTCTAAGTATCTATTTCACAATAATGTGAATAAACAACACTACTTATATGTACACTTAAAAATGATAAAGATGGAAAATTTTAGGTTATGTTTATTTTACCACAATAAAAAAAATTTGTTCTAATTCCCAGAAATCCTACTCCTAAGTATGTACTCAAGAGAAATAAAAATATATATTCATTCAAAGATCTGTACTAGAGTATTTATAGCAACATTATCCAGAAGAGCTAAAAACTGAAAACAACCCAAATTATCAACTGGTAAGGAGGAAAACAAATTGTGGTATAGCCATACAATGGAGAATACTATTCAGGAAGAAAAAGGAAAAACAAAAACCTGATGAAACTCAAAAACAATGTGCTACATGAGAGAAATCAAACACACTAGAGTAAGAACTATTTCACTTGTATGAAATTCTCATAAAGGCAAGTAAATGTGTAGAGACAGAAAACGGATTAGTGGTTTCTAGGGCTGGAAGACGGAGAAGGATTGCCATGGGTGTATGTCGGCTTTTACGGGTGGATACAAATGTTCCCTATTATGCTTCTGGTAATGGTTACATGACTGTATACATTTGTCAAAACTCATCAAATAGGACATTTAAATTTGTGAATGTTAACGTATGCAAATCATTATAATAAAATTTAAAACACTGCATCTAAACTGAAATCTTCCAATCAACCCTGTACTTCTTGTGAAATAATAAGTAATTTTGTGGCTGCATTTTGGTGCCGTGCAAGGAACTCTAGTCAGGGCGTGAAGAGTCGGATTACATAGGGCATGCAGTTCTGTGGCCGTGGGAAGGGGAGAGGCAGGAAGACATCTGGACCATGACCATGGCATGGACTCTCTGGTCCTAATTTCTCTGCGTTTCAGTTTCCCATCTGTAACTTGAATGAATTAAGCTAAACCAGGCCTAGTATTTTATGATCCTTCAGTTTCTTTAGCCCCTAATGTAACAGACCTTATTCAGTATGTATCCTGTTTAAAGACCACCAACTGTGAAATACCAGGGTCTGTTCTGAAAGCCTTCTAATTACAATATTAATAACTATGACTGTCAGAGGTAAGTGTGACTTATAATTCATATAGCATTGTGCTCCATGCTATTACCTAAAAACAGTTGGAAGAACCAGTGAGGAACAGGTTTCCTACTTGGAATTCCATTTCGTCTCCTCTTCTCTGTTCCATCTCATATTCCCATAGGTTCTGCCACAGGCTCCATTCCTTCAACGGCGTTATCTTTCTCTGACTACATCTCACGTCCAGAAGATGGCACCAGCATCCTCCGCTTTGACAAGGATGAGGCTGAGAAAAGCTGCCGGGTCTTGATCATCGATGACTCCCTCTATGAAGAGGAGGAATCCTTCAGTGTTTCACTGAGCCTGCCAGTGGGAGGGCGACTGGGAGCCCAGTTCCCCACGACCAAGGTGGTTATCCTGGCAGATCCTGATGATGGTAAGTCCATTTCCTGCCTTCACCTCTTTTTTTTTTTCTAGGTAACCTGCATTTGATTCTTTTTTTTTTTTTTTACTTTAGCTAATTAACATATAGTGCAGTATTGGTTTCAAGAGTAGAATTCAGTGATTCATCCTAACACACAGCCAGTGCTCATCACAATAAGTTCCCTTTTTAATACCCATTACCCAGCTAGCCCATCTCCCACCCACCCCTCTCTGCCGACCCTCAGTTTGTTCTCTATCATTGAGTCTCTTGTGGTTTGTTTCCCTCTCTTCTCTCTGCCACCCCATCCCCCCTTCTCATATGTTCATCTGTTTTGTCTTTTAAGTTCCACATATGAGTGAAATATTTGGTATTTGTCTTTCTTTGACTGACCTATTTCACTTAGCATAAATACGTTCTAGCTCCTTCCAGTCATTGCAAATGGCAAGATTTCATTCTTTTTGATGGCTTAGTAACATTCTAGTGTGTGTGTGTGTGTGTGTGTACCACATCTTCCTTATACATTCATCAGTCGATGGACGTTTGGGCTCTCCCCATAGTTTGACTATTGTTGATAGCACTGCTATAAACATCGGGGTACATATTCCCCTTCAAATCTCTATTTTTGTATTTTTGAGTAAATACCCAATAATGAAATTGCTGGATCATAGAGTAGTTCTATTTTTTGTTTTTTGAGGAACCTCCATACTGTTCTCCAGAGCAGCTGCACCAGTTTGCATTTCCACCACCAGTGCAAGAAGGTTCCCCTTTCTCTGCACCCTCACCAATACCCGTTGTTTCCTGTGTTGTTAATTTTAGCCAGTCTGACAAGTGTGAGGTGGTATCTCATCATGGTTTTGATTTGTATTTCCCTTATGATGAGTGATGTGAATGTTTTTATACATGTCTGTTAGCCATCTGGATGTCTTTTTTGGAAAAGTCATGTCTTCTGCCTATTTCTTAACTGGGTGTTTGTTTTTCAGGTGTTGAGTTTGATAAGTACCTTATAGATTTTGAATACTATCCCTTTATCAGATATGTTGTTTACAAATATCTTGTCCCATCTTATAGGCTGCCTTTTACTTTTGTTAACTCTTGGCAATAACTGCCTTCTTATTCCACTGTCTTTTGACAATTGAGAGACAAATCTATTTGATATTCCTTTCTCCAAAGGCAGTGAGTGGCTTGTCAAATATGTAGATATCACTAACACCAAGAACAAAAGAGGAATTCAGGAAGAAAATATTTGTGTATGAATTTATTTAAAGAAAAAAAACAGCCTAAGGAAGTGACCCAAGACTTAGAAGCCAAGCAAAGTACCAAAGTTAAGTATCTGATTCTCCAACCTGGACTGTCCACAACGACCCTCATCTTAGCAGCACAAGGGGGCTTGCTCATAACAGTAAGTGCATGATTCTTCAAAAGGTACAAAGGTACCATGGAGCTCCCATGTCTAGGCATCCAGATTTCTCTTCCTACCATATGTGGCAAGGAATTTGGCTCCAGTTCCTGGGGATCCCAGCTGAAATTTGGCTAGAGTAGAAGGGGTCTCCTCATTCCTCAACACCCACCCCACGCCCCAGATGTGATACAAAATATCAAGCCCGATATTACTTTCCTAGTTCTTAATTGCCCGTTCTCAATTGCCCTTTCTACAAGAAGCACTTTCAAGAGAAAATGTCGATAAAGCCAGGAGCAGGATCAGACTCTCTTACTACTAGTCTCAGACTGCTTCATCTCTCAAACAGGCTTCTATCGGGATTTGAGTGAGTGTGAGTTTCTGTGTTCAGATCTAGGCAAGGTTAGATTGGATTCTGAGCCTGGGCATTACCATTTCTCCCCAAGACTTTGGTCAGGTCAAGCTATCTGGGGCTCAGTTTCCCAATCCATAAAGTAAAGAGGTTTAAGTGGGTTGTCTCTAGGGACACTTCCAACTCTAGAATTTGATGTTTCTTTCTTTTTTCAAAGTGTTTGTTTGTTTGTTGTTTGTTTAGAGAGAGAGAGAGAGAGAGAATGTCAGTGCATGTGAGTGGAAACAAAGAGAGAGGGAGAAAGAGACTCTCAAGCAGACTCTCAACACAGAGTCTGATGCAGGGTTTAATTTCACAAACCCATGAGAGCATGACCTGAGCCAAAATCAAGAGTTGGATGCTTAACCGACTGAGCCACCCAGGTGCCCCTAGAATCTGGTGGTTCTTGAAGTCCTTTTAAGGCTTTAGTTAACCATTACTCATACCTATACAGTGAAATACCCTATAAAATATTTGAGTATTTTTTTAACAAAATGTTGTCATGAACTTAAAAATTCATGTTAAAATTTTACTCCTAAAAACTCAGGTAAAAAACAGAACTAATCACTGAACTTGAATGGCCTTCTGATTCTGGCCACCCATTTTGTTTTCTGTTTCTCCAAGGCTTCCCCATAAATAAATTCCTATTGTTAGACTCATGCTATTCTTTCCTATGTGGGTGCTAGGAGACGCCCCCAAAATAATATGTCTGTACATTATATATTTTCATGCTTTAACATTTTCTAAGAATATAATGAGTTACACTTTGATAAGGAAGTACATTGCAATTCTACCCACACATTTAGGAAGAAATGTATCTTAAAAATCATCCTGAAAAACTAAAGCAGAAGTAAAAAATAAGATTGTCTAGACTTCAGTGATTCGCTTTTCTTTCCCAGTGAGAAGTATGTTTCTTACAACCTCTTTACCTAACACTTTTTAAGAGTTTATCAAAAAGCAGAGTGTCCCGCATAACTACAAACACCAGAAATTTGCATAAATGATCCATCAGACGTCAAAGCTAAACAAGAAATCTCACAGTGCTCAGGATGGACTATGGCTTTTTTACGTACGCAAAAGTGAGTTTACTCTTGGAACCACCTCATGGAGGAACTCAGACAGAGATTCTTAATCCAAATCTCAGTGTTTGTTTATATAGTAAGAAATGAATGGCTGTCAAGGGAGTGGACATTCAAGTTGACTGGTCAGTAGGGTAGGCTGAACAATGGCCCTCAAATAAATCCATGTCCTAATCCCTAGAGTTTGTAGTATGTTACCTTACATGGGAAAAACTGCAGATGGGATTACATTAAGAATTTTGAAATGGATAGATTAGCCTGGAATATCCAAATAGGCCCAGTAGACTCATAAAGGTGCTTACAAGAGAGAGGCAGGAGGGTCAGTGAGAGAAAGATGTGATGATGGAACCAGAGATGATCACTGGTTTACTCATTAATTCTGTGTATATCCTGGTAATCCACTTCGGCTACATTTTTCTCTGTGTTTTTTATATTTCTTTTTTTTAATTTTTTTAATGTTTATTTATTTTTGAGAGAGAGATAGAGACAGAGCAGGAGCAGGGGAAGCACAGAGAGAACCTGAAGCAGGCTCCAGGTTCCAAGCACAGAGCCTGACACAGGACTTGAACTCATGAAACACAAAATCATGACCTGAGCTGAAGTCAGGCACCCAACTCACTGAGCGGCCCAGACACCCCATTTATATTTCAACTAATAAACTTTTATCTGTAAATCATGGTGGCCACTGATATAATAGACTATTTAAATTATGATAGTCAAAGTAAGAAGTGCCTGAGATGAATTTTCTTAGTTTACTCATACAGCATTATGTGAACAACAGAGTCATTATGTGAACAACAGAGTTAGTAAGATGAACTAAATTGGACTAATCTGTAGGGGTAACTATATGCAGGAATGTTGCCAGGTAAACTGGGGAGACCCAGGTCCTGAGGCCTAGACCCAGCCATCCCAAAGAGGTTGCCAAAGCCTCTTGATCTCATCACAAGAAAGTAATGTTATTATTCTATTTAGCTGAGAAATGTTTTGCTTCCTTAAACAGAGGTCAAATATCCCCTTGTCAGATGGGTCACCTACAGCAATACCTTTGTGAAGGCAATTACAATGGAGTAATGCGAAGAAAAGAAATCATTCAGGACACATCTAAGATCCTGGCCCTGCACTGCCACAGAATCCCTTATAAAAAAACATCGACTGCATTATGGCAGATACCACAGAATATGGCCAATAAACATTAGCTAAATGAACATATGGTAGGCTCCATATGCATTCACTGGGCTTCAGACCTAGCTTCCACTGGCCCTGTACCAGGTGCAAGAGAAAACTGAAGACACTTTTTTTTTTTAATGTTTATTTATTTTGAGGGAGAGAGAGAGACAGAGTGTGGGCAGAGGAGCAGAGAGAACTGCCGGAAATTTGAAAGGGAGGGACACAGAATCCAAAGCAGGCTCCAGGCTCTGAGCTGTCAGCGCAGAGCCCAATGCAGGGCTCAAACCCACAAACTGTGAGATCATGACCTGAGCCAAAGTCAGATGCTTAACTGACTGAACCACCCATGTGTCCCCTGAGGACAGTTACTAATTAGCAAATTGTGTCTGTTTTATATTTAAACACTTATAGCAGGTTCCTGCTTTTCTACTGAGGATGTTTATTTCAGTTTTTATGATGTGATTTGAAAACTTGTAATCTGCTACAAAAAAAAAAAAAAAGAATTGATGGGGCGTCTGGGTGGCTCAGTCGGTTAAGCGTCCGACTTTGGCTCAGTTCATGATTTCACAGTTCGTGGGTTTGAGCCCTGCATCGGGCTCTGTACTGACAGCTAGCTCAGAGCCTGGAGCCTGTTTCAGATTCTGTGTCTCCGTCTCTCTCTGACCCTCCCCTGCTCATGCTGTCTCTCTCTTTCTCTCAGCAATAAATAAAACATTAAAAAAAAGAATTGATGTCCAATTTCATAGAGAGCTGTTAGTTTTGTTTGTCCTAAGGCAATAAGATTTGTATAACATGCATAAAATTTGCCTATAAAGATTGCCAGATAGATTAGTATCTTTATCATTAAATGGATATTGAATAGAATGATGACAGATTTAAGAAAACATTATAAAGAAAAATTGTATAAAGAAATTGCACATACATAAAGTGTCATTTTGGTGAAACAAGCACATCCTACTTTTTTTTTAATGTGGTTAATACTGTTGCAAGACCAAGATAAAGTTCAACACATAAATGGTTTTAAGACCAAGATAAAGTTCAACACATAAATGGTTTTAAAACATGAAAGACATTTTTCTGTGCTGTAAATCCAGGAAACCATTCAGAAGAAAGAGTATCACTATGTTGTATAAAGTTATTCATATTACAATACAATTGCCACAGGCTTCATAAATAGAAAAAAATTATTTCAGTTCTTATTTTTTTAAGTTTATTTATTTTGAGAGAGAGAGAAAGAGAGAGAGAGGGAGAAAAGCAGGCAGAGAGAGAGTGAGAGAAAGAATCCCAAGCAGACTCCCCACTGTCAGTGCGGAGCCCAGTATGGCACTTGAATCCACGAACCATGAGATCACGACCTGAGCCAAAATCAAGAGTCAGGTGCTCAACCACCTGAGCCACCCAAGTGCCCCCTCAGTTCTTATTCTTAAACTTGGATGCCATTGTTCACTTTTTGCGGTTTAAAAAAGTTTTACACTGATTGCCACTGTTGTCCTGCACATATCTTTCTGGAAATGCTTAATACATTTGACATTGTGACCACTCATTCTTCTCAGCTCTCTGCTCTTGATACCCCTGGTTCTATTCCTCTTGCCATCAATCCATTTGTTCGTTCATCTGTCCATCTTCCTTCCTTCCTTCTTTTCTTCCTTCCTTCCTTCCTTCTTTTCTTTCTTTCTTTCTTTCTTTCTTTCTTTCTTTCTTTCTTTCTTTCTTTCTTTCTTTCTTTCTCTCTTTTGGATTCTTTCCCCTCTGCCGGTCACCCTAAAGTTTGATTCCCCCACTACAGTTCTCTTTATTCATCCATATTGAATGGTTATATCATGTTACAGGATGGACTCAAACTTGTGTGCTAACACCCTCAAATCTTATCTTGGGCCCTAATTCTTGAACTCCAGATTCACACACTAGACTAAACTTTTCTAGACCTGTCTACTTGGATATCCCATCAGATGTCATCATCTTGCCCTCTCTTACCCCTAGCTGAGATTATTCCCCTTCCTATATTCCCAACGAAGTGATTGACAGCTCCACTCCCACACCCCAGGGTGTTCTAGCAGCTGCCTACCTCCAACCACTGGGTGCTGCTCAGGGCACTTACCCCGTTCATCTCCCCCTTCAACCTTAATACTAGTATGTACTTCAAATCATACTCATGTGTCACCTGGATAATTGCAGTAGCTTCCTACTTGGTAATCTTAACTCTTCCTTAAATCTGTAGCTCACACTGAAGTTAGACAGATGTACAGAAAACAACAACAAAAACCAACCACCTTTCTACTGCTTAAAATCAGTTCCCACGTTCTATAGAGTCTAAAAAGTAAAGACCCATCTACTTCACATTGACCCAAGTCCCTGCAGTATCTGGCTTCTACCTTCCTCTCTAACTCATTCCCAACATCCCTTTACTCTCTCTCATCTCATATGTCACTAGGAATCAAATGCTTGTATTTCTCCCCAGGCACTAGGCTTCTTCAGGCTCATATGCCTTTTTCCCTATTAGCCACTCTGTTTGGAACATTCCTCCCAGCATTCCCACTGATCCATTCTCTGGATTCATCTTCAGATCCAGCACAGCTTTATCTCTCCCAGGACTCCTCCTTTGAGCCTTGAGGTTGGACCTTCTCTTGTCCAACCACTCGGGGGTCAGCTGATTGAAATTGGTGAGGCTGCCCTCTTACACCAAAAACACCTTGACAGCAAAGAATCCATATTCCTCTACATCCCCAGTAGCTACCATGGCACTTAGAGCACAGAGAGGACCCTCAGTAGATGCTTAACTGAAGAAAAAAAAATCGAATTTGACTTCCTGAAGCCTGATATTAAAGAACTCACAGTGACCCATAGTCATTGCCTCTTTCTTTTCTAAGAATTCAGGAATCATTTTAAATAAACTGTTAGAGAGTTTTTCTAGAGATTAGGCTTACCAGTTTGCCTCTAGATCTTATTTTCTCTGCTGAGGCAACTGAAAAAATATTTCCCTACCTCCCATCTTTTGACATCTCTCCTGTTCTGAGTGGTTTCTCAAAATCTACCTATAGTGCATCTGTCGCTTCGTCTGAAAGTCCTTTCTGGATCTTGTCGTGAAATTTCTCTGAATCTGAACATTGAATACACCTTGAGTGAAGGTCAGATCCCTTTTGAGAGTTTCACTTCCCAACTTGTCGTACTCCATTTCCCTATTTCCATTTAAAGAACATTCTCTTTGAAAGGAGATAAAAACACATCAATGGCTGTGGAATCAATTTAACTTAAGTATGACGTGGTCACAACATCGTGCTCTCATGATGGCCCACCCTAAGGATTACTGCCACCGCCCCAGAGCTACAGCAAAGATAACTGGAGATACTGCTGGGCAACAAAGGAGTCTTCTCTCTACTTCAACAAATCTCCTGATGCTCTATACACAGAGCATCTCAGAAGAGTTTCATGATTTTTCTTCTAAGAGGCACAATCCTACTCTTACATCTTATATCTGACTATATTCCTAGAGGCTTGGTACATTTTTCTTCTGCATAGCAGCATAAGTGACCAAATATGTTTTTTCTTTCTCACCTCTTCCCCTTCCCTATACATAATACAGAATAAGTTCTGTGCTAAAAAATCAGATCACTTTGTCCCAACTCAAAAAAAAAAAAAACCTTTGTAATAAGTTCAAAATATAACAGAAGTGAGTTAAAATTATCTGTTTGACAGATTCTTCAGTACTTGTAATACACCAGCCTCTGTGTTGCTGGGGTACAAAGACACTTGGACTCTAGTCCCTGACCCTGAGAAGTATGTAAGGTTCTAATAAAAACACAGAATGGCGTGTTAGCTTGGTAGCTTTAACATTTTAACTTTTTACAGAGGTCATAAATCAAGAGAAGTTCTCTTTTTTAAATATTTTTTACATTTATTTATTTTTGAGAGAGAGAGCATGCAAGCAGGGAAGAGGCAGAGAGAGAGACACAGAATCCAAAGCAGGCTCCAGGCTCTGAGCTGTCAGTACAGAGCTCCATGCAGGGCTTGAATTCATGGACCGTGAGACCCAGACTTGAACTGAAGTTGGATACTTAACCAACTGAGTCACCTAGGCACCTTAAGAGAGAGAAGGAGTTCTACAGATAATCCAGTGAAGAAATGGTCAGAAGACATGAATAGACACTTCTCCAAAAAGGACATCCAGATAGCCAACAGACACATGAATGATGCTCAGTGTCACTCATCATTAAGGAAATACAAATCAAAACCACACTGAGATATTACCTCACGCCAGTCAGAGTGGCTAATATGAGCAAATCAGAGAACTCTAGATGCTGACGAGGATGTGGAGAAACGGGCACCCTCCTACACTGTTGGTGAGAATGTAAACTGGTACAGCCCCTCTGGAAAACAGTGTGGAGGTTCCTCAAAAAATTAACCATAGAACTCCCCTATGACCCAGCAATAGCACTGCTGGGAATTTACCCAAGGGATTCAGGAGTGCTGATGCATAGGGGCACATGTACCCCAATGTTCATAGCAGCACTTTCAACAATAGCCAAACAATAGAAAGAGCCTAAATGTCCATCAGCTGATGAATGGATCAAGAAGATGTGGTTTATCTATACAATGGAATACTACATGGCAATGAGAATGAACTCTGGCCATTTGTAGCAATGTGAATGGAACTCAATGGTGTTATGCTAAGTGAAATAAGTCAGAGAAGGACAGATACCATATGTTTTCACTCATATGTGGAACAGGAGAAACTTAACAGAGGACCATTGGGGAGGAGAAGGGAAAAATAGTTGGGGAGAGGGAGGGAGGCAAACCATGAGAGACTCTTGAATGCTGAGAACAAACTGAGGGCTGATGGGGGTGGGGGTGATGTGCATGGAGGAGGGCACTTGTTGGGATGAGCACTGGGTGTTATATGGAAACCAACTTGACAATAAGCTATTTAAGAAAACAAATAAATATAAAATAAAAATAAAAAAACAAGAGGAGTTCTAAGGAGACTATTTGGGGAGTAATGTGTGTCATGTACAATATGGAGGACACAGTGAATTGACGTTTGGCTCTACCTGGAAAATCACAATGTAGGAGAAAAGCTGGTCGGCTGCTCTGAAGGATGAGCAGAAAAGAGGGGCTGCATCAGGATTAGGCAGTATTACTAGAGTTTATCAAGGCAATGGTTGCAGAAAGGTTGCCAAAATATATGTGAGCCAGGCACTCGGGAGAGACAGAATGGACTTGTCTTAGGTCTTATCTGCAGGCGCCATCTAGAGGGTTGAAGGATCCTCAGCAGAAGCACTGCCAATGCTAATGAATTGATGAAGGATTAAGTGACCCAGAAGAATGGAGATGCATCATCCTCATCAAGGGAACAACAAATGAGAAATATCCAACTATGGGAGTGAGGGCTCTCTAGAGAACACACAAAAGTGCCCATGACAAAGAGAATCCGTTTTCTTCTGTCATCTAAGACCAGAGCGTGACATCACCATGATGATACCCACTAAGGAAGAACTTCCCCACCCTTCTTGCCTCTCCTTCCTCTCTCCTGTCCCAAGCTTGGATGTATCAAAAACATTCAGCAGCAGCAATGGGAAGGTGGCATGAAAGGTCTAGGCAAGAAGAAAAGAGAGGATGCCCCCCCTTCTCTTGGGAGCACAGGCCTCCCAAGTATGCCCCATCATCTCAGGCATAGAACTACTCAGAACATTAGGAAGCATGGGGTAAAGAATGCCGAATTTCTTGAGGAAGTTATATATGGCTTCCCAGAGCAGGTAACTCTTATTCCCATTCTGAAAGAATGAGTAGAAATGTGTGAAATCAGATCTTTGGGAAGAGAGTTCCAGCGAAGAGAACATCACCAGCAACAATGGAGGCCCATAAACACACAGTGTGTTGGGTACACAGTGAACTGTTTGGTGCAGCAGGGCACAGGACCTGTTGAACCCAGGGATTCCAGAAAAATTGACTCCAGTCAGAGAAGGAGAGGTCTTGTATACCATGGTAAAACTTTCAGACTTTCCTCAGCATTAAGAAATCTACTAAAATACATCCTGAGTAAATAATGCTTATTAAATTTGATTTCTACCTTCCAAATTTTAAATTTAATTCAGATATGCTCCTGTATTGCATTATGCTTGCAGAGGTCTCATCTCTGTAATGTTAATCTTCCATTTACTATCTCAGAGGTCATTCCTCCATCGTGAAACTGCTTCTTGGTGTTTACATTTTTTTTCTTGCCTCCAGGTTTCACAGTCTAAACAAATATTCATTTCAAAACTTTTTTGAAACCTTTTCAAAACCTTTTCAAGACAGCCAGTATAACTGTCTAGTATAACAGCTAGCTAAACCTTGTGTAAGCCTTAAATAGCCAGCTAAATTCATAGGCTACTTTTTACAACACAGAGAACAAGATATAACAAGGTATACCCATGAAAGTCCTAACTTTCTCATTGTCCAACTTTTCCTCCCTTCAGGAGATGGAGGCTCCTCTTCCACCTGCCCACACCCCACCGAAGTCTGAGGCCCACTCTGGCTTCCTTCGACCGTCTTTTTCTAGGGAGCCCCTTCTCTGCCCCCAGGGAAGCGCTTCTGGCATCTCAGCTGATGGAATCCTGCCACACCCCAGGATTTCTGCCTATCCCTGTGATCAGCAAATGTCATGAAGAAAGGAACAGCAGCCCCCAAATTCAGAACCCTGGCTAGACTGTCTCTCAACATAAAGAGGAGTTTCTCCTGAGAAAAAGTCTTCTAAATTCCCCACCATCTTTTCCCAAACAATAGCTGACTTTCCTGAGTTAAAGCTAGTTGGCCAATTTTCCCCAACAGAGAAATTTCTTTATATGACAGAAATCTCTTGAAACAGAAAAATGAGTAGAATTCTAACTGATCTTATCTCACTGCACCTCCTGGAGTCAAATTTGTGGCATGTGATTCTGACATGTGTGTGTGTGTGTGTTTTCTCCTCCAGCCTGTGGGATCTTTTCTCCTCCAGCCTGTGAGATCTGTCTAGTCTGATGACTGTGACAACACCCAGGGTCACAGAGCCAACAAGATAGTTGGCATGGTGGACTGAAGTATTCTTAATTTGCCCTTTGATGCCTCCTTAGAGCCTACCCTGCACTTTGGGAATGCCGAGTACCATGTCGATGAAAGTGCTGGCTCCGTGGAGATCTCTGTCTGGAGGACAGGCACTGACCTTTCGCAAGTGTCATCTGTCACTGTGCGCTCCAGGAAGACAGAGCCAGCATCAGCAGAAGGTGAGAGGACTTTTTTTTTTTTAATGTGTCATGGGGTACCTGGGTAGTTCATCTGAGTCTTGATTTTGGCTCAGGTCATATCTCATGGTTCATGAGTTCTAGCCCTGTCTCAGGCTCTATGCTGACAGCACAGAGCCTGCTTGGAATTTTCTGTCACCCTCTCTCTCTCTCTGCCCCTTCCTTCTTGTGCTCTCTCTTCAAAAATAAATAAATAAACATTTTTAAAATAAAATAATAAATATATCATTATCAAGATATATGTATAGAGTGGAGTCTCATCTGTTAAGTGTAGTATGCCTGGTCTTTGTTGATGGGCCCTGATTTTAAGTTTCTCCTACCTGAGCACATAGATGGTCTACATATGGAATGACTTTTGCTGTTTACAAAATAGACTTTACGATCCATTTGTTACCCACTGGATTGTCATGGACCCAAACTAATTTTCCAATGTTCAGAATATTTGTAAATACCATAAGCTGCTCATGACAGTATTTCAGACCAAGATACCCCTTTAATGGCTGAACAAGACCCATCTCCTGGGGAAACCCAGTTACCTGTTGAGCCCTAGAAGGGAAGGAGGTTAGCACTCCAACTCAGGCTTTTTCCTTGGCGTCAAGCAGCATGTCCTCATGGCCACTCACCTTTGTCCTTCTTGATAAGGACAATCAAGGCCTGGCTGACAGTGGAGCTAGACAGTTCTGAATACTACTTCCTCTGGGGAGCCTGTCAGCTGCTTTATCAAAAAAATAAAACAAAAACCCAAAACGCAGAATAATTCAACAGGAAAAGAAAGGGAAATTTCCATCTACATTGATACCCACGTTTTCTCATTTGTCGTCTTGGACCTCTTAGTCTTCTGGGTAGTGGACAATCAGTTAGTTCAGGACTAGCGTCATATACATCCAAGACACATGAGAATATTTTAAAATAAAAACACACACCCTACAAATAAAACCCAGCAATATGAAAGTCTACACTAACTAATGAGGCATCAAGAGAATAAAATATATATTTACCTCTGAAATTGTAAACTCAGTTTCAGTGTATACCCATAAACAGTTCAGGAAAATAAAGATAATTAGGTTTAGAGCACAGTCCTTGCTGTTGCAAGAATTCACATGTTATAACTCTCTAGTGAATATATCATAGCACATGGTACATGAAACCAGTAATGATCTTTACAGGGGTTTTGTCTTGTTTGTTTAGTTTTTTGTTTTTGTTTTTGGTTTTTTTTTTTTTGTTTTTTGTTTTTTTTTTTGCTTCTTTTACTTTTCTTTCTTTTTCTTCATTTTCAGAGAAGGTCATTTTTCACTCTCTATGCATTTGTGGAAACAAAAATAACTAGACTAAATGGCTTATTGGACTATTTTCCTTGTGGTTGGGAAAATAAAATTTGAGTTCATTTAGATAAATCCCTTTTCATACAAGTAATGACCCTTCTGCTAGCTCCCAAGTAGGGATGGACTAATCAAAGTAAGCATCTGTGGGGCAACTGAGTAGCTCAGTTGGTTGAGTGTCCAACTTTCCACTCATGATCTCACAGTTCATGGGTTTGAGCTCCACATCGGGCTCTATGCTGACAGCTCAGAGCCTAGAGCCTGCTTTGGATTCTGTGTCTCCCTCTCTCTCTGCTCCTCCCCTGCTTGTGTTCTATCTCTCTTTGTCTCTCAAAAATAAATAAACATTTAAAAAAAAGAATACCATCTGCTTTGGTAATTAGCAATAATAATTATGCATACATAGTTATACTATCTCATTATAACTTGTTACATAAATAATAATTATAAGCCCTTTGTACTAGATGCCTAGTACTCCATTTGCCAGACTCCATACTAGAATATTTGCTATATCATCTCTAATCTTCACAACAACCTTGTAAAATAGCAATAATTATCACATTTTGCAATTAAAGAAATGGATACTCAGAGAGTTTCAATAGTTGGTACAAGTAAGCAATGGACTCAAGATCTAAACAAAAGTGCAAAAGATTCAAAGGTCTCTTTTCCTTATTCTCCTGCCCTGGTACTTTTCAGCATAATCTTGTTTTGTCTTTCTTAAGTATAATTATTTAATGGCTTTTTTAAAAAATACCTTTGCAACAATCTTAAAAGTGACAAGTACAGGCAAAGAACTTTTTTTCCTGAATCATTGAGGGTAGGTTGCCAATAAATTTGGAACCATCTCTCTGAAAACTTAGAATGCCATTCCAACAGAGATATTCTCCTCTATGACTACAATGCAAACATAAAATCAGGAAATTAACTTGATAAAATTACCTCAGTTTAATCCTCACACCTCATTCGAGATCCACCAGGTCTGATGTTCCCTTATAATTAGATTCAGGCTATGCATCTTTGGCAGGAAAGTTGCAGAGATGACACTGTGTTCTCACTGAATTCAATCCAATGTCACACCATTTCCATGTATCCCATTAACGGTGGTATTAACTTTGATCACTTGGTTAAGTGGTATCTTCCAGGTCTCCCCACCTATGAAGTCATTTTTCTTCCTTTGCAATTAATAAGTATTTTATGGAGAGATACCTTGAGACAATATAAATATTCTGTTCCTTGATTTATTAATGTCTTTATATCACCTAGGGTTTTCTATTGCATTCCATTGGTTATAATTTATTGCTGTCTTTACATTTGATGACTTTTTTTTTAAATAAGTAGCAAAGAAACTATATGATCAGGTGAACCAACTGACTAATTAATAATGCAGGATGTGACACAAACTCCATGCCTTAGTAAAATTGAGCAGAATGTGATAAGATTAACCAAATATCTGACAAAGGTGAATGAGTGAAACCTAATGAAAATTAAATTTGTGATAGTTACCTTAACAATTAAAAGTTAAAAAGATAAATTCTTCACTACAAATTGAAGTTGCCTTCAGATAACCTTCAGTCTATCAGTGGGATTTTTGTGGAAGTACTTAGAAAGTGATGTGTCTGGTATCAACATGGAGAACACTAATGAGGATGGCCTATGCTCATGGATGAGAGACTATCATGGCATTAAACAGAATACGGAAGCTTTCTCTTTCTGGGGGTTGAGCCACAAAATATGATTCTGAGGATGCTGCGTACATAGGAGAATGTGATTTTTCCCTGAAGGAAATTTTTCTTTGAAGGAAAATTTGGGACAGTGAATCTTACAGTCTCACTTTTGACTTCTCCTTTCCCACTAGCTGGAATAGATTATGTTGGAATCAGCCGAAATCTGGACTTTGCTCCAGGAGTGCATATGCAGATATTCCAAGTGACAATCCTTGATGACCTGGCACAGCCTATCTTGGAGGGTCCAGAGAGGTTTGAATTAGTACTCCAGATGCCGGTGGGTGCAGTGCTTGGAGAACCAAATAAAACCACCATTTTCATCAATGACACCATCACTGACTATAAGCAGAATACTGGTAGCTCCTTTGATTGAAAGACTAAAGACTTTAACAGCCAAAATATGTCTCCTAACAACAGAATGAAACTGTACTGTATTTACAGCTTAGCAACTCTGGAATATCAATGATATTGTACTGTTACTGGTGTTATATATATATGGTGATATTTGCAAATATAGTTTATGTGACTGTATGGATATATGGAGAGATATGCACATATACAGAGAAAGGATTGAGCCCACAAAAGATTAGACTGTATTCTTGTTTTCCTCTTCATATTTTCTTTTACTTTGTTTCTAGAGCTTGTGAAAACCATTGTCATCAATTAAATCAAAAGTTAAGAACAAAAGGGTCAGCTTCTCTTGGCCAATTGATGCTCGACGTGAAGTACCCTTCAACCACATACATACTGTCACCGTCTTCCATGTTTTCAGGTTATCGTGATAAGTAAGAGTGCCCTAACTGAAATTTGCCCATAAGCTGAAAGCTCCTTTTTTGCCAGTTCCTCAGTTTTCCTCTACAAGTCCTTTTATCAGAGCCACTTAGGTAGAGAAATCCTTTCATCACCTCTCCCTTCTTTTGCAAAAGCCTTTTTATAGAGGATTAAAAAAAAAACAATAAAATGATTTTTTAATGCAAGTTTTAAAAGAGAGAAGAAAGAAAAGTTGAAGAGTTGCATTATCCCCAAAATACCCAATTAGTTCTTAAGGAAGTTTAGTTGGCAATATAAATTACTGATAGCATACCTTAGTGAATACCCCATAAATCCAAGTTTCCCAACTATTTTGAAATACATATCTTTGTTCCTGTCATATCTTTTAGGCATTTCTTTGACAACCCCTTTTTAAATCTGTGTTTCAGGTATGACTTAACCTTAACAATTTGCACATGATAAAAAAACATTTCAAAAAAAAAAATTCAAGAAGCTGTTCCCAGAGACAGTGAAGGCAAGAAAAAGGCCCTTGGCTGCCATATGGTCTAAATATGTAGGTAAAGAAGCCCTATCTGTTATCAGTGTGGATTTTGTTTCCTTGCTAGACAACATCAGCTTTTCCAACCAGAGAGGAGATTTTCCCAAGCTACCTTATAATTCTTGACCTCACTTCTCCTTAAAATTAGAAACTTGGACTTGATTTCCAGTTCTAATTCCTGTCTGAATACTTATCTACCAACAGAAAATCATTCTCCCTCATCTTATAATTTGCCTAGTTACCAGGATCAAAAATCTTTTAAACTCAATTTAACTCAAGAGATATTTATGGAGCTTCTCCAATGTGTCAGAAAGATATGAACCCTTCATAATTTTTTTTGAAAAAATAATGAAAAAACTATATATTGGCCAGGTATACCCAACAATCCCCCAACCATCCTAAACTTTCCACTGAGTACCTCTGTGCCCAGGAAGAGTCCACATTGTCAGCCTTGTAGAGAAAGCCATAGAGGATTCTATTTTGAACCTGAAATTAATCCCAGTCTTTCTGTATTTTTCAGACAATCTCTCTCCCTCTTCCCCCAACCCTTCTCTCTCTCATTCTGCCTTTTGTGAAGGAACTCCATTGAGAAGAATGCAGTGTTTATGACTGTATCTTTTCTCTTGGGTAACATTACCAACAGTGCTTTCTGTGAAGTCCGTCTGTTCCATTCCTAATTTCCTCTCAGGAAGACATGCCAGGGAAGCAAAATGACTTTTTTTAGGCTTCTAGGATTAAACCTGGTGTATTCTATACAATACTCAATGAATGTACATACGGAAAGTGATCTAACCATCTAAAAGAGTGAAAAATGCCCAATTTCCTACCAAGAATGGACTGACACACTATAGGAAAATGGCCTCATTTTCATTCCTCACCTATTCTTTCCTCATGCTAACATTATTAGGGAATAAAAATATATACATATTTTTCTCATTAATACTTCAGTTTTCTTAGGGATTTAGAAAGCATAATGGAGATATTCCAGATGCATTCAAGATGTTGCTGCTACTGCCTAAACTATTAGTGGAAAAGTGTTGTATATTTTATTCTAGTATCCAGAGTCCAATTTACAGAGCCCAATTTACGGGAGCCCTGCCTAAAAAAGCAGGCAGCCAAGGGCGGTCATTTACAGGAGCAGAAGACACACCAGCTGGAAGTCCATGCACTGCTATACCCACCAGGCCTCAGCCCAGGTGATGACGCACCATGAGGAGCAGCCCAACACTGATGACTCCACAATCCATTTTCTACCAGGTAAGCAGTCTGCACATTTTTTGCCATGAGACACCACAATGTTGCACCTCCTAATCCTATTATTATAATGAATAATTATAAGCAACCTAAATGTTCCCTACTAGGAAATTGTTAAATGAATTGTGGGATATCTACTTGATAGAATAATATCAATTCTAGATTCCCAGTGATCATGTTGTTATTGCAACATTTAAAATTATGAAAAGAGTAAAAAGGATGTGCCTAGAAGGGATAATAACTTTGTTTTAGGTTAATGAGATTATCAGCCTTTTTTTCCCAAACGTACTGTATAGTTACATTGGTAAATATATGTGTTCAAGAGCACATTGTTGCTACTTATGAAATTAAGAAAATTAAGCAGGTTAGGGGCACCTGAGTGTCTCAGCCAGTTAAGCATCTGACTTCAGCTCAGGTCATGATCTCATTGTTCCTGAATTCGAGCCCTGCATCAGGCTCTGTGCTGACAGCTCAGAGGCTGGAGCCTGTTTCAGATTCTGTGTCTCCCTCTCTGTATCTGCTCATGCTCCCCTGCTCAATGTCTGTCTCTCTCTCTCTCTCTCAAAAATAAATAAACATTAAAAATTTTTATTAAAAAAGAAACTTAAGCAGGTTATAATGACTTCATTCTGTTATATTATTACAATTTATGACAAAGGCAAATTGGGTCCCTTGGGAATATTACCCCTGACTTTAGAAAAATGAGCTGGATACGAAGAGGTATCACCCAAACTAAATATGATAGAAGTGAATAGGAAAAGGTAAATCAAGTTGCAAAACTGGGTTTCACCAAAGGTGTCTCTAAATATGATGAGGCAGAGACAAGGAAACAAAACAGACAGCATCTGACAGGTGGAGCAGGCTGAAAATGGCCTCCAAGGAATTCCGGTCCTGCCTGGAGTGCATGAATTTTGCCTCACATGGAAAAGGGATCTCTGCACATGAAATTAAATTAAGGATCTTGAGATGGGAAGACCCTCCTGGGTAGGCCCTAACTGTGATCACAAGGGTCCTTATAAGAGAGAGTTGCTGGGGACCACACGTAGAAGAAAAGAAATTGGGCGATGGGGCCACAAGCCAAGGGAGGCCGGCAGCCACCAAAGCTGGGAGAGACTGAAGTGGCTCTTCCTCTAGAGCCCCTGGGAGCTGTGCCACCTGCCATCACCTGGATTTTGTCCCAGTGATACTGATTTCCGACTTTCATACTTGTATGAAATACATACTTGTATACCTCTGTAAGTCAAGTTCATAGTGCTCAGATGAAGGGCAAGTAATGATGTGATCTTCATATCCTTGAAAGAATATTTTCAGAGCAGGGGGCATATATGCAGCTGTGTTCCTTTCTCTTTACTCATTCACCAGCCTCTCTTGATCTGAGGTTCATGTTGTCATTTGAAGGACCAGTGCCTCAGACCCCTCCATTCTTAGTATCAAGGCATTTCTTGACACTTCCGATATGTCAACTGGATTCAGATGAGAGCAAACACAAACATGCTGTAGTTTTTATGAAGCCTTGTTCTTTTGACTCTACGATGGAACATCAATTTTAAAAGCATGATAGGCAGCCAGGAATCATCACAAAAGCTTGCCTTCTCCACCCCACCCCCACATTTATGAGGCTAAATGAGGAATTTGGGTTCAAAATTATAACCAAGACAAAGGTCTACCATAATTTTGTGTTAAAAATATTATAATTCTGTAAAAATTGGTGATTCATGAGGTAATCTCTACTAACCAAAGAGTTTAATTAACAGGAACCACTCAATCCATCTTTCTAGAAATTTAGCAGTTTACTTACTGTTCATAATATGATCTATTTGGTTGGTAAATGTTAGGATGCATGAAAAAAAAAACCGGTTTGCTGCTGTAAAAGATGTGGATGTGATAGTGCTCTGTAAGGAAACAAGATTGGGACATTCTACATTGGGCCTCATAATGTGACTAGCCTGAAGCACCCACATAAATGACTGAACGCAGATCATGCATTTGACATTCCTAAAACATCTTCAGTGAAAGAAAGTTTGAGTCTATGTCACGTTACTCTTTTTTTGTCCAGCACCTAACACACTTGGCATTATGTGGAGGATTATGTTTCAAGATTACAAGTAAATGAGCAAATCAATTGATGACTCTAAGTATATGACTAAAGTACTATTCTTCTGGGGTGCCTGGGTGGCTCAGTCAGTTAAGCGCCTAATTTTGGTTCAGGCCATGATCTCATGGTTTGTGAGTTCAAGCCCAGCATTGGGATCTGCAATGACAGCTCAGAGCCTGAAGCCTTCTGTATCTCCCTCCCTCTCTCTCTGCTTCTGCTCTTTCTCTCTCTCTCTCTCTCTCTCCCAAAAATAAATAAATAAACATTTAAAAATAATAATAAAGTGCTGTTCTTCCTAAAGGAATTTTTATTGGGTCAGGGTCCCAGCAGGAAAGTCATGGCACACCAAAAAGCATTTAACTGGAGTGTTCAATGAGGGGAATATTGCAAAGGTGTGGTCAGGATTAAGGCAACCAAAAGGGGTGTAGAAGCACTGACGGAGCAGTGACAATGAGGAGTCGTCACCATGGGACCTGAAGAGACCAGGACAGAGCAGTGTACCGGACCCTGGAAAGAACAGCAGCTGGAACCCTACAGAGAGAAGAACCACCCAGTAGGAGCCATATGTGCAGGGAGAGCCAGGGAATCAGTATCCTAAGCTCCCTCTGCTCCCCCACCCTGCTCTCCTGAGCGTGCTTCCCATCAAGCAGATCTAACAGGAAGCCAGAGGACAAGGGAGTTCAGGGGCCGTCGTCCACTGGCGTCATCTCCCGGGGCACCAGAGAATCAGGGACAGTGGATCTGGAGGAGACAGACAGAGACTATAACCAGCTCACAAGTGAACTACACATTCAACCTCTCTGGGACTTATGGGCCTCTGACTCATAAGGAAGCTCAGTTTGTCATTACCAGGTGGGTGTTCTACATCTGAATCTGAAGGACAAAGCGACAAATTAATGCAATAAATAAGGACTACAGTTTCTTTGATACAGTCACTTTAGGATTGTCAGTAAACATCCCAGAGCGGAATACTGAGATAATCTAATGAAAAATATGGCAGTGCCCTGGGACCTCATCTTACCCATTTTGCTGCTTTTGAAATGACATTTGTATATCTCTATTTCAGATGGCCAGAGCTATTGTGTGCATTGAAGAAATGCATAGTGTTGCAGATGTCACCTTTCCAGCTGTGCCCAAGTGATGTCTCTTCTCACTGATGATGACACATCAGCCACCAAAAACAAGGAAAGACTTCTGCTGGTTTCCCACTTGTATATGTGACCGTAGGACACACTTTTCAGTGCTCTGCTCGATCCAGCACACAAGAGCCCTCAAAATGGTCACTTGCCCTCCTAGCTAACAAATGCCACAGCCGTGCCATAGACAAAAATCTGTGAGTCTCCTATTCTAGCTTATTCTTATTTCTCTGTAATCTGAAATTCCATAGGGCTCGAATTACCTTAAAACCTTGATGTTGGTATTTTTTGGTGTTTCAGTCTGTAGGTGATGATTCTTGTCCAGTTGAGAGTATGGGTACTTGCCAACAGGTCCCTGACTGGGTGTCATGATGTGCCAGACCAGGTCATAATGGGAAATTTGATGCCTCTCCCTCAAGCATTAGTGACATGTATTTGAACTATTTTAATGAAAGCAAATATGGTATGGACTAAAATAGAAAATTGTTCTTATTAAGACAAGCCACACATTTTGAAACTGTTTTCTCACTTCTGCTTCTTGCTCAGCTCCCCAAGATGACATGTATTTGGCCTTTTGGCAGTCAGAGCTACTCAGTAGAAACATTTGATCCACACAGACATAACCTGAAAGGATGCGTCTTTTCCTCCCATTTTTTGGTCTCATCTTAAGCCTGTAATCCCCAGATCTTCCAATTACAAGATTTGTTCTCAGATGAGAACATTAATGACACCTTAACCCTGTAGGGCTGGGTGGCCGGGGCCCCCAGCAGCAGTGATGGGGACTGCAGGAAGCGGACTGCAATACTTTCTTCACTGACACAAACTCCATCACACTTGACCCCATCTCCGTCCAAGCCGGCTCAAAGGGACGGCGACCACTTAAGCCGTCAGGACCAGTGGTGATGTGGGGCTTACACCTCTAAGTCCAGTTGTCATTGTAAACAAAGAGGATGGGAAGTGGTAGTTACCCCAAAAGGAAATTGCTTGGCACAAGGGCTGCATAATGGAAAGAGAAAATTATAACTGCTTGAAACCTATGGAAGTTGGTCCATGTCATATTAATTCTTTCCCAATGAAATAACATGACTTCTCATATATATAAAATGTCTCAGAGCACATTAAACCAGGTTTGGGGGTAGGGATTTTTTTTACATCCATTTTGCACTTTTTTTCCATACTGCAATGAGACAAATGGAAGATAAATGGATTTTTTTTAAACTTTCCAGAAAAGAAACCCCCATGCACTTGTTAGTTTGAATATAAATTGGTGCAGCCACTGTGGAACACAGTATGGAGGTTCCTCACCAAATTAAAAATAGAAATACCATACAATCCAGTAGTAATTCCACTACCTAGTATTGACGCAAAGGAAATGAAAACACTGATTCAAAGCTATATGTGTCCCTATATTTATTGCAGCATTATTTACAATAGCCAAGATATGGAAGCAACCCAGGTTTCCATCCAGGGACAAAAGAAGATTCCATACACAGTGAAATATTGCCCACCCATAAAAAAGAATGAGATCTTGCATTTGCAACAACATGGATGGACCCACCCGGCATTATGCTAAGTGGAATAATTCAGACAGAGAATGATATCTGAAATACTGTATGATTTCACTTATATGTAGAATCTAAAAATCAAAATAAACAAAAAACAGAAATAGAATCATAAATATGGAGAACAAACTAGTGGTTGTCAGAGGGAAGAGGTTTTATACCCATAAAATGAATGTTAAATCAAAGGGATAGCCACTTTCAGGTCACAGAATGCATGCCCAGTCTCAGCGTGTGAAGTGGACAGCAACTTTGTCTAAGATAGAACACCCCATTCGTGAGATAATGTGTGTCAGTGGTCCATATCAGGGCTGGTGGGTGGGACTTCCCGTGAGGAGGAAGCTTCTACAAACAGCCTGGACCTCCTATCAGTGCAAACTCCATGCAACAATTTTTAAACTTAATGTGGTTTTCCACTGGGTCCAGACTCCCTGCTCCTCAGCCCCCTAAGAAATCCCCAGCTGTCTAGCCATTGTAGGCAACAAGTATACTTGAGTTTCTTCCTCCTCCTTCAGTCATTCTGAATCTGATCTGTTGTGTGTTTTACATACAAATCAACTAATAAAAAAATAATTTCACTAAGCAGGTGTTTGTGTTCATGTGTATTTATAATTTGTTATGTCTATAATCCTATCTTTCAAGGACTAAAAGAAATCAATCGGAGGGTCAGCTGAGTGCCTCCATAGAGGAAAGTGTTCCACATATTTGCATCTTGTCGAAACAAGAAATCAAACCTTTTTGGACAAGGAATTATTTGATAAAAATACATTAAAAGAGGGGTATCTGGCTGGCTCAGTGAAAGAACATTCAACTCTTGATTTCAGGGTCATTAGTTTGAATTCCACATTGAGTTGAGAAACTACTTAAAAATAAACAAACTTAAAAAGAATACATTAATGGGTACCTGGAAAGCTCAGTTGGTCAAGTGTTCAACTTCAGCTCAGGTCATGATCTCTTGGTCCATGAGTCCAAGCCCCACATCAGGCTCTGTGCTGACAGCTCAGAGCCTGGAGCCGGCTTCAGATTTTGTGTCTCCTTCTTTCTCTGCCTCTCCCCCACTCATGCTTGCTCGCTCGCTCTCTCAAACACAAACATTTTTTTAAATTTTAAAAATACTTTAAAAGATTATTATTAATCAATTTATTCCAAGATTTTTTCCCTTGTAATACAAAAGTCAATATTTTCCAAAAAAAATTACCAGTGGCTCTATTTCCTCATCTGCAAAATGAGAGTATCTTCTTTGTAGGATTGTTGGGAATAAATGTGATGATGTATGTACACTGGTAACTATTAGGCACTTGACAAATTGTAACTACTATTTCTTTCCTTATTCTTATTAACCCTGGACTATCCAGTCCCTTATGTTTCCATTAGCATCTGTTTCTCCAGGTCACTGTCAGCCCCATCTGCTGGCACAGAAGAAACTGAAACTTCCACATCCAAGATTCAATATGGGGATGGGGCCTGATTACCCCTAATTGTGATGAAGTTTAACCCAGATGGTAAGCATTCCCATAAAATCAAAGGCTCAAACTCAAGAGCCATGAAATCATGATCTGAGTCAAAGTCAGACGCTTAAGCAACTGAGTCACCCAAGTGCCTTTAATTATTGCTTTCACTGGGAAGAGAAGGGGGGCCCTCCTGGCCATGCCACAGGCCACTGGAAGAGCTAGAGATAGAGCTGGGACCCAGGTGCCCATCCTTGAGTCCTGAACTATGCAGACTACCTCTCTGTGAATGCTGCCTGTTATCCGCACATGGGTTTAGGCCAACTTCAAGCTCACGCTCAGTCCTCATGGCACCTGTGTGGGCAATCACAAGTGCTCCAATCTTGTAGGCAACAGTGAGCTTCACCAAGCGTGGCTTCACCACAACACCTGCCAGGCATGGACAGAGCACCCCTTACCAGTACTGCACCTCCCTGGGAACTGTCTGCACCCTCCACTTCTACCAGAAATAAGCCATTACTGTGATGCATCCAAATTGCTGGCTGAGTGTGCTAATGACCAGGTAGGCTTCTGAGAGTCTCTGCTGGGAAGGGACCGGGCAGCACTCCAGGCCCTGTGACCAAGGACAGACAAGCCATGCAAGGCTTGGAGAAATCCTAAGTGTCGGGGATCCCAGGTTAAATTGGTTCATTAGTGAGGCTGCTCCAGAACCAAAATCCCAAATGAGCTTCAGACACCATCGTCATACACTATCACTAGTTGCCTTATTTGAAGTTGACAGAATGTTTTTTTAAATCTTTCTCTCATTTAATCCTTCGTCACATGCAAAATATTTTAAAACACCCTACAATAAAAATTAAAAAGAAACAAAGAAACCCTGCGTTACTCAGGTAATAGGGGCGGAATTAAGACCTGAACCTACATCATCTCACTCCCTATCGTAGGCAGGGCATGCATTCAGGTGCCAGCAGGAGCGATGAGCATGTACACGTAGCTGGTAGGGATGGAATTGAGCAAGGAATCCTGGAAGCCGAGGACAAGGAGGCTTGCACTGATTCAACTGAAAGGTATGGGCAAAAGTGCTTTGATACATACGGTGAGCTTAAAGCCGGTAACCAAAGGGTTAATGCGCCTACTAAGCACAGCTGCAGCTTTGCACTCAGCCCTCTTTCCAGCCGCCTTTCAATTTCCCCGACTCTCCTGCTTGCCGGGGAGGGGGTCTGGAGGCTTGTTCTCCCGTCTCCTAGTTTGGCTGCCTCTCCGATAAGGCTTTTCTCTGCTGCACCCTCGATGTCTGCGTGGTTGGCTTTGCTGGGCACTGGGCGGGAGAACCCGGGTTTGGTAGCAAAGCTGCGGAGCTGCCTGTGAGTTTTTGCTAGCGTGTTGTGAGCCCCCAGCTGGTCATGCGAGCCCTCCCCACCCACCCCCCTGCTCTGCGTTCTAGAGGCCGTCCAGGGCCACCCCTACTGGGCGCCACAGCGTCAACTCCTGCAGCGAGCAGTGTGCGGGTTCCGTTTCACAGACCTCTCTCGGTGAGTATTTCATGTGCAACAGCACCCGAGTTTATTTCTTCTTCCTGTTTGGCTTGGCTTTCTTACCCTCCTTTTCCTTGCGATTCGGAAAGTGGTGACCAGGAAGCTGTTTGGTTCCATCGGTGAAGCCCTGACCTTTGGGTAAGAAACGATGCTCGCAGAGGTACCCTAGACTTCATTTAGTTTGTTTGCTGCTGCAGCTCTGGGTAGCTGTTGATAAAACCAGCTGTGTTCTAACTGGAAAATAGGAAATGACCATTTGATTCCCAAATGCGGCCCTTGGGGCTGTATCCTCCAAAACTAGGGAACGTTGAGTTATGAACCCATGAAAAAAATAAGATGGTTTTGTTGTTACCTTGCTTGGCCACATTTGTTAGACTCTGAAGAAAAATGACTAACATACCCATAAATCCTAATACTGTCTTGTAATTAGATTTGTAAAAGGGAGAGATTTGAAAAGAGGGCCCTTAATGCTTTCTCACTAGATATCAGTAAAACAAAGGCTATAAGATCATGTTTGCATCCTGTTTGCATATTTGTACCTGTGTCCACATATGTTGTAAATGGGGGGGGGGGGTAATTTCTCTACCTCCAGGTGGTACTGTGGAAATTAATTTGTAAAAGTGCTCTGCTTAGTTGGTTTAAAGGCAAGCCCTTGGGATAACTGGGCATTCTAAAACTCAGAAAAATGGAAATAAAGCCAAATGTTTAAGGTTGTGTGATCTGGGAGACATTTGATATAAAGGATAACTTAAGGTTGTTTAATGAAAACGAATAGGTCTTCATGGGTGTTAGCATTCGATATAGAACTTCTGCCTGTGTTTACTGAAAGTCAGGTGGTTCCATGCCAAGTTTTAAAGAGGACTAGAAATAACAAGAGAAACAACTCTGTATGCAAAGAGAGCAAGACTGGTTATTTAAAGAGAGAAAGCATAGGACAAAACCCGAGTGAGTGTAAAAGGAAGGTTTGGAGAAGGTTATCTTTGGAAGGGAATTTTGTGCACGGTCAGGACTAAGATTATGGACATTAGTGTGTAAACCAGTGTGCTGGGGAGTGATCAGGACCTGGGGAGGAAAAGAGCGGGTAAGAACAAGGTTAAGCTGGAGCTGAGCGGTGGCACATCAACAGAAGCCTTAGCTGACTCGCTGAGGAGTTCCAAATGTAGGATTGCCCTTCAGAACCCTCCTAAATTGGGAAAAAAGGACTGGACTGTTACACCCTCATATTGAACAGTCATTGGATGTGAGCACCTGGGAGGAGGGCATGCCCTTGGCAAGGCGGCTGTCTTCAGTCAGGGCGATGGCATTGGAGAGTTGGGGACCGTTGGTGGTGTTCCTGAAGCCAAGAGGCCGACATTCCTGATGGGGATTCGGGTCGGCACATCCCAGCACCCGCCACAGGAATCCGATCCACAGGGTGCCCTGGACCTCCTGGTCTCCACATCAACATGGGAGGTGACAAGTAAGAAAAAAAGAGAGACTGTGTCATTTTTAAAAATCATCTCCTTGGACTGAATGAGTCTTAATATCATAAGTACACCAGTATAAGATTGGAATCTGGGTTTTCACTTAAAATGACAATTTTCTTAGATTAGTCTAAATTATACACAGGCTTTTTTTTTTTTATCATTAACCTAATCTGCCTAGAAAAATCTGTTTTGTCTTTACCAGGTGTTTGACTAAATTTGAAACAACTGTGTAACCTTCTGCATTTGCCTTTAGAATCTTATTGCCACCTTGCCTAAATACATTAAGTATTAGATTTTTGCAATGATTTATAAGCCTACTTGGGCATGTTTTTAAAAACCTGATCTCTCTGACAGACTTCACAACATTCAACTCCTAAATGAAATCTCTCTCACTACTTAGGCCTGTTTACTTGGGATGTCAAATTAACATGGGAGGCATTGTCAAATAAGCGATAAACCTTAGATTATATAGTATGGTTGATTGTTAGAACTATTCCAGAAATTATACAAAATTCCTAAGACTTTGATCTATCCTGGTGTGTCGTTACTTGTAATTCTAACTATTGAAGTGTGTGTCACAGAATTTCCTTGTCAGTTGCACTGTAATGACAAATACAGGTCTCTGATACCTTTAAGATCATAAAGGTAAACAGAGTAAGAATTTCTGGAACTAATTGAAAAACTATATTTAAATAGAACAAGAGTTAATAACATGGGACTGAATGAATTAAGGCAGGCGATTCTATGGCTTTTATCTGAAGCTTTCCTGGTTTTCTAATGTTTGCTTTTCCAGGTTTAAGGGAACCTTTCTTCTTAAGCTATTTATGACTTACTGAAATTTGATAAATGTTTCATATTTGTTTACAAAGGATTTCCCTGCCTGATTCCCTGCAGAATTCAGAAACTCCCAGGGAATGTTCTTCATTTTCATGGCAATGTATTTATTTGCATAAGTTCAGTAAGAATCTATTCTCCTAATGGCAAGACACAATTGTAAATATTGGTTATATTATCAACGCTTTGACCAGAATGTCCTATTTGAGGAAGATACGCAGAGACTCTGATATGACCAGACAACTGGTCTGGTTCCAACTTTAAAGAACTAATAGTGTTGACTCTGTGGAGCCAATGAAGCCCCTTGGAAAAAATGACCTGGGTACCTTGCTTACAGGGTTCCAGAAGCCTTACCAGGTGGGTAAGGAAGGTCACTTCCTGGCAGGTGCAGGAACTTCAGGATATTTGGAGGATGTGGAGAAGAGAGGAATTCACCAAAACCTACAGGTATTGCAGGTGGTGTCTGATGGCAGGTATTTGGCTTGGCTTCTTAGCCTTGAGAGGCAATCAAAGGTTCGATCTGAAATTCCTTCTGAAACGTTCTAGTAAAGCAGATTAAAAACAGATATTTTAAAAACCTGCATAGTCAATCACTGTTGCTGTGCTTCTATAAATAATTAGGCCAAGGTTGTTAAAACTGAACAAGATAATCTTAATTTGGCTATCTTTCATGGAAATGGAGGTGATTTTAGAGTGATTACTTCAGTAACACCTTTGTGGAGGTTAGATTTCCGTTGTAACTGTCTTTGAGTGTTTTGTTTGCCTGTAAAACTGGGCTGGTTGCTGACTTCTGGTTTCCTTGACTATCTGGCTATGGCTTGGAATAACTGACAACTAAAACTTCCTTTTCCTGAAGTCCTGCAAACTGAAGCTAGACACTCGAGATCATAGAAAATTGCCACAATTGGCCTATATTAAGACCATCTTCATGCCTGTTGCTGTGTGGGCCTCTCAGAACAACAATCCCAGCCATTGGGATCTGCTACTGGGAAAATCCAGATCTTCTTTTTTTTTTTTTTTTTTAATGTTTATTTCTGAGAGCATGAGACCACGTGAGCAGGGGAGGATCAGAGAGAGAGGGAGACACAGAGTCTGAAGCAGGCTCCAGGCTCTGAGCTAGCCATCAGCACAGAGCCTGACGTGGGGCTCAAACCCATGAACCGTGAGATCATGACCTGAGCTGAAGCTGGATGCTTAACCAACTGAGCCACCCAGGAGCCCCAAAAATCCAGATCTTCTAATGGTCACAGAGGAGAGTAGTTTTATAGATGCAGAACAACAAAGAGCTAGGCACATTGGTGACCCATCAGCTATTGTCCATTGCCGAAAACACTAGAAATTGGGTGGTTTGATCTGTGCAGTCAGGCAAATCAAGCTGCCAAGCTGGCAGCTTGTGTCAAGACAAGACCCTGTATGATGTTTAGTACCAGACCTAGACCTAACTCAATATCCACTTCAAAAGTCTTAAGAAGAGCTGCAGAATGGTGATTTGGACACTATGCTGGGATTAAAGCCGCTGGAAATATAATTAACAAGGGATCATTCTCAACCCAGAACATCTTCTGGAAAAAACAATTAGTCAGATTTCCCAAAACACCCATCTGTTCAAAAGATAGGATAAATGTCACATTTTTAGACTAAAAACAGTCCTGAGACAGGATCTCCACCAGTTATGAAAGGTCTGTAGCTTAGAGGCTCGAACCTGGAGAAGGCCGGCAGGTAGACTTGACTAAAAAGAAAATAGTAATTTTCAATATTTGCTAGTACTTGCAGACCCCTTTACAGGTTGGGTTGAAGGTTTTCCACACCTTCAGAGAAGGCCTCAGAAGTTGTCAGAACAGCTTTAAGCAAAATTATTGCTTGATTTGGATTGCCGCTAATCAGAGTAGCGTTTGTGGCAAAAGGTCACACAAACAGTGTCTGATGCCTTGGGCATTAATGAAAAGCTTCCCAGAAAGCCCAATAAACTGCAAAAACAAAAAAATGATGGGGGTGGGGGAAGAATCTTCAGCAAAAGCTTTTCAAGAAACCAACTTTGGAAAAAGCCTTGCCAATTGCTCTACTTCAGGTAAGAGTGGCCCCTAAACTATAATGATCATCATCCCAATTTCCTCATAAGTGAGGAATGACCCAAAGTTGGGGGATTAAAAAATTAACCAAAGCCTTACTGATAACAGTCGATTAACACATTTTGTATGTTCATATATATATATATATATATGTTATATATGCATAATGTAAGCTAGAGGAAAATAATTAAGAAAATCAGAAAATACATTTATAGTACTGCACTAGATTAAAAAAAAAATCTACATCTAACTGGACCCATGCTATTCAAACCTATGTTGTTCAAGGCTCAACTGTACAGTGTTCTGATGGGCTCAAGTGTAAAAGCCAAACAGATACCCTCACCTGATCCAGCATCTTCACTGCTGAGATGGACCTCTGTGCATTATTGCGAGCCCAGAGCTTCCTTATATGCTCCTTTGGGGCAAATAAGCAGCAGGTCAGACCAATCTAGAGCACTAACATCCAGACACAAAAAGCCTTGCAAATTACCATATACAGCTTATTTATAATATAACCAGGAAATACTTTAACCCTACTCTTTGTTGGTTGCCTGGCACCTAAAATGGCAAGAAGGTGCTTCTCCTTGGAGTATGTGTTTCTGTCGGGAAGTATCCAGAACTGAGATCGGCAACAAGTCTGAAAACAAGCAGAGTCAACCACTCAAGAGAAAAACGTATTTGCAAGTGCTGTCGTTGGTGCCTTCAACCCATCATGTGAAGCTTAAGCATTGGAAAAAGCAAAAGAAATAAAGTATCAAGAGCTCTGAACTGAAGGAGATTTAGTAACCAAAGGGATGGTTTATCTCCCTGGGGTTTTTTTTGTTTTGTGTTTTTAAAGTCTTGGTGCTAGGAGCACCTGAGTGGCTCAGTCAGTTAAGCTTCCGACTTCCACTCAGGTCATGATGTCCTAGCTGGTTCAAGAGTCGGGCTCTGTGCTGACAGCTAGGAACCTGAAGCCTACTTTGGATTCTGTGTCTCTGTGTCTCTCTGCCCCTCCCCTGCTTGCCCTTTGTCTTGCTCTCAAAAATAAATAAACTTAAAAAAAAAAGTCTTGCTACTAGAAAACCGAAAATGTTCCCAATGTGTACTTAAGAGAGTTTCACTTTCTAGCCTCCCTTTTCAGATCTGAAACCCTCTCCAGTCCCACGTGACTGTGTGCACCCCTCTGGTCTCCAGCATCTTTCACACCCCAGTCTGCATTGGTGGCCAGCAATCAGAGGTACAGCTCCCCTTCGTTTGATACACGGCCATCCTGTGGAGAACAGGGGTCTGCAGAGCCCCAGAGTCTGAGCTTCCAGGTGAGCCTTTAGGAGACCTCGCTGGGCATTTGAAATTTTACTTTAACTACTAAACTGTTTCTTCTATCAAGCACTGGGGCCCAGGTACAATGCAGGTGCAAATGAGGGCTTCGCAGGGGTGGGGGAGGGGGTTTTGTTTTTTAATTTTTAATGTTTTATTTACTTCTGAGAGAAACAGCATGAGCAACGGGGGGGGGGGGGGGGGAGTCAGAGAGAGAGGATGACACAGAATCCGAAACAGGCTCCAGGCTCTGAGCTAGCTGTCAGCACAGGGCCCGATGTGGGGCTCGAACCCACGAACCATGAGATCATGACCTGAGCTGAAGTCAGATGCTTAACCGACTGAGCCACCCAGGTGCCCCAGCTTTTGTTTAAGGCTTATTTCTGCTATGGATAGACTCTTTTCAGTCCACTTTTGAAGGAACTCCCTCTCACTTGTCTTTTAACTATTAAGGGTGAGAAGGAAAACTGCGTCTGCAACACTTAAAAACAGATGGGCGGAAGCATCCTGCAGGACATGTGCCGTGAATTTCCTTAAACTGGCTCCCAGGAAAAGAGAGAGGCAAGAAATAGGATGGGGAGGAGCACATGGGTGGCTCAGTCAGTTGAGCATCCAAATCTTGATTTCAGCTCCAGTCATGGTCTCAGGGTCGTGGAATCATGTCCCGCATTGGGCTCCACACTGAGCATGGAGCCTGCTTGAGATTCTCTCTCCCTCCCGACCCCCCACCGCCTGCCCTCTCCCCTGCTCATGCTCATACTCTCTCAAAAAATAAATTAATAAAGAAATGGGGAGGGGGAGAAAAGGTACCCAGAGGAAAAATTTTTTTACAACCAGAAAACCTGCTAAAAAGCAATTCGTGTGCTAGGATTAAAGGGAATCTAAAATGAAAAGGTGAGTTAAGTTACAGCTTGCAAATCCAGGATACCAAATGACCCCCAGCCAGCTCCTATAAAAGGGTTAGAAAGTCTACTGATCTCCAACCCTCTCATGAAGAAAAGCGGGGAAGAACTCTTCCTCTTCACGGTAAAGCTATATCAACATATTTCTCCCCCTCTACTTGGACACCATATTCCTAACCAACATGAGCATCAATGGGAAAAGCAGGCTGGTGGTAAACTTAAGGGGAGAGGTTTGCTTCCAAGGACAGCTGGAATGTCTAATCAGGGTAAGTCTTGCTTCTAAGCAACATACCCGCCTCACCTAAAGTTGCTAATCTGCATGAGAAGCTTTGGCAAAAATTCAAATATCCACTATAGAGAAATACCAGTGGTTGGTAGAAGCAGTGCTTATTCTCTGCTGGATTTCTCTAACCTTTCTGAAATAAGAGTATGTCTGATGAGTAAGAGTGATGCCCCCTGTAACCGAGCATTGGAAAGGTGCTTCTATTGTCTATGATAGACCCTTTCCCCAACCACTTGGCACCTCTCTGTCCTGTCCAGTGGTATCTGCACACCATCCTGATATCCCCTTCACTCTGAGCCTCTTAAAGAGGAGACCCACCTTCCACCTTGCATAGGCCAGCATAGCACTGGAGCTTTATCTCTGATTTCCCAGTGAATTTGATTTTCAGGACAGGATTTGGTCTGGGATAAGAACAAAGTTTCTATCATCAAGTATGGCTTTCACACCCTGGGTTCTTCAGTGATGAAAACTGATTTAAAAAAAAACTTGTAAAATATGACCTCAAAAAAGCTAATGTGCTTTAGCAAGGAAAACATGTGGATAATTGATCGGACTTTGCAAGCATTAATTAAAGCCCTTTTTGTCACTGTAAAGCCACTAGCTTTAATTAAATTCCAAGAGCCTTTTTGTACTAGAGATCCAGGCTATGCTGTATGAAACGATGATGTCCCAGAGAGAAGAGCCATCCATCTAGGATGCCATAGAATTAGAGGTGACCACCTAGATCCTTGGTCCTCATAGCCTCATTACTCCCAGATGAGTCTGTCATCAGAGCTGGGGGGCCTCTTCAGACACAGGGGATCCCCATGTTGCCAGTCTTGACTTGGGCAGAGAAGGTGAGATGCCAGTCCACTCCTGAAACAATGTTCTCCTGTACTTCTGTGTGTACCAATACATTACCTCACTTCCTGATTTTCCCATTTGGAATCCCACCATTCATCTTTTTCTCCCTACAATATTGGTTCTAACCACATAATCTCTTCTGATCATCATGGTAAAGTTAGTGCTGCAAGAGCCTGTGTCCTGAAACCTTAACAGATACGGGACTATTCTGGTATGTATACAGTGAAGTTAATTCCATGTATCGCTGTTCCACACCAAGAACATTTTACCTATTATCTGTTACCTAAAGGATCTCCTCACTTTGAACTTGACATCAGGTTCTAATAGGCAAGGATATTTTAGTAACAGCCTCTTCTGACCTATGTTTCAAGGTTTCTGCTAGGTTAATACATGCCTTCTGGCATGTCCTTAGTTTAGATTTACCAGTTCATATTGGGTTATCAATTCACTTGTTTGGATCTCCTCCTTTAATCCCTGTATTTTTAGGAGTATCTGGCCACACACATGTTCTACACTAAACCAACTGATTTGACATATAGCCTATGATCTCAAAGAGATGTTTTGGGCTAAAAAGGGGTAGAAAAATAAATGAATGCTTTTATTCCTTTTACTCAATTTTTCTAGAAAACCAAAGTGGTATTTTATGTTTTTAAAAGTCGAGGCTCAATGTATCCAAAGGATACAGGAGTGCTGATTCACAGGGGCACATGTACCCCAATGTTTATAGCAGCACTTCCAACAACAGCCAAATTATGGAAAGAGCCCAAATGTCCATTAACTGATGGGTGGATAAGCGAGATGTAGTCTATATATACAGTAGAATACTATTTGACCATGAGAAAGAATGAAATCCTGCTATTTGCAACAATGTGGAAGGAACTGGAGGGTATTGTGCTAAGTGAAGTCAGTCAGTCAGAGGAAGATCTCCTATGTTCTCACCTGTATGTGGAACTTGAGAAACTTTACAGAAGACTGTGAGGGGAAAGAAGGGGAAAAATAGTTACAAACAGGAGGGAGGCAAACCATAAGCGACTCTTAAATACAGAGAACAAACTAAGGGTTGACGGGGAGGATGGGGTGAGGAGAAAATGGGTGATGGGCATTGGAGAGAGCACTTGTTGGCATGAGCCCTGGGTATTGTGTATAAGTGATGAATCACAGGAATCTTCCCCCAAAACCAAGAGCACACTGTACACACTGTATGTTAGCCAACTTGACAATAAGTTATATTTTTTTTAGAAAGCTGAAGCTCAGAAATGTACCTAAGCAAAAGATAACTTATATAACCAAGTAGAAATCCATTCATGTACCCAGCCTATATTAACATTCAAAGTACTCCAGGCTTCGGAATCACATCTCTCAGCTTTATGAAGGACTTAGCAATAGAGTGGTGCTTTTTAGTGTGTTTTGCATACTCTTAAGAGTATATATAACCTAGAATCCATTCAATTTAAGTATGTCAAAGAGTTTCCAACACAGTATTTCATAATTTATGGTAGCTACCGGCACTATAAGGTATCCTTAATCACTATTTTAGTATTTAAGGCTTTGCAGTGATCTTAGTAATTTGAGAATGTGTAAATGTTTTTTGAGAAAAATACAAACTATACTTTTCTCTATTTTGGAATAATTGAATTTTGAAGACTAAAACAAAAAGCTTGGCTTCAGAACCACAGATAATTCATATTGCTCTTTTCAAACTTCTTCCATTGCTTTTCCTATCACTCAGAATAAAAACATCCACCATGTCCTACAAGACCCTACACTATCTAGTCCCCAAACCTGCAGCCTCAACTCTGCTCTCCCCCTGGCTTATTTCTTTTTAGCCACAAAGGTCTAGCTTGCTGTTTCTCAATAACTCTAGCTTCCTCTGACTTCAGTCTTTACACTTGCTGTTCTCTTTGCCTGCACACTTCACCTAGTTATTTGCACAAAGCTCCCTCCCTCCCTTCACGTCTCTGCTTAAATGGACCCTCCTCAGAAAACACACTGTCTAGAAGAGCCCTTGTTGACCCTTCATTATTCCCTAGGCTTTTAAACCCTGCCTTTTTTTTTTTTTTTTTTTTTCCTCACAGCGTTACCACTTCCTGAAGGCATTATGTATCCATGGTTCTCAATCAGGAATGATGTTCCTCCCCAGAGAACATTTGGCAATGTCTGGACACCTTTTTGATCATCACAATGGGGAGAGTGTTACTGGCATCTAGTGGGTAGAGGCCAGAGGTGCTGCTATACATCCTACAGCGCAGAGGACAGTCCCTGCAATAAAATATCTGGCCCAAAATGTCAATAGGACTGAGATTGAGAAACTTTTTTTTTGATGTTTATTTTTGAGAAACTGAACGTGAGCAGGGGAGGGGCAGAGAGAGAGGGAGACACTGAATCTGAAACCAGCTCCAGACTCCGAGCTGTCAGCACAGAACCCAAAGTGGGGCTCACACTCGCAAACTGCAAAGTCACGACCTGAGGTGAAGTCTGATGCTTAACCGACTGAGCCACCCAGGCGCTCTGAGAAACTCTTTTATATAAATCATTTGTCTATCCAGGATTAGTATAAATTCCATGGGACGTTGTGTCTGTCTTGCTCAGTTATTCCCAAAGCCTAGCTTTTAATGCATATTTATTTAAACAGGGTTCAGATCCACGCTTCTTTCCAAAATACTATATCAAATATGTGTATGGTCTTCTTTACTGTTGTCTCCAGTGACTACCTTTGACCTTCTTAGATTCTCCACAAATCCTGGATCAGGACGGGAATACTAGCACTCACACTTTGAAGATCTTCTTCTTTAAGAATTTATACTCTCTGATCTACATTAATCTAGAATACATAACTATTCTTTTAAACTTCTACTAGGAATTCTCAGAACCTTAATATAATGATGTTAATCATGTCTTTAAACCACAGTGGTGTTGGATCTATCACTTTCACGGTGTTGCTTGGCAAGCTTTATATATGAGAGAATATATTGCTTAGTCATTTTAGACTTATAGCTCTATTTTGAATTATCTAGATTTCATTACATAACTGTCTCTTTTTCTCCTATCCTTTAGGTCAGTGACCCAGTTGCAGCTAATTTGGTCTAAATACCCAGATGTTCCTTTTCTCCAGAAAAAAAAGCTCTGGATATCTGATGGGTCCATGGGTTTTGAGGAAGAAACTGATGTGATCTTTTCTGAAGATGAAGGACCTTCTGTATCTAAGGTACAACTTAGAGTTATGTTCATAGTTAGTATACATAAGTCCACAGTCTCTACCCTGGTGGTAGCAAATAAACTGCCTTTGTAACCATGTGACCTCATTCTCTTTCCCAACTTAAGACAAACATGTTAATCATGTTCTCCCTGTCCTGCTGAAACCCACAAATCTCCAAGTGGCTGCTACTAATTATCAGAATTTTCATAAGCAATGAAACCTGGTACTGTTTATGATTTAAAATCCCACAGAAGCTGCTTGTGTGAATGTGCTACCATTGGTCAAGAATCCTACATTTTATCCTCTGTTAAAAAAAAAAAAAAAAAAACTTACTATGAACTTAGGCACAAGGATATCACTTTCAGTAATTTTAAAAATTCCTCATTTCTTCAGAATAAGCAATCTATTTTAAAAAATAAAACTTAGAGTAATGCTATCTTCTATCTCAATAACTTTTATAGTATTTCAGCCTTATTAGGAAGTTCTTGGAGAACCTTATATTCATCATCTGATGTATTGGCTGCTCTTGACAAAATCTGGAAAATGTCTCCTCTAGGTCTTTATGACTTTTTTCCATTCTTCAACACTTGCAACCACTAGTTTTGCATCTAAAAAAAAGAAAATCTAAATACCAAACTCATGAACACACTCGAGCACACAACTCTCATCTGATCTGACTTTTCCCCCTGTGGTCACCATGACATCAGACTGGCATATTTTCTTTCGGTTTCATTGATCTAGCATCATGTAAAGGTGATGTAAAGTTCACGTAAAGGTCATGTAAAGTTCACTGCAACATCGAGAAGATGCTCCCATGCACAGAAACAGAAGAATGTGTTCCCAACATTCCAGGAAATAATATGGCTGCGTGGCTGACTTACCCTCCCTCCTCTACAGGTTCAATATCCTGGTATGTGATTCTTGTATATTTATTAACATCCACTCTATGGTCCATAATATACTATCTTAGGGAAAAGGGGAATGACCAGGAATATTCTTGCTGTGAGTGCACATAGCTGGCCAAATAGATACTATTAGCCCAGTTTCATGAGCTTTATTTATTGGTGATTCTTGAAATGAAAAATTTACACTTTATTCAGAAAGAAACTTATGGACTTTTGAATACTAGTGGTTAAAAGCTGATACAAATGGTCTCCTGTCATCTTCTAATATAAAGCCCACCCAGAGAGCCAAGTTAGAAAACTTAGCCATGTGGATTTTGATACTCAGCCACAAGCCACAAGGAAGCACTTCCTCTAGAGGAATGGCCAGGATCTGACGGTTTCAGCCAGTCCTCTGCTGCCCTCTTTCAGGTACGTATGTCCAGCAACTCCCAACTTAACAGTAGCCTCCGACTTCCCTGCCCCATCACTGCTCATACTTTGTAAACTCCCTAAAGTAGATTTTTGTTTGCTTCAAAAGTGACAACTGGGAGATAGTGACCTATCCACACAATTCCCACTGTCCAATCAAGAGAGCATACAAACAGCATTTGGAAAGAGGAGTTTGGAATATCGTCAGCCCATATTCTGCTTTGCTGGGGGCAAAACATTGAAACAGTGGAAGAGCCAATTCTGAGTTCCTAACCTGATCTCAGGATAAAAACAGAAAAATTAATATCTGACATATTGCCCTGAACCATTCTAAGTAAGCTGTCCTCAAGCTAGTTCCCAGGTGACAAGGCTCATGAGCAAATGGGTGTGGAAGTTATAAGTATGGATACTCAAAGCAGCACCATGTCTGTTGTAGAGGGTACATTTTGTCTCTTATTACTGTTTAAGACACTTTTATATTAACATCAAGATAACATGGTTTTTTTTTTTTTTTTTAGATTAATAGACTTCCCTTCTGCTGAGACCTATGCCTCTGATGTGAAATATCACCCAGCTGTAAGCAACTTTAACAGTAATCAGACCGTAACTCTGTTATTAAGTTATGGTGACTCCTCAGAAGTCCAAACTGTCTGATGAAGCTTGAAGAACCGTCTCTGACAAGTTGAGCTTGACTGAATCTGGGAAGCATCAGCATGGGAACCTGCTTTTCTGACTTCAACCCAGATTAACCATTTAAAAGTAAATCCTAAAAGAATATATACAGCAAATACGATGGGAATGATTGTTGTTGTTGTTAAAAACTGTCCTTCCTGTGAAAGAGAGGACCCAGTCATCCAAAATCATGGTCAGCAGGGCTCGTTCTTTGACCATCAAACCACTGCCCTGGATTCACTATCAGTGAGGTTGCTGAGGTGTCATTCATTGAATTACCAACATGCTTAGTATTATTTCTTTTAGTCTTATTTGCAAGTTTGAATAAGACCAAGCAAATCAGTCATAAGTTCAATAATTCCATTTAAAGAAAAGGGAAACAATAACCAATGGGTATATTGAGATGTACTAAAGCAGGATGCCTGAAGCTGAAGGGTGTAAGATGTAAATTTCAGGGTCCCACCCACAGATATTTCAATTCAGTAGATTAGAGTATAATCTGAGGATCTGTATTTTTAATAGGCTCCCAGCTGCCACCCACTGCTGCAGGTCTTCAGACCCTATACAGTGGGGTAAAGCTCCACTCTCTAATATATTTGGGGTGTAATGACTTAAATGCTAGTATATTGAAACTCACAAGAGGGGCACCTGGTAAAACTATCTGGATCTCCAAAATTTAAGATAAAAGCCTTTCTATAGAAATGAATGATTTTCCTCACCTAAACAAAAAACAAAACCCACATTACCTTGATGTCCTGTTAAATAAAGGTATCTGCTAGGGGCGCCTGGGTGGCTTAGTCGGTTAAGCGTCCGACTTTCGCTTAGGTCATGATCTCGTGGTTCGTGGGTTCGAGCCCCGCGTCGGGCTCTGTGCTGACTGCCAGCTCAGAGCCTGGAGCCTGTTTCAGAGTCTGTGACTCCCTCTCTCTCTGACCCTCCCCTGCTCATGCTGTCTCTCTCTCTCTCCTAGAAACGAATAAAACATTAAAAAAAAATAATAAAATAAATAAATAAAGGTAGCTGCTAAACAGTTATTGAGGTTCATTTTACTTTGCTTTGGCAAAAAGTGTTTAAAGCAGTGGCTTTTCAAAATTTTCTGTGAATATGTATCACCTTTGAAGAGATTATTAAAATGCAGTCTAAATTCAGCCTGTCTGCCCTGAGGTTTTAGATTCTACATTTCTAATAAGCTCCTAGGCTCTGAAACCTTTACCTATTACTGTTAAGTCTAAAGATTACTGTGGTATCAGTTTTCAAAATACATCAGACTCAGGTTGATACTTTTTTTTTTCAGGTGAAACTTGCAATGCCGAGTGATGCCTGAGACTTAAGCGGAAAAGTTGTTTCAGGAAGAGAGGTGTACATGAGGACATCAGAATGCTACCCTAGCTGATTCTGCAACAAATTTTACCAGTGCTCAGTGAGTGACCATCTAATCTTAGGAATTCTAAAACTTGACTGCCACAAATCTAAGTGTGGGGCCTATACACCAGTATTTTGGATCCAGATACAGCAGCCTGATCTCATTTTATTGCACTTTGCAGATATTGTGGGGTTTTTTGTTTTTACTTTTTTATAAATTGAAGGTTTGTATTTAAACTTCATTATAATTGTTACGGTGACCTGGGATCTTTGATGTTACTGTAATTGTTTGGGGCGCCATGAACCATGACCACGTAAGAGGGCAAAATTAATGGATAAATGTTATGTATGTTCAGACTACTCCCTAACTGGCTGTTCCCCATCTCTCTCCAGTGGCTCGTGCAGCCGGTGACTCTCATTTGAAATCAATGCTCACCAACCATCCTAAAAATCCTAGGGCCCTTCAGCATAATGCTAAATGTACTCTGCTTGTGCTCTATAAATGTAATAACAAAGCCTGAATGACAGCACATCTGTTTACAACATGGTTTACTGAATACTATTGAGACCTACTGCTCAAAAAAAAGTTCCTTTCAAAATATTACTACTTATTTGACAATGTGAATGCATCTGGTCCACCCAGAACTCTAACAGAGATGGACAAGATGAGTGTTGTTTTCATGTCTGCTAACAAAGCATCAATTTTGCAGCCCACGGATCAGAGTCCTTTCGACTTCCAAGTCTTTTTAATTTAAGAAATACAATTCATAAGGTTGTATATAGTTGCTGTAGGGATTCCTCACAGATCCTGGCAAAGTACACTGAAAACCTTCTGGGAAGAATTCACCGTTTTAGATGCCATTGAAAACAATCATGATTAATGGGAAGGGGTCAAAGTATTCACATAACAGGAGTTTGGAAGAAGTTGATTATACCCTCTTGGATGATTTTGAAGGGTTTCAAGACCTAACTGGCGTGTAAAAATGTGACTAAACTGCTGTCATCTCTTCATAAAATTTCAACAGAGGAGTTGCTTCTTATGTATGAGCAAAGACCGTGGTTTTGTGAGATGGAATCTATCCCTGGTGAGGATGCCATGAAGACTTGAAATGACAATGGGCTTAGAATATTCCATAAATGTAATTGATGCACAGCAGCAGAGTCTAAAAAGAATTTAATTTTGAAAGAAGTTCTAATGTGGATAAAATGCTAACAGCACTGCCTGCTACAGAGAAATCTTTCATTGGAAGGAAGAGTTGAGGTGGCAAACTTCATTGTTGTAAAAAATTGCCCCAGCCATCCTGACCTTAAACCACTGCCACTCTGAGCAATCAACAGCCAGCAACATCAAAGCAAGACCCTCCACTAGCAAAAAGATTACAACTCGCTGAAAGCTTAGATGATAGCATTTTTAGTAATCACACATTAGGGCATGTGCATTGCGTTTTTTTAAACATAATGCTGTCACACTACATTGTTAATGTAAAATATAAAATGTAAATATATAAAAATAATGTAATTTTTTATAGACACCAGGAAATCAAAATAGCCATTTGACTCCCTGTACTGCAACATTCACCTTATTGCAGTGGTCTGGAACTGAATCGCCAGTATTTCTGAGGTAAGCCTGTATACTGAAATAGGTTACACTATTTTTATAAAAAGCTACTCCTTCCTTGAAAATGGTTTTTAGGAATCAGGTCAACCATGTTCTATGTGCAAGTCCATCATTTTGCACTTGATTCAACCTCTTCAAATCTTTTCAGCTTGAAAACTGCCCACTGAATTGCCCTCCTAAAACACTAAGAAGTGTCAAAGCTGGCAGCCCTTCAGAAATGGAATTTTTAAATATTCCTCAAAATGTTACTAGAACTAAACCCATCTACCACTCTTAAGAACATGCAGATCTTTAAAAATAAATACTACAAAAATAACAAAATATTATAAAGTATAATTCTGAGAAAGATCTGAAGCCACTAAATTGGTAGGTCAACTGGTATCTAACAACCAAAAACTAGTCCATATATTGCTGTTTGTATCTATCACACTTAATCCCCACCTCTTCCCATCTCTAACCCATTCGCACCAGATGGTATTAGGCTGTTTCTCTTCCTCTTGAAAACCTGTCTTTGGTGACTTTCAAGTTTTTCTTCCAAAATGAGGCCATTTTGGATGTAACGCCTTCTTAAGAAGGGTTATGTTTCATGACAAGAGCAATCATTCCTCAAATTTTGTGTACATTAGACCTAAAACTGTGTTCCCCTCCAAACTGACCTCATTTTGACTGTGGATTCTGAAAACAAACTCAAATTACTCTATAACTAACTTGTCATAAACCCTTAATTTTGCTGGACACTGACAGCAACAACTCCACATTTTGGAAAAGCAGTATTGGTAATACTTTAAGAAATCAGCATTTTAAAATTAAAAATCTCAGTCATGTGGGCAGACAACAATGCCAAGCGATAGAAATTTTAGAAGAAATCTAAAGGAAAGAGATAATGTCCTAAGGAGAAAAAAACGGTAAAAAATTAAAGGAGAAAATTGAAGACATGGAAAGAAAAGACCACTTAAGGATTATAAAAGTTATATTTATTCACGATGCTACATTTATTGCATTCCCTTAGAAAAATGGAGAACTGTTTATGTACCCAATTTGCACATATAAAACTTTATACAAATTATGTGTAGCACATAAAGGCCTCTGGTACAGCTAAAATCCTGACACTACGATTTGGGTAAATCCTGCTTCAGGGTCTCCAGTTTATCAAGTCTGTTCAGAGAAAATAAACACTGGTATTATACTCAATCTTGCCATTCACACTTAGAAATTACTTTAAAATATAAAATTTTCAATTACTCTAAAAACTCAAAAAAGGTAAAGTGGAAGGTGACACATTTTGTTGCCGATGTCAATTTAACAATATGACAAATCCATACCTTATTTTGGCTGGGTCTTTTTAAAAAAACAAATCACCTTAAGTTTTGACATTCTCTAAGGTTGTGACTGCTTCAAGAAGGTAGTAGGTCAAAACCATTTACCAAACAGTAAAAATAATATTCCTTTTATAAAATGGTACAATTAACACATTACGGAACCAGAAAATACTAAATGTCTTTGGCTATACAACTAAAAGGCCAGTCTTCCAAAAGAATAGGGCATATTCACACCTCAGAACCAACTATAGAAACAAAGAATAACAGAAATATGCATAGAATTTAATGATAATTTGTCTTGCCTTTTTTCCATTCTACCTATATGATAATCAAGGAGAATGCAATTTACATAATCTTCCCAGATGAGACTCCATATAGCACTACAAAGATACCCAAATTTCTGCAAAGGCAAAGTGAATTAAAACAATTACACAACTAAGTGAAGACCAAAGGGACAAATGTTTGTTATCTGCAATTTTTCTTAGTTGGTTGCTTGTTTTTTTTAAGCTTTGAGTGTACAAATCATAGCTGATAAACAAAAAGTCACAATCTTCACAAATGGAACTATAATAGAAAAATAAATCAAATGAAACATTTATTAATAAATGAAGCCTGTTTTATTACTTCAAGTGTTAATGATAAAAAAAAATTTCAGCACAGCTGTCGCATTTTAAAAAAGTGAAAACTACATACTATGTTTCTAGCTCAGTAAACAGATGAACCTGATGTCTTTGAATGACATAACAATTGAGCATTGTACAGTACATCTTATGAAGACCCGTAAATTAAAGAACTACTGGTTTAAAGTTAGTGATTATGAAACAAATATGTATTCATAGTTTCAGCTTCTTTTTTCTTCCTCGACCATCAGGTGCTCCATCCATTTTACGTTTCTGTGTCTACAAATGAACAGAAGGATTGCTTTTCAGCACAAGACAATAAAGGTAAAACACAGACTAATTTTACTTTACTAATAACTGCTACACAGTAATAGGTATTAACCTTTCTTATTAGAATCTTACCTACTCCCTTTACTAACACAAATTTTATTGCTAATGAAATGATTTACAGTAAGCAATAGTGATTCAATACATCAAGCCAGTATAAACATGCCTACCAAAAGAAAGCATCACTATTTTATGAGCTTACATAAATACCTCAAGGGCATTATTCAGAGGCATTCATTTATTCATGACCTTCTACATTAAATCTAAATAAAAACACGACTTTTTTTTCTCTTAAAATAAGTGTTCACACATTGCTAAGATACCATTGGGAAAATACGCCAAATCTTGGAAGTTTACGGTAAAGGTTAGAAAAGCCAGTTTCTTTAAATATTCTAAAATTATAACTTGTACTATTCAAGGTCAAGTGTAGGCATTCATAAGACATTCCCAGGTTTTCAGGACTGCCCAAATTATGGACCACCATCGTAACATGATATTCTCCCCAGAATGCATAAAAGCAACTTATTCAAAAAAAAAAAAAAAAAAAAAAAAAAAGGACTAACACCTCAATGATAGCTAAGTAATGTTCAAATTCTTAGAAAGAAAGGCCTTCCAACCAAGTATTTACATATTCATGAATACTTACGGAAGGTTTTGGTCCTCTCTTCTTTTTCTCTGCCTTCTCTTTTTCTTCTAGTTCCATGTTTTCTCTTTCAATCAAGGTAATTAAGGTGTTACACCTCCTCTGGAGCTCCTGAATTGTAAAAAAAAAAAAAAAAAAAAATTATGTGGTAAATGTGTATTTTCCATTGTTTTCATGACATCCAGGTTTTAAAGTTGTAATGTTTTGGGGTGCCTGCGTGGCTTGGTTGAGCATCTGACTCTTGATTTCAGCTTAGGTCATGATCCCAGGGTTGGGCTCTATGCTTAGCATGGAACCTACTTGAGATTCATTCTCCCTCCTAGCCTCTCTCCCACTCATGTGCTCTCTCTAAAAAGAAAACAATGAAACTGTAATATTTTAATAATATAAAATCATTTCTACACCCCCTTAAAAAGGTAAGGCAGACCTTACAGCAACTAAATCACTCTTTTATTTCTAATCCATTTATAGTGCAACATTTCCCAAACAAGGATACCCAAAACAGGAGCCGCTTTGAGTGAAAAATAATCCTGCAGCAGTCAAACATGAAAGAACTGCACACTATCCTCCATCTTGAAGGGTGACATACTTTAAATATATGGAGAGAACTCTTACTATGAAATATGTTTAAACTTTGCTTATTCCTGTATATCCCAAACCTAAAACTACATAACATTTCTAGTAATTTCATCCTAAATAACACAAGATGGAAGTTAGAAGTTCAAGACTGGTATAAAATGCACAATAAAAAGAGCAATCCATTGAAGCTCAACTTTCCTGAATTTTAACTTTAGGAACTTGCTGATCAAAAACAGCTTTTAAATTCTTTTTTCTTTTTTATTTATTTCTGAGAGAGAGAGAGACAGCGTGAGCAGGGAAGGGTCAGAGAGAGAGGGAGACACAGACTCTGAAATAGGCTCCAGGCTCTGAGCTGGCAGTCAGCACAGAGCCCGACGCAGGGCTCAAACCCACGAACAGCGAGATCATGACCCAAGCGAAAGTCGGACGCTCAACCGACTAAGCCACCCAGGCGCCCCCAAAAACAGCTTTTAAAATGACCCAGACTCAACATTCAAATGGGCAGATACCTAAGCACAAGTTCTTTCTTTATAGAAATGTGTTCATTTGCAAAACCAAAATTTTCTGAAAACTTCATCACATTCAGAAGCTGAAACTGAAGAACCTGATTAAAATCAGTATCAAAAACTAGCCCTTATCATACATGATGATGTTAAAAGATATGTGATACTAAAGGATGGAACCAGGAAATTTTTTAAGTTATCCATAATAATAGCCTTTTAATTGTAGACCAAGAACTTTTTTCTAAGGATCTGGTTTAACCTATAATACTTAATGTAACAAATGTACTCCAAGTATAGAAACAATTTTACTTAATATTCTCCAGGTAAGTAAGGTAACTTACCTTAATACTTACTCTGAAGTGTTTGCTACATTATATAAAAAGGCCCAAGCACTCACCATTGCAGTTCTAGACTTCAGAAACCAGTCAAATCTGAACTGAGGAGAGTTGCGAATACACTGTCGTAATTCATCGTAAACATTTTCTTTGTCGAATCCAAGCTTGTGAAGCATACAGATTAGAAAACGATCCTCTTCTTCAGTATAATTTTTTCCTTTGTTAGTACCATATGATATTCTCAGCTGATGAAAAGGTGCTTTGTACCGTCCAATCTATCAAAGTTAAATTTTACATAAAATAAAAATGCTGTATAATCTGGATTTCCAACTCAGCTTTAGTAAAATTAAAAGCGTTATGTTCCAAGTCAGTATTTTTCTCAACTGCATTATATGACCTTTGTTGTGAAACAACTTTATAATGTTTATTAAAAGAAACCTAGGCTGAGACTCTCTGATACTATGTAGGAAAGACCAGGATCCAGTACTAAGGTAAATTCTGTGAGACTACATGTGAATGTTGTTCTTTCAAGAAAATTTTCATTTTAAAGCATCCTTTCATTTCCTTTTAAAAAGTTACTTTAAGTTGCATATTCTCAGATAGGAATTACACTGCTGACTACCATATGTATTAATACACAAAGTACCTTCGTGTCAAGTGCTTTTTTGATACTAATTCTTCTTTGAATTCTTGCCTCTCCCCTTTCAATCTGAGCCATAATCTTCTCTATGTCCTGGAGTTCATTGCATCTTTCCCAGAATACAGCTGGTTTAAAAACAAAAACAAAAAGGTGGACAGATGGAATAAGTGGAAGAAAGGGGAAAATATAAATAATTTCTCATAAATGCTCTCATTTAAGAAGTATTTCCATTTCTCTCCTAATATTACAAAGTAAATAAGTCAATTACTTAATTTTCTTAACTATAAAAAAAATGAGATGGACTAGATGATATAAGTATCTCCCAACTCTTAAATTTCTATTCTTGAATTCTAAGCAGACTCATCACAGCACAGCTACACCTATTCACCTGACAATCCAAGCGACATCAGGAAACAGAGGCATATAATGCATGAGACATTATGGAGAAAAAAATGAAAGCACAATTATTCAGTGTATTCAGTAATCTATCTTTGCTGTAGACAGTTAGCTAGGGTTAAAAAAACAAAATTTTTAAAGTGCCTTAAAAAATAAAAAGACCTTTTCTAAACCAATTTTTTAAAAAAAGGACAGTTCTAACTTGATTTTTTAAAAACACAAAAAGACAAATTGTGGCAAAATTTAGCAAAACATAATTCAGAGTAATAGAATCTGAACTCCCCTAAAGTTCTCCAAAAAACCCAAGAACACTCTTAAAATAAGAAAAGAATTACCAGAGTATTCAATCACTTCTTCTGGAGTTTTTCCTTCTACTTCTCTTGCAATATTTTCAATATCATCACGACCCCACTTCTCATTAGCTTTGATAAACTGGTTAAAATCTCTCTTATTCCAATTGGTAAATCCCTACAAAGCAACAGAAACAAAATATTAACAGCACACTGAACGTGGGTAAGATGCCATTACACTTTACCAATTCTTCTGAGGTATTACAAAAAATTTTCAATTACTCTTTGTTTTTAATTTCTTTTCAAGTAGTAACTTTTCATACACACAGATGTGCAATTTTAGCAGTTATGTCCTATGTTGCTTAGATAACCACACAATTAAATCTGAGTGAAAGAGAGTAAGGAATGCTACATGAAAAGGTGACCTTTTTGCTGAGCCCTGAGGATTAGCAGGAGGTTGCAAAGAGGAAGGAATAACATACAGTAAAGAGCAAAGACATAGCAAGTGGGAAAATGGAAGAAAAAAAAACTTCAAAAGTAGTGTAAGGCCAGATTGAAAGACCCTGATTAAACCTTAATGGTTGTTAAACAAGTACCAAAAATAAACTTGTATTTGAGAACAGAACTTAATACCAATGTGGAAGATTCATAGGAAGAGAGAGAATACTGAAAGAAAAGTGATTAAAAGGATATCTACTCTACCAATGCTGGTGCAAATCTCTAAACTTCTAAACTACCTCAACTCATGACAATCAAAATGTAACATACGTTATCATCTCCAACGACTCCATCTTTGAAAGAAGACATACTTCTTTGTATATCCCAACACAACCTAAACACTCTTATCTTACAAAATGATAGTTACTAAATTTTTGTTGATTAAAAACTATACCTGTGTTAGAAGCTTCTCTTTTTCCTCTAACTCTTCATCATTAAGGGGTTCAGCTTCATCAATTTTAAGCTGTTCTTCTTTCTGTGCCTGTGCTGCATTTGGTAGGTCGGGATTTCGAGGCACCTAAAAAAATATAATCCAACCATGAAAAAAAATACCGCTATATATTGTTTGTTAAAAAAAAAACAAAAAACAACAAAATAAAACAGATTAGTTATGAAAAAAGTGTTACTCCCATTACCTTGTACCCAATAGTTTTTCTGTAATACAGGATTTCTTTTTCCAATAATTCAAATAAACGTGGAGGAAAGAACTGGAAATCCTGAACATTAGGTTGTTTCGGAGGTCGAGGAGCCTAAAGAAAAAAATAGTATTGTTCATTAAAAAAACCTGTTTTAATTAAATAAGCTTCCTGTTTTCATATAGCATGACTGGCAATTCTCCAAGCAACTGAATCTATCATTAATACTGAACATTAATCAAATTTTAAATGCATACATTCACAACTGAGTTTTAGAAAATTTTTTAACAAAACTGGAGGATCTACACTATAAGAAGCCACAAAAATACCCAATTCTCAATCTGCTTTTACTGCAAGAACAGAAGGACAAAAATTACACTTCCGGTATTTTTAGATGTTTCACTGTTCTGTCAACTCACCTTGGGTGCTTTAGGTTCACTGACACGAAGAGCTTCCCTAAAATAGGCATCAACAGCATAGTTGGCTTTTCTTTCTCGTTTTGGTGGTTCAATCCACTCTGTGAATGCAATCTAGCATATGAGAAATAATTTATATAACCAATTTTTATATACAGTCACAAATCTTATACAAACGCAACTCATACTGTGTACATCGTTACAGCCATTGTTTGTAAAGAGACATTCATAAAATCCTGGACTATAAGCTCTAGGGAAATAGGACAGTGTCTAGTAACACACACACACACACACACTCACACTCACACACACTGTCTCCTGATCAAACAAACATTCTATCCAGCAGGGGGATAAAATTACATAATGTGCTATAACCCAAACTAGGAGAAAAATGAAGGTGTGTACTTAGCCTAGAAAAAATTCAGAAGATATACAGGCCTAAATGTTAACAAAAAAAAAAAAAAAAAAAACCACTGAGTACAATTATTTTTTTCTTCCAACCTGTATGTATTTTTAAATTTCTCAATAATACAAATAAGTATTACATAAGAAATTAGGAAGTTTTTCCTTTTAATTACCAGCCAATCTGTTTAAAAAAAAAAATCTAGGAAGGCTGTAATAATTTTTTTGCCATTTTAATTTTTAAAGATTCCAAATTATTACAATTACCCCATATTTCAACTATAATAGTATGTACAGTAAGCCTCATTAAATTTTTAAAACATTTCAGAGTTTACTAACTGAAAATCTGACATTACACATAAAAATAAATAATTTAGATGTCAATATACAGAAATGACTACTTTGAGACAAACTTACAAAGGCATTACATCTAACACTTAAAATTGCAAGTTGCAAGTAAAATAAAATGTTCAAGTAACCAAACTGTCTTTCAAAATTACCTTTTGTTTTTCTCTATAATCCTCTCCTTCAAAGTTATAAACACTCGACTCTGTATCCATTGTAAAGTTTCTAAGGGAGCTTTCACCCATCTTGGAGAGCTTTTCATTCATCTCTGCAGTCTAGGGGGAAAAACAGATTAGAGATAGAGAATAAAACAAACAAAAAATAGGTGAACTGTAGTCAAAATTAGGCTTTACAGTATACAAAAGCTTCTTTATTATGATTCACATTAACAAGTGTTTCCTCAAACAGTTCTGATTTAAAACATTTTATATATTAAAAACATCACACTGAGGGATGACTGGGTGTCTGGCTCAATTGGGTTAAGTGTCTGACTCTTGATTTCGGCTAAGGTCATGATCTCAGTTTGAGAGTTCCAGTCCCATGTCAGGCTTTGTGCTGACAGTGTGGGGCCTACTTGGGATTCTCTCTCTCTCTTTCTTGGCCCCTCCCCCTCCTGTGCATGTCTTTCTAATAACTTTAAAAACTAAAATAAAAACACTGTCACTTAATCTGTACCTCACCTTCTTTGCACCTCTTTCCAAAATACCATCAATATCCTCATCAGTAATCTCACTTTCCTTTGAAGCAAATACATGTGTTGCCCCATGTCTAATCATTTGAAGCATTTCATCTTTCCCAATTTTGTTCAAATTCTGATCCACAAGTCTTCCTGGAAATTAAAAAAAAACAAAACATATGCTGTATAATGTTAAACTATACTTTACTGGAAACTTGGAATTTTAAATGTTAGATGTAATACTATGTATTTTGCCTCAAGCATCAATCACTTGTTTATTCATCTGATAATTTTCATTTTCACATAGAACAATGCCAAATTCTTAGCTATAAGATTTAAAATATTCTAAAGCTTATCTGTTACATAATGAAGCCTACTGTACACCAACTCAATAAAATATATTCTTGTATGGGCTGAATAATAGCAATTTGGGATATTTGAAAATCAAAATTATCAATTTTTTTTAAGTATCAACAGAGGAGATTATAAACACAAGGAATTTCTGATAAGCAGAAATGCATTAACTTCCCAATCAGCTTTTTCTGCTTAAAAAAAGGTGAAGTACTAAAAAACTTTTACACTGCCAAACTTTAAGCTCTGAAACATAATCAATTTCTGATTTTAAAGACTAAAACTCTTGAAAGCATTTTTTTTGATTGTAGAACAAATTCAACCTAAGAAAATTAAGATCTTCAGTTGGTCGGAATTTGGCTAACACTGTAATTTGTGTTTTCAAAAATGCAGGCATCAAAACAAAACAAACCAAAATACAAAAAGAATTACTTTCGCCCAGAAGGCCATACAACACACAAACTTCGAGTTTCGTAGTCCAACCAACTTGTAATGAGTGTTTACATAAATATCCAAGTTGTTCTCTCAGATCTAAAATGCATGGATCCCTAACAGAATACACAAACATTTATGACTTAACAAAGTTAGAATAGATCTACAGAACACGTTTCTTTGGATTGAAGCCATCTCACTATCAAAATGTTCACAGCCTTATTGAAACTACTTCCCCACAGGACAGGGGAGAGCTATTCAGACATAAAGTGGTTCTGTGATACCTTTATCTTCTACCTTTAATTATGTTCCTTACTCCACAAGACGGTAATGCAAAGGTATACACCTGAGGTTTGCTGTTTGACTAATGCCTGCAAAGCTATCAGCACAAAATTGTGCTCCAAAATTTGACCCTTCCCCACAAAAAACCCCAACTAAGTAAAAAAACTCAAACAGCTTTTCTGAGTTGACAACTAATTTTTAATCCTTTAAAAAAAAAAAAAAAAGTGTTTCATAGATGAGAACAATTAACACAAGGTAGGTGTTCTTCTAAAAACATGGATGAAGAATGAGAGGGGGGGGTAAAAAAACTAGCCCTTACATTACCCATGAGAAAACTCACTGTTGGGCAGGCTCCAGACACTTTCATAATTAAACACTCCACTCTAATAGTTAATAAAGTTCTTGGTCCTCAATGAGTCGCTTCCTAGCTACACAAATGTTAAACAAGTGACTTGCCTCTAATTCTTATGCCAACATGAAGCTTGTATGAAGACTACAGGAGATAATAGATGCAATTTAGCATCTTGCTTGGCACAAAGTAAGCACATGATAATAATTACTAATAAAAACAATAAGCCACCATTTAATTGTCACATCTTCAGAGATGTGGCTAACACTATGGCTGGCATTAATGAGGTATCAAAGAAATGTAACATTCCCTTACATGAAAATTAAAGCTGGGTGACAAAACGAAGACACCTAACATGGAATCATCAGTGAACCGTATTAACCAGTGTATCTTTATAGACAGATAAAAAGTACATGCTCATAATGCAAATCTGAGAAAGAAAGAAACGAATGTGATTCCAAGGTTAGTGAGGTATTCCCCCCTATATTTTCATGTTATACATCCCATCACCAACCTTACCGTAATACAGCTTCATGAAAATGTAAATGTCTTCTTAAAAGCTAATCTGGCATGAGAACTTAGTTCTCTTCAATCAACCCAAAATAAAGTCCCACTCTTACCCACTAGTCCTATTTACATTATGTAATAAACATTACATTGTAATATTATATTGTGTTACCCTCTCATTAAATTATAAACTCTATGGAAGTACAGTTTGTTGCTTTCATTCACCACTGTGTTCTCAGCACTAAGAACAATGCCTGGCATCTGGTGGATGTTCAGTAAATAGCTGGCAGACTAAAAAAAGAGTAACATCAGATTCTTTGAGTGTCATTTGTATTTCTTCATTTTACCCCAAGGTAATTAAAAGAGTGCTTATTAGTACATGTAAATCATACTCCCTACAGCTCTACTTAATGTGTACCACACTGAATGCTGGGTTTTTTATATACATTATCCCCTTTCTTTAATCCTTAAAAGTCCTAAATGTAATTCCCATTATCCCCATTTAACAGATGAAGAAACAGGCTCAAGTAGTATAAAAACACTGCTAACTGGCAAAATCAATATGCAAACTTCAACCTTCCTGAGCCCAAACCAATCTTCTTAATAAAACTAAAGCTCACTTTTTCTCTGAAATATAAATAATGTTCAGGCTGCTAGCTTGATTCCATAGGTGCTCAATAACAAACTGAGGAAAAAATCTAGGAAGCAAACATGTCAATCCAATTTGGTAAATTCTTCAAAGTTCTAAGGCTCACCTTGTTGAATGACTATTGAATCCAGTCTGAGTTTCATCTCCGCACGTTCCACTATTCTTTCTTCCACAGTGTTATCAGTTATAAAGCGGAACACTCGGACTGTCTTGGTTTGTCCAATTCTATGTGCCCGGTCCTAGGCAAATTACCATGTTACTTTGAATACAGTTAAAAACTCACATAAATAACATCTGATTATGTATACTGGCAAACAAAATATTCTCAAGAATGAAACAGTTTTTAAGGTAACAAAAGTACTCTGAAAATAGATTTGTATTACATTTATATTTCTTAGATTCTCAAAGTTTCTCCATTTCAGTAAGATTAATTCGTTATCTCACAAGGAAAACTTTTAGGAGGTATGAACACATCAGATACTAAGTCTGTGAGAAACTATCTGGTTACTTTTACCAGGTTACACGGACATAAAATTCACATCTCTAGATATAACAAAGTTATAATTTTTAAGTCAAATAATAAAAAATTTTCCTGAATCTATCTTTCTTAGGTTTAAATTTACTTTTCTATAGTTTTATTAAATTTATTTTTGAAACAGAGAGACACAGCATGAGCAGGGGAGGGGCAGGGGGAGAGGGAGACAGAGAATCCAAAACAGGCTCCAGTCTCTGAGCTGCCTGCACAGAACCCGATGCAGGGCTCGAACCCACTAACCACAGGATCATGACCTGAGCAGAAGTCGGACGCTTAACCAACTGAGCCACCCAGGTGCCCCTATTTTTCTTAAGTTTAAATTCAAACTGCCTTTCCACTTAAATCATATATAAAGTTTCACTGTTTAATTAGGGAAAGGAGTAACATGAATAAAAGAATTCCACAAACAATGTAAAAATCCTAATCCTTAAATATCGCCCAATTAACTACAAGTAGTCAAATTAAATTCCATTTGTTTAACTTCTGTTAAGTTCACAAAACACATTTTTATAAAACATCCCTATTTCTAATTGATCAATATTCCTCAACTACCCTTATAAAAAGTACAGGATAAAAGCAACCAACACCAGTTATGGTCACCAACATTATGTATCCAGTACCAAATGTAAGAAATTTTTAACTTTTCATATTTATCTACAGATCACAAATCTTTTCAACCTAAGAATGACCTTCCTGATATAGCCAAAGTACTCCCACACATGGGTACAAATTTGGTAGGGAGGTTTGTAGTTCACCAAACCGGTTTCCCTTTCTTCCTAAGGCACAACTGTACTTTTACCAATTGTCTTGCACCCAGCTATGTGACTGAGTGCTGGCCAATAAGCGTGAAGACACTTGCAGGTCTGACCCAGAAAAAAATTTCCTTGGCAATCCTCAGGTCTCTCTCACACCCCTTCTACCATCAGAATATACAGGATATAGCTGGACTCCAAGGTCCTAAAATATGGCAAAACTATAAAGATGGAAATACCCTGCTTTAGATGAAAGTTCACCTATAAAATATCCTCACTGAATTATTAGGTCAGAGAAAAATAATATGCTACTGGGTTTAAGTCACTGACATTTGTAGACTATTAGCTTGCTCTAATGAAAATATTAAGCACAGAATATATTTACTGTTATCTCTTACCATAGCTTGGAGATCTACTTGAGGATTCCAATCTGAATCATACAAAATTACTACATCTGCAGTAGCAAGATTAATGCCAAGACCACCAGCACGTGTACTTAACATGAAAACAAACTTTGTGCTGTTTGGTTCATTGTATGCATTGATGGAATCCTATAGACAGAAAATAAAACAAATGTCAGGAAACTATTTTATCTGATTATTTTTTACCTTCCCCCTTGGATTTTACTTACTTGTCTCTCATCATGGGGTGTCTGCCCGTCCAATCTACAGTACTCATAATTTCTCCACATGCAATAATCTTCCAAAATATCTAATACCCTTGTCATCTGACTGAAGATTAGTACTCGTGAACCTGTTAGCAAATAGAATAGCCCATTTTCAGAAGCTTCAAGAGTAAAAAAAATGTATTTAAAAATTTAAGGCTAACTAAAACTAAGACTAACCAATTACCGCCCTTAATTCCAAGTTACCTAGTTGGGCGTCAGAAAAAAACTATACATTATTTACATATCCAAGTCAGTCATTCTCTACATTTTTCCCATCGTGGCACAAATGGAAAAGGGGGGAAATCTGTACAACACACTGAAGTAAACAGAAAAGGGTATTTGTTCTGGTGTGGGATGTCTTGCCATCCCAAGGCTGAGAGAACCATTCTTTTTATTCCACATACATTTAAAAGTAACCTTCCATCACCACCACAATTCTCCCATGTGCAGGGCCCTGAACATCCCCTAACACACTCAAAACCATCTCATTCTAGTTCTAAAGACCCCATTCCAGATCAAAAGACCAGAATATAAATGTGGCCTCACATCTACACTGGTCATCCTTCACTTATGCCATGATTCAAGTTATCCAACTGCCTTCCATTTCTTCAGCCAGCTGAACAATGCCTTCAGTAGAATGATCAAGGATCATTATAAAAAATGATTATGAAATTATCTTATTTTGGAAGCTGACACCAATGATCCGCTGTTGTCTCACCTTCTTGTACCTGAAATACTAACGATGCTCAACAGGTCTCATTTTTCTTACAGGGCTTAATACAGCTTTCATTAATATCTGAGTATTCCTACCAAGTTCTTGCTATTCCTCTCCACCAACTCAATCCTTTAATTACTACTCAGCTTTCAAGGAAAGCATTTTTAGAAAATATATTTCCACAAAAAGGTATAAAAGCAATAAAGAAAAAAGTAAACCAATTCACTGACAACTCTTAGAAGGTTTTTGATAGTCAATATCCTAAAGGAGACTGGTACAAAAATCATTCTTATCAAGACATTGAGAAAAACAAATGGAAAAATTTTAAATCTGTATATTTCACATTACGGAATAATTTGTGTATAAAGTGTTTTAATGTCTAGGACTAGTTTCAAAATCTGAGAGGAGTAAAGAGGAGAAAAAAGTTTTGCCATAAATTTGTAATTGTTGCAGCTGGTATCATACTAAATTCGTTCTACTGTCCTGTATTTTAAGTACATCTCTACACATACTACAGACATACTCATTTTCATATAAAAACTCAACATGTTATAAACAAATAAACAAAACTGCTTTGGGTCCATGCACATGCTTAATAATTCATAATTTATTGTTTAATTTGTTTAAATTTAGATAACTAATTGCTATTTAATAATTATATAAAAACCCACATAAATAATTGAAAAACAATACGACGGATACAACACTTCTACCAAAGTATCTGAGAGCTGTGTAAAGTGGAAAGAGTATTCTTGGCATTTTACTACAAAAAACTGATATATGTGGGAAAACATACATAAAATGAGAACTCTCTCCCAAAGTCCAAGAGTATAACTGCCCTGACTACTGACCAGTACGAAGATTTATCAGCCTAAAAATGGGGGGTGGGGTGGGGGGAGAATGAAGCTCAGATAATGGCTAGAAATTTTTAAATGACCCACACTCAACTTTATAAAGTACCAGATTAGTAATTTCAAATTATAGTGGTCCCTCATTTTACATTAGAATTTTAAAACAGTTTTCATCACTTCTCAATTTGATACTAGTAACACAGATACCTTGTTCTTTCAATTTAGGGAGCAGCTTGTCTAACACCACCATTTTGCCACTGTTGGTAACTAGATGCATATCTGTCGTGTAAGGTGGACCAGGTTCAGCTCCATCAAAGAGATATGGATGATTACAGCATTTCCTCAACTGCATCAGGATGTTCAATAACCTCATTTTGTCCATCTTCCCTGCAGAATTTAGTATATCTATATCCTTCATTAATATCCGAGTATACCTATTGAGAAGAAAAACATTTTAAAAGGGCTCAAGTGTTCCCTCCCCTGCCTCAACCCAAAAATATCTGTAAAGAACCAATCAACTTCTAAGATGTAATTAGGAGTTTACCATCTATTATAACATTTTCCTTTTTCGTGGTTTTTCTTTATTGCCCCCATTGTTCCAATGTTCACACTTATACTTTGGGCCTTTAGGTCCAAAATAGTATGGGATGAATTAAAAGAAAGCAGAATGACACAACATTAACTAATCAAAACTAACACTTAAGCTTTAAATGTAATTTTAATTTATAGTCTTTTCCAATGGAAGAGTGCTACCATTCAACTACAATTCAATGTAGCTAATGTAGCATTTGCATAAGAATGTGAGGATCTGGGAGGGGAGAAGAATCATGATACGGTAAGGCATGATGATGAGAAAAAAAATGAAAATGTGATTTAAATATAAACAGAAGTACATGAGGGGAGAAGGAGATATGAGGGCAGTAACGCTATAGCCATAGATGGATTGTAAAAAGCCTTGAAAGCCTATCAAGAACTTAAACATCCTGCAGGTAAGACAAATCTGTCTAAATACCAAAGTTTCAAGACTTTGAATCCTCTAAATAAAATAATTTCAATAACCTAAAGCAATCTATGCTTAACAATTCCAGTTATGAGGCATAAAATATTCATGGTAGACCTTTCCATCACATTTCTGACTGATAAAAAAGTTCACCAGTGTTTAACTACAAAAGATTTCTCTTCCCTAAATTTGAACTCATGTTGTAGTTCTGTTATTTTAGAGCCATACAAGACAAGCCTGATAGCTTTGAACCTTATAAAAGCTTTCCAGAAGTTCTGAGGACATTTAGGATGGACTACCTACCACAATAGTCATTTCTTTCCCAGATAATGTGCCCATTTCTTACATTCTATTCTTTGTCTTTTTACCAACAACTCCAGCCACTTACAAATACTTACCAAGTACAGAATTAAATACGCTTGAAATATAGTGTAATCAGTGAAGAATAAAAGGCTATTTGTCTCCTTTGAACACTATGTTTATATTAATATATGCTAAGATAACACTGTCTTTTTTTTTACAGCCTCTTCACTTTGTAGATTCACAATGACCTATCTATAAAAAAATTTTTTTTAATAACACCATAAAACCTGAGAAAAGAGGGGAAAAAAAAAGAAAAGAGACAAGACAAAACTTACAAGGGTTTTAACGTTCTTATTACCCTCTAGAGAAGTGTTTAAAAATAGCTACCATGTATTACCACCATAAATTCACAAAAGGACAGTTTATCCTGCCTAAAGTAACACATGAACTCAGAATGAAGTCTTATAAATTAAATATATATAGCTTTGTGAACTAAAAAAAAGAAAGCACCTAAATTTTCTATCTCTACAATCTCCAACTTCATCAGCGATTAGCACTAATCCACCATCCAGTATTTGTGAACCACCAAGTTAACCATATGTCTACATCTGTGCCATCAATTTCTTTTTAAAAAACCCAAGTAGAGGGGTTTAGAGAGAGAGATATATATATATATATATCCCTTTTTAGTTAAATGCTAAATTTAATCCTTGGATTCATGAACGTCCCATCCTGATTCTGTCAGCTATTAGTTTCAAGTCTTTGTATTATAAATTTAATTAGCAAGTCCTAAGTCATCTGACCAGAAAACTCTTCAGTCTGAGTTCACAGAGCAAACAGGAATTCCTTGAAGACACAATTAGGAAAACAAAACCCAACCGAAGTTAGTGAATAGTGATTTCAAAACATCTAAGAACACATACCATTCCCTTTGCATTTTGCTGAGACCAACATAGATTTTTACTTCCTTCTTTGGAGGTAAGCTCTTTTCAACATCAGCTTTAATTCGACGAAGGAGGAATGGACGCAAAACCTTTAAGATTCAAAAAGAAATGGAGATGACCTTATTTTATACGCATTGAGGATCTCAAGATTGTTTATGATATGGAAATTTATCTATTTTTTAGGACTTCTCCCTTCCAAATATATAATTTATTACCAAATTCCTACAGGGTAATACAAGATCATTACTTATTCAATACATAAAATCAATATATGCTTGCTATGTTGTCATAAAATACTAAAAATATTAAGTATTGATGCTTTCAACAATCACTGACTGTCAGGATTAAAACTAGTTATAGTCCTCCCTTACTTGTGTATTAACCACAGTCTGGAAACAGATGATCCTCATAACATATTATAAGGTCAGTAAAAGCCTAATGCTATGGCATAATGCCTAATGTCCTTCATCTTACTTCATCTCATCATAAGAAGAAGGGTAATACAGTACAGTAAGGTATTTTGAGAGACCGTATTTATATAACTTATATTACAGAGTATTACAATTATCCTATTTTATAATTACTGTTATAATCTATTACCTTACCTAATATATAAATTAAACTATCACAGATATGTATGTATAAGAAAAAACACCCCTATGTACAGGGTTTGGTACTATCCATGGTTTCAGGCATCCACTGGGAATCTTGGAATGGATCACCTGCAGACAGAGGTGGTGGAGAAGGAGGGACAAGACAGGACTACTGTACGTGCAGGTAGATTGTCCAACAATACTTCACGCTACACTCACATTTAAATGATTTTATGGTTAAGGTTTTTAAGTTTACTACCCTTTTGGTGGGTGGCTGGATGGGTGAAATAGGTGATGGGGATTAAGGAGTGCACTTATGATAAGCACTGGTGATGTACTAAATTGTTGAATCACTGTACTGTACACCTGAAACTAACACTGTACATTACCTATACTGCAATTAAAATGAAAACTTAGTAAAAGAAACTTTACCACCCTTTTTCATGGAAGTAGACCATACATAGAGTACACAAATCATGACTATACAATTCAATAAATTTTAATCAAGTAAACAAACCCATTAACTACCTACCACCTAGATAAAAACAGAATACTGCAGAAATCCCTCTTACAACCGTCCCAGTCACTATTCTCCTTTTTGTCCCCAAAGGTAAACAATATTCTTACATTTAACATCCTAGATTAATTTTACCTATTATTTTTAACCTCACCCACATACAGTGTATCTGTTGTATTTTTGTACATTTCATCTCATTTTTTATTCAGCATGTCTGTAAACCTATCTGTGTTGTATTATATGCAGTTCATTTTCATAAAAAAATTTAAAATATCTATAAAACTAAAAATTTTTATTTGTATCTTCCTATGTTCTATTTACACTAGCTTGTAAAAATACAGCAACAAATTAAAAACTGGTTAAAGAATCATCAACACTTCCTAATATCATCATGTAAGGAAGCTAGTATAATCTTAGCTGAGAGCCAGCACCAACTGCCAGACATGTTAGTGAAGACCTTCAGCCCCACTGGCCCTTTTCTAGAATTGTCCAGGTAAATGTAGGGGACAAATCGTGGTTAAAACCAGCAAAGAAACCACTCAGCCAACCCATAAATTCTGGAGTTAATAAAATATATACTATTAAGGGTTTTTTTTTTTTAGGGGGGGTGGGGGGTGTTGGGAGTATGTGGAAATAATAGATAACTGATACATCAAGTAAGAATGATCTCATTCATAAGTACACATATGCTGATTCTGAATATCCTCTCATCATGAGACCACAGGAACTATGGTGGGAATTTCAAGACGGAGTACAAAAAGGTAGCTACCAGGCCTCTTCTCCCCAATTTGATAAACATCTTCATACTACTCTCTGAATAAAATACACAGAGATGCCAAAAGTGGATGGTTCGGTCACGTGGACTGTTTTAGCTTGCTTTACGTACATGTGCCTATTTATTAAAGCAAAGTCTACATATATACTCCACACTCTTTCCAGTAAATGAATCTAAATTCACTGCTTACATGCTTAAATGCCATGTAAATTGAAACAAATAGGTCTAGGAGATTATGACCTTCAAATACTTAATATAATTCAGTTTCAGTACATGGGAATTTTAAAACACATTACAATTAATTTATATAGAAACACATATTTGAACATTCATGAACTTAATTACTCTCCTGTTCAAATATCCACTATGAACTAAGCATTGTGCTAGAGATACAAATGTAACACATTTCCTGACTTTGTATTTACCTTACACAACAAGAAAAACATTTGTAAGTTAAACATTTCAAAACTATGCAAAGTCCTATGTTAGAATGCCATGATTATTGAAGATGGATACAAAGAAATTTCTAGGCTGGCCTTGTCCTGGGTAGTCAGTGGAAGAAGTGACATTAGCACTGAGTGCTGGACTAGATACAGAAAGCAGGGGAAAATAGGAAAGAAGATTATTAGGTGCAGCAGAAAGGACACGCAAAGACAAAGAGACTGAAATTAGCACAATGTTTACAGAAAATTGATAGTGAGGTAATTCTAACAAAGTAAACTGATATAAGAAGTGAAACAGCAGTTAGAGAATGTCAGAAAGTTAAATCATGGGGGTTGGGAAGGAATGCTGCCTTGCAATGCCCAGCACTTGCAATGCCCAGCAACACGTTTGGTTGTCACAAATGGGGACATACTATTGGCATGTAGTGGGTAAAAAAAAAAGTATTAAGAATGCTGTTAAACAGGAAAACCACCTTCCCTGTTATTATCTAGATTGAAATGTCAATACGAGTGGAGAATCCCTGAGTTAGGTCATGAAAGGCCTTGTATGCCATGCTTACAAGGTCTGGCTTTATTCTGCTAATCAGGCTATCTTAATCTGGGTTGTATTTGAGAAATACAACCTACCAACCAACTTTCACTTGTGAATCTTCGTGAAGACGGAACAAAGCTACGTATCACAACAAAAACTTACCAACTGTGCTCACAATGCACTATTAGCAATTGCTTATACACGGTCACTGAATTTAAGAACAAAAGACTGACCCCATTAGCCTTTGAGAACCACATCTCTTAAACCTGGATTACTTTTTCCATTTATTAAATTAGGACTTCATCCTAGGTTCTAACTCTAAAAGCACCATACATCACCCTGCTTCCACTTGTTAAGATCAAATAGTAAGTGACAGGATTCAAATAGATTGATTCTGCGGGGCATCTAGGTGGCTCAGTTGGTGAAGCACCCAACTCTTGATTTCAGCTCATGTCATGATCTCATAATTCGTGAGATCAAGCCCACATCGGGCTCTGTGCTGTGGGTGCAGAGTCTGCTTGGGATTCTTTCTCTCTCCCTCTCTCTCTGCCACTGCCTCACTGGGTCTTTCTTTCTCAAAATTAAAGAAATAAACTTAAAAAAAAAAAAATAGATCTGATTCTGGTCACTATGTCTTTTTTTGTTAACAGAAAAATAATCCACTAATTTAAACCTCTACTCATGTTTCCCAGTAGAAATATGCTTTTTAACCTATTCCAAAATACTTACCATATGAAGCCTCTCAACTAGCTTTTGATCCCCAAGGCAATTGTTTGTATCAAACCATGAATCAAAGTCCTGGATTAACAAAACAAAAATATATTAAGATCAGAAATATTAACTACCAGTAATTAACTACAAATACCCTATTTATGCTAGATGTAACAACGATTTCTCGAATTAGTTTAGTATTTGAGTTGTAAATAGAAAAACTCATAAAACTCATTTGGTTCAATCCCATAGATTTCATGTGTCACTGTTAGCAATTAATTTTAGAACTACTTTGAGAATCAGATTACTTCCTACACAATTTTCTCAAAAACACCAAGATAACAAATTTCACAATGAAAAAAAAAAAAAACATTGGAAGGCAAATTCTGTAGAAATAGAGAATTAATATTCTTGAAAAATATCTTTCTTTAGAAAAGCTTAAGAATTAAAATCACTTTAGTTTGTTCTCTAAGGCTACTCAGACTACTCAAACACAAAGCTTCCAGAGCAACAGTCAATTTTAATTAAACTTACTAAATTACCAGCATTTCATTAGTATTTGGGTCGGATCTGAAAAAGGATAGATAACAGTTCCATATTCTTCTCTCTTTAGCACATTTGATATATATTTGTGCTTTGTTAGTAAGCATAATCTTAAAATTAATGGTGTTAACTACATCAAAACTTTAACAGATTACTAAACAAAGTGTCAATGCAGTAAGAAAAAGAAATAATCTCAAGCAAAAATGTCAAAATACATAAAGCAGAACTGAAGTATTTTTGTGAGATTAAACGTCTTCCAAGAACACAAACTTCTCTATTCTTTTTAAATGATCCTTAACACAACAATCCAAAATTATCCCTTTTGGAACTTATTGAGTTCCTTAAAGCCACACCCATACCCAGGCCTGTGCTTGGGCGCATGCTCGCTCTCTCTCCAGCCATGGAAACAAAATTAAAAAATGAACTCTGGTTCAGCAAAACACTGATTCATAAAATGATATTAAAATCAAAAGACACAGGGGTGCCTGGTGGCTCACTCTGCTGAGCATGCAACTTCAGCTCAGGTCATGATCTCAGTTTGTAGATTTGAGCCCCATGCAGGGCTCTGTGCTGACAGCTGGGAGCTCTGGAGCATGCTTCAGATTCTGTGTCTCCCTCTCTCCCTCTGCCCCTCTCCAGCTTGCATTCTCTCTCTCTCTCAAAAATAAATAAATGAACTTTAAAAAATTAATTAAAAAAAAAATTAAAAGACACAAACAAGCAAACTCTCAGGAGGCCTAGAAAAACCTCGGTAGGTTACACCAGGCCATATAAAAGTTGAAAAGTTAACAATTATCTCAAGCAAGGCTGAAAGGTCAATTTTATGATGAAAATATATAGCACTGAACAAATCCATTAATGTTCCAACCAGGCAACAGTAAGACATACTTACGTCTGCTGAATTAAAGACATCTGGCAACAAAAAGTTGAGAAGTGACCAGAGCTCGTGCAAGTTGTTTTGAAGAGGTGTTCCAGTTAATAATAGTCGATTTGTAGTCTTGAATTCCCTCACTATTTCTGACAACTGAAAGAACCAAATTCATCATTAGAAGATTCTACATATTGATCAAATTCTAAATGAAGGCACAAATGATTTTCACTTCCAAATACCAAATTACCTTGGATTTTTCATTTTTGATCCTGTGAGCTTCATCTATAACTAAGTACCTCCAATTAAATTTTTTGAAAACAGACTTCTCTTTTATAAGCATTTCATAAGATGTTACACATACATCCCATTCTCCTGGTAATAAAACGTCTCTGACAAAAGCAGCCTAAGCAGCAAGAGAAAAAATTTACATTAGGCAGAAATAAACTATACACTTAATGTATTGATGACAAGTAATCTATTACATAAAAGAGGGGAGAACTATTAAAAAGGAATAGTTACTTGTAGTATGCAAGCATCTAGAACTGGCTCAAACTAACTTCATTAATCATTTTAACTAATCATTTTTAAGCGTCAGGGCCATTTAGTAAAAAAAAAAAAAAATTTGACAAGTTGATCGTTGCAAAATTCAATAAACTAACCCTTCAGTGTCTTCTTTTATCATTTCCAATAGGTGCTAAAATTCTTCGGAGACAGGTTTAGGCAAAGGAGTGTGTGGTTTGTGCCATAAAGTGAAGACTCAAGGAGGTTTCACAGTTAACCATTTTCATTTCTTTCATACTTACAGATCTATTTAAGGCTTTGCTAGTATAAGTCTTATTTTACAAGTAAATAAACTAAAGCAAAAAGTGGTTTAAATTGGGCTCCAAGACATAAAAAGCAATTTGGTAACTTAAAATACCCAAAGTATCTATAATAAAAGAAAAAGAAATCTATAATCATACCTGATTGTTAAATCAAAAGGAAACAAAATTAAGTACATTTACTTTCAACATAGTACATTTTAAAATGTGAACTTCATATTCTCAAAAGTATCCTTATTTCCTTCCAAAAAAATGTCAATTGACCAACATTTTATTTCATTAAATACCATACCAGCTAACCAAAATACTGTAACTGGCTCAATCCATCTTTAAAAACTACCATGACTATTAATTACCATTATGTATATCAATCTAAAAAACTTCTTTAAACAAGGATGTTGCTTCTAGAATGAGAAGATGCCCTTTGATTTTATACAACCAATCTCAAAATAAAAGAAACAAACTATATTCATACAGCATGATACAATCTACAACTTCTTTTCCCCAGTAGGTCTTTTCTTGACCACCAAAAGAGTATGATATCTGTAAATTATGAATACTTGTGAAGACCAAGTTTACTACTGGAGTCCTTTTATCCTCTTCTAATTACTACCTCCCCTAAACCTAAACTCAAATTTAGTATCAAAAATATAAGGGAATATGAAAAGCTTACTCTTTGCTCTTTATCTCCTATCAAACAAACAGATCTAAGTGTTGGTACCCATCTCTTGAATTCACTCATCCAGTTGTGTAATGTAGACTTAGGAACCAAAACCATATGAGGACCAGGAATGTTTCTATAGTGTTTCATGTACCCAAGAAGAGAAATTGTTTGAAGAGTCTTTCCCAAGCCCTGAAAGAGTAACCAAAAAGCAATGAAAAACAAAAACAAAGTAGACATCCATATTTGTATTTCCTGACATATAAAAACATTTCGAAGAAAAGCTATGTGTTTATAATAGCTAACAAATGGCAAGCACACTTTATGTGTCGAGTTCAGCAGTGTTGTTTTTTAATCTTCAGAGGTCTATAAAGAAGTACTATTACCACACCCATAAGGCCCAGAAGTTTAAGTGACTTTCCCAAGAGTCACACAGCAGGGCTAGAATTAAGACCCTTTTCTTCTGAGTCCATACTTCATCCATAAAATTAAGTGTTTTAGCACTATCACTGTATGGAAATTCTGAAACATTAACTACGTAACTAATAAGCAGTAAATGAGGTAAATGTTTTGAGACAGAATTGTACAAGCTACCACCCTTGAGAAAATATTCATTGATGAAAAATTACCTTCACCTGTTTTACAGAAGTGGAGGGAAATGGCCAAAACACTTTACTACAAAAGTCTGTCAAGAGCATGTTTCTCAAAATGCATTACTTCTGACATATTTTCAATGACAAAATATGGCCTTCTAAAAAACTACCAAACACATACCATTTCATCTGCAAGGATACCATTGATGCCATTCTCATACAAAGAAATGAGCCAATTCAATCCTCGGACCTGATAATCTCTCAGTTTACCCCATTTTACATCTAAAAATAAAAGAAAAAACACAATGCGTATTTTAAAAATACAAGAAATAAAGAAAAGCAGTCCCTTTGATCTGATACTCAAGTACTCAGGTATAACTTGGATCTGCACCAAGTTTACTCTCACTTTTCTGTCTTCAATTTTTCAAGTCATTAGAGGCAACCACTGTGATCTCAAGCAGAGAAGGAGCAGGTGGGACACAGGGAGAATAACCCAGTGTAAAAAATATGACTGTAAAGCATCAGATTACCTACCCCAATCACTCAGTTCCTATGTTACCAATATATACTGGTACTAGAGACTCTCTTTCCTCTTTATATCCTTTTTTAATGTTATCACAAATGTTTTTAAACCAAGTGTTTTCATCTTCCATAATAACCTAGAGACATTCTCTGGGGATTTAGTTTTCCTCCTAACAAAGGGGAAATAAGACAAGATATACAGAAATTGTTTTTCCTTTACCTTTCATAAGTTACGTTTTTAACAGGTTCAAAAGAGACAATATCTCTTCTGGGTTTTACTATACATTTCCCACCCGAATAATTACTAAGTATGTATATCAAAATCACCACAGTTTTTTTTATTTTTTTTTTAATCTTTTTTTTTTTTTAATGTTTTATTTATTTCTAGGAGAGAGAGAGAGAGACAGTGTGAGCAGGGGAGGGTCAGAGAGAGAGGGAATCACAGACTGAAACAGGCTCCAGGCTCTGAGCTGGCCGTCAGCACAGAGCCCGACGCGGGGCTCGAACCCAGGAACCGCGAGATCATGACCTAAGCGAAAGTCGGACGCTTAACCGACTAAGCCACCCAGGCGCCCCAGATTGCTGAATTTCTAACCAGATCCTGTCTTGCCTTCTTGCCTGAAGTTTGACCTGCTAAGAGTTCAAGTTACAGTTCATTTAAATAACAAGTCCAAATTGTAGGTCCTATATTGACCTTTATAAATTTTTGCTGTTGTTAACAACCACTATGATCACACAAACGAGTTATCCAGTAAGACAGAGAAACGAGATCAGAAAAAAAAAAAGGTCAAGCTTCAGTAAAGACTAATGTGCTACCACACAATCAAGGTTATATATAAGTAAAACTTAAACCTGGTTAACCAGGTTTTCTTTTGGAAAACCATTAAAAACAAATGTTTCAGAAAAAAAAATTTTAAACTAACTTCATACAAAATCCTGAGATCAGTTAACGGAAGTCTTCATGAAGTGCTTTTCTTTACACATTAAGTTTTCTTATCTGGGGAAAATATAAGGCAAAATCCATTCCTAGTTTTACATATACATTCAGACAACAATAGACACAGTGGCATTTTATGCCCCTTTGAAATACAGCACCATTATTAATATACTAACATTTCCATCTAAAAAACCCTGAATTTTCACATTCAGTAAGTATCAAAAGATTACTAAAAATTCCCTTTATAAATTACAGCCAAAACAAATCCAAAACATTAACCAAACAATGTTTCAAAGGGGATTCTTGAAAAAATCAAGTAGTTATAAATACATATAACATACATGATGGAGAGTCTTCAAATCTAGTGCAAACATTGGTTGCTTTAGAGCTTTCTGTTAATAGTTCTTCATCCTCCTCTTGCTCTGTTCTACGATGTCGGTAGCTGTCAAGTTCATGATAAAATCAACTGATTAGCACTTTAAACTACCAGCTACTATTTCAACATAACAGTCAAAATGGCTGACCCAGATTCCACAATAATTTTCAATAGGCATTTACATTAAGACCAGAAAAGTGAACAATAGGTATTAGTAAATTTAAACCTGAAATGTTTTACATGGCTTTCTAAAATATATATGATGCAATTACGACAACAGTGTAACAACTGAAGTAATGTGATAATCTCATTTCAAGGAGCTATACAGTCAGAAAGATCTCCTAATTTGTAATTTAAAGGTACTTTTTAAAGTATGTTTGCCAGGAAGGAAAAAAATCTAAAGATCAACATTTTAAAAACTACAGCCTTCAAAAGGACAAGACTGTGTCATCTGGGACAACATGAATGGACCCAGAGGATATTAAGTGAAGTAAGTCAGATTGAGAAAGACAAATACCACAGGACTTCACTCATAAATGAATCCTTAAAAAAAATAAAAAGTAGAATCAGAACTATAAAAAAAAACAGAGAACTGAGTTGTCAGATGGAAAAGGGTGGGGCACTAAGGCAAAATGGGTGAATGGAAGAGAGAGATCTAGGCCTCCAGTTATGCAAAGAGTATGTCACAGAAATGAAAAGCAAGGCACAGGAATGCAATCGATAATATTATGACAGCCATGCAATGGAACAAATGGTAGCTATACTTATGGGGAACATAGCATAATGTATAAACTTGTCCTATCAATTAAGCTGTACACTCAAAACTAATGTCCACTATGTCAACTATACTCAAAAACAAAAATAAAACTACGACTATCACTGTGGTCATAATATAGGATAATGTACAGTTGTGGGATCACTGCTGCACACCTGAAGTAATGTAACAATGTGTGTCAACTATCCTTCTATTAAAAATAAATACACTTTAAAATACTTAAAATCAGGGCGCCTGGGTGGCTTAGTCGGTTAAGCGTCCGACTTTCGCTTAAGTCATGATCTCGCGGTTCGTGGGTTCGAGCCCCGCGTCGGGCTCTGTGCTGACTGCCAGCTCAGAGCCTGGAGCCTGTTTCAGAGTCTGTGTCTCCCTCTCTCTCTGACCCTCCCCTGCTCACGCTGTCTCTCTCTCTCTCTCCTAGAAATAAGTAAAAATATTTTAAAAAATTAAAATAAAATACTTAAAATCTACAACATTCAGCAAAAGCTGCAGAATATGCAGCACAGAAACCTAGCGCTTAAGCAGTGACTCTTCATTTGAGATTTCATCAGAATCACTCAAAGCTTATTACAAATGCTACAAATTCTACATCCCAAGAGAACTGGAAACAGCCTCTTAAAAACAAATTTTTTGCAGTTTTAATATTGCCAAATTTCTTAATCTCTAAAGGGCTCAGATTAGTAAAAGTACTTATTCTCCAATTATGAAGCTTCCAATTTTGAACCTTCATACTTCCAACAAATATTTTAAGTTAGAAAACAGTAGATTATGCCACTCTTGAAACCTCTAAATCTAAGCTCTAGTGTGATCTCTACCAAAACTACATGCTTGATGGAAGTGGGTAATAAGCCTTCTCAGAAAAGCATTCCTCAGAAACGCAGACCAAGACAGTAAATATATGCAAGAATTTTCTTGTTTTATGTGCTTCAAAGTAGAATGTCTTAGTTATGTTATTTTTCATACTTCTCTGCATTTTAACCCTATAAATCTTAGTACAAAGATCTACCCTAAATTCCAATTTATTCTCCATAAACTAGGAAAGAGCTTTTTTTTTTTTTTTAAATGTTTATTATTTTGAGAGAAAGGGGAGGGGCAGAGAGAGAAGGAGAGAATCCCAAGCAGGCTCTGCTTTCAATGCAGAGCACTGTGTTGATCTCAGGAACTGTTATGACCTGAGCTAAAAATCAAGAGTCAGATGCTTAACTGACTGAGCCACCCAGGTACTCACAACCTGGAAAGAATTTTACCTGGAAAGAACTTTAACTTTCTTTCTTTCTTTTTTTTTAATTTTAAATAAATCTCCTCAGTCTATCATCAAGATGATTATTATGGTCATAAAGCTGAAGATAAAGGCTGGCATGTGCTTATTACTTTGAAATGAAGGTTAACTGAGTATAACTGCAGGTGACAGATTAAAAAATATATATATGTGTCCTTATACTTAAAGACAGTACTATCGCCCTAATTACTTCGCATAAGCTAACTTTCCATTTAAGATGGTCTGAAGAGTAAAGAAGAAATGTGCTAAACCAAGACTCCTTTTCGGCAATAATACTTGTAAGACCAAGCTAAACAATATATTATATATTTACTATAGAATACCTTTATGTTATGTGATCTTAAATACAAGTGTTTCTTTTCATGACATCATATTAACTATACCATAAAAATATCCATTACAGTAGTTCACATTTCCAGAGCATGACATCTGATGCTATTTAAATAGCTGAAACTTCTCAAGTCTGAACAATTTAAATACATCAAAAGTGCAAGGGTCTCTCTTATAAAATTTCTTAAGTATTAAAACAAAAGCACTCTGATTACACACAATGGGTAAGAAGATATATTAGATGAGTGGAATATTCCCAGCAAGAATTAGATAGTATGCTTATGTTTTTGATCATAATCCCTTCAAGATACAGCTCACGTTTTAATGTTTCTGTAAACTGTGTAGTAAATTTAACATTACTGGTGAGTTTGTATTTTCCTCTTTTAAATGTATTTAATTACTGATTACTTTTCATTTTTCACCTTAGGAATTACATGGTCATTTCAGGGAACTGAGATTGCCCTAAATCTATTAATGTTAAATCTATTAGTTATTACTTAGTAAACATCCTAATTATCCAACCACAAAAATTCCAAGACAGTATTTATAAACCAAACATGTAAGAGATATTTTACACATTTTAAACAACCACCTACGAGCAGGATACAATCTGATACTTTATAAAAGGACAACGAAGTAATAAAAATTTTAAACAAACTACTGTCTTATAAATTGATGCATGTTTGTGGTTTATGATTACGGCCTATCCCAAATCAGACCTAAAGTCAAACTTGGACTATTCTAATTACTTCTAAGGATGTGAAACAGGGTGCTTAAGCTCTGCATTTCTTCTCTCTCCAAGGAAAGGATGACATCTGAATTCCATAAACAGTATAATGCTGTAAAAGCTAAGCTGTTATTCTTAATTATTTGTACACATATGGCTACATCCTGTCAAGCCAACTGGAGCCAAATAAATAATAGCCTAAAACAATTTTCTTAATGAAGTGATTTTATGTTTCTAACAAAGATTCTCAAAAATAAATTTGTTTCAACTATGAAGTACAAACTATTACTCACTCGCCAACTGATAGCAAGTTTTGTTTCTCATCCTTTTTTATTCGTGGGCGCCCTGGTTTCATCTTCAAAGGTGAGGTTGGAGTCTTCTGAGCAGCGGGCTGAATGAAATGTGCAAACAGTTCTGTCTGCTTTAATAAATACTCAAATCTATTTGCTCGGTCGGTTTGCTGCAAAAAGTTAGGACACATTTTATCAGAATATTAATATAACTTCAGAAATCAAAGTTTCAAAATGCCTCTAAACAATAAACTCAGCAATAAAAAGGAACTATTGAGACATGCAACAACATAGATGAGTTTCAAAAGCATTATACTTAAAAAAAATAAAAATAAAAAAGCATTAGCACTATACAAAGTGAAAGAAGCCATACACAGACTGCATACTATGATTCTACTTACATGAAATTATAGCTAGTGATAGAAAGCAGATCTGGAGTGTTCAAGGGTATAAGGACAAGAGCAAATTTTGGGCGAAATAATAACACTGCTCTATATCATGACTATAATGTGGCTAACTGCATAAATTTGCCAAAACTCACTGATTTAAACTTAAAATTGTTGTGTGTCAATTATACAGCAATATAGTTGACCACAAAATACTTAAAAATTAAGACATTTTTCAGTATAAGTGAATTTATTCAGAAATGGAAAAAATGCATTGGTCATTCATCAGTTAAGCTGTGCCAAATTTTAAAAAGGCATCAGGTTGAAAAACATCTATTAAAGTGCTCCTGACTGGCTCAGTCAGCAGAGCACGCGACTCTTAATCTCACAGTCATGAGTTCAAGCCCCACACTGGGCGCAGAGCTTACTTTAAAACAAAAACTATGAACTTTAAGTTCATGAAATATTCATTAACCCAATGCAGTTATTAATACTATTTCTTCCTGTCATGTCTAACACCTGCCACTTTGAAATCTTCTCTATTACCACACTAAGAGAATGGAAGAATTTGAACCAAAAAAACTTAAGATCACTGAAATCAGCATACTTCTCCATGAAAATTCCTCGTAGACGAAAAGCTTCAATTTTTTATTTTTGAAAATTACAAGCTATTTTATAATTTTTTTAAGTTTACTTATTTTGAGAGAGAGAGCACAGTGCACAAGAGAGCACGTGCAAGGCGGGTAGGGGCAGAGAGACAGAGAGAGGAGACCAAGAATCCAAGCACACTCTGCACTGTGAGCCTAGAGCTCGACATGGGGCTCGATCTCACAAACCACGAGATCATGACCAAATTTAAGAGTTGGATGTTTAACCAAGAGAGCCACCCAAGCACCCCATGAAGATTAAAAACTATTTTTAAAGTTTGGATAAGATACTTATATATAACTTACAGTATTTCATTTGTTTATCTGTATGTAATAAAAAAAGGTAAGCAACTAGAAGATGCTGAGACTGAAAAAATCTTATTCACTTATTATAATTACATTTGGAATCAAGATAAATTAAGCTCTGGAAATTAATTCAGATAGGTCAGAGTTTTTCTGCAGTATTCCAAAATCACTAAATATCCTTCACTTCTTTCAAGTTTTCAATCAACATTATCTTCTTAAATAGCTTTTCAACTGAACAACTACTTTTATGTTTCTACCAGAAAAGGCACATTTGTTCATTAAATTTCAGTATCAAAAATAAACATAAGGCATTATTTAAGATTGTCAGAAGGTGATAAATACTCAGAAAATAAAGCAGGAAAAAAGAACTGGGAAGTGGAAATGGTACTAAAATTTTAAGCGGGATGACCAGAAAAGTCCTAAGACATGATGCTTCAACAGAGAAGGGGGTACCCTCCACCCCCATTCTTAGATCTTATCACGTCTCTAATGCTCAAAAACCTTTAAAGGCTATAGATGTCTTAAGATTTTCAAAGTACTTCACGACCCATCAGAGCAAAAATATCCAAGACCTTCTACATGATCAAGTTTTGAGAACCACTACCTTAAGGAATTAAGTACAAATTTCACCAAAGTTCTACACAAGAGTCAATGACTTTAAAATTCTCACTATTTGTTCATTCAAGTGGTAGTGGGATTATAAACTAGTTGCAAAGAACCAAGGAGGAGTTCTGAACATTTACAGAATAAGCTTTCAATAGAATTGCGGCAAACGCTGAAGGAAAAACAGGCAAAGGCCTTGGTTGAGAATGAGAATATATATTAACATAAAATGATTTCAGATCTTACAGAGAAAAAAACTAACAGATCCTTAAAAAGTAAAAATAGAGTAAGATTAAAAACCTAAAGGACATGAGTCATAAAATCAAATGGATGGTTAAAATCAATAGCTTTAAACCAGTTTCTTTCTCTGAAACAGAAGGAAATGACACAAAGCAGTATAGGCCATGCATGTCTGGAAATAGAGGAAATAAACTAAAGAAAAGCCTGTAATTCTTTGTGGAGGAAAACTGAAAATAAGGCTGTGGCTGAAATGGAATAGAAAGTTTAACCAGAAAAGTAAAGCTTTAAGATGGCTAAATAGGATTGTTGAGCAATAATACTGAAAGCCTGAGAGTAAAAACCATAAATTAATTCTGGTACCAATCAACACTATTATTTAGTTTTCTCAAGTAGTATTCAAGATCCTTGATTCGAGAATAAAGAGTGGATACTGAGACTTACTTACCTACAGCTAGGAACTAGCAGATGACAGGGGAGCTTGATTAAAAAAGAAAATGTTAGTCAAGACTATGATGTTGAAAAAGGAAATGACTAGGAGACTGAAACATTTGGAAAAAATGTATGAAGAGATCTAGAAGAGGTCCGATAATAAGAAAGGAAGCAAATACAGAAGCCAACGAAATAACCCATTGCAAGAGAAGAAAAATGAATGAGAGCAATGAGGAAAAAAGAGAGGTATTTATATTAAGCTTGCAATATTATTAAAATTATGAAGTACTGCTATGGACAGCTTGCGTATATATTAAGAGGAACTGTCACTGACTGAGATAACACTAAGTAGATGTGTGAGGCAGAGAATAAATTCAAATTTGTACATTCCTAAGTATAAGGTACCACAGGGACTTAAATGTCCAACAAAAAATGAAAATACAATGGTTGGAAGCATCTGGGCTAGAGGTAAATATTGAGAAAAAAATCAGTTTAAAGAAAATCAATGATAAAGTTGCTGACTGGCTAGTCAGTACAGCATTTGATACTTGATCTTGGGGTTGTATGTTCAAGCCCCACAGTGGATGCAGAGATTACCTAGAAATAAAACCTAAAAAAAAAAAAGAGAAAAGAAAAGAAAAGAAAAAACCAATGACAACGATCAAACTATTCAAGAAGAAATGTTAGAGTACAATGGTAAACAAATGCAGAATACACACATCTCAAATAACTACTTCTCTGGTCTTTTACTCTTCTCACTAATACTAAATCATAAAATGAAGGTAACATAACCCATATATTTACATGATATTATTATGTGCGTTTATGTAGTACTTCTGTATTTGCTTTATGCAGACTAACAACAAAAGTTACAGTATCCCATGTTACACATACTTCAACCGAATAACTATACCTCAACTATAAGAATTAAATGCAGAAGTTTGGCCCATTCAATCACCTAATGAAAAGTAATTATAGACTCTATTCATATACCTAGAGCATACCATTTTTTCTTCATAGGTAGGATCTGGTTCTTGGATTTCTTTTTGCTTTCCAGGAGATGCATCATCAAATACTTCCTGGTAGGAAAGAAAAATCATGGATTGTTCTTCAAAAATAATCAACACACCATTATTAAACTAATTTCTGCTGAAAACACATTTTAAGCAATATCCTTCTACTGCAAACTTGCTAGATATTCAAATGGCTGTCATCTAACCTGATAGGATATCTTGATGAAATTAAATGCTACAATGATAACCTATTTAACCCAAATATGTAAACTACATGGCTGCTGGCCAAGATTAAAACAATGCAAGATTATTATCTACATCATCCTAGAATAATAGGATAACTTTCAACAAATCTGTTTCTGTTTTGTATTCAACAATTATCAAACCAATCAAACAGTATATAATATGAAGAAATCATGTTCCTTTTAACTATAAAACTGCAGTATCCACTAAGCTTATACATAACTATAAACCTGAAAAATAGCATCATTAGTCATGCTGATTTCCATCTTCTGGAAAAATACAAAAAAATTAATGCATCCTAAATCAAAAACTTTTTAACAACCTGATTCCTAAATTGGTAATAAATATTCTATTCCTATGAATTTACTCACCCTGACATTCAAAATGCCGCAACAAAAAACAGCAACAACAACTACACTGCAAAAGTTCCACTCACCCATCAAAACAGAAAACTAAGAACAGTTGGTAAAAGTATAATTTTCATTAACAATATAAAAATCTGGGCTTGGTACTATATATTATAATAAAGCTACCTGTGATTAAAAAATTGAGGGGCTGGAGCTGGTATAGTACTAGACTTAAGAGATCAAATAACCTAAATTCTAGTCTAACTTCAGTGCTAAAACCTTTTAGGCACCTGTGTAACCTTAACTTAAGCTCATCACAAATCTCTGGTTTCCACAAGTAAAAGGGATAAAGCCTACAAGCCTACTTCACAAAATGGTATTGGATATCATGAAAGGTCAAAATACACCCTAAAAAATTAAACTGTTTTCCAACGAGTCATGCTTTCTTTCATAGTTTAATAAAAAAAAAAAAAAAAAAAAAAAAAAAAGGATTTGAACTCCAAGACTCTCTCTGCCCCTTCTGCTGGCATTTAGTGTACTTATCAACTACTCTAGTCAACAGCGAAAAAGGCAAAGACAGATTCCATCTATAATGCCAAAAAGATCGTAATAAACAAAAACTGAAATTACTCCCTGGATTTATTAGTACCCAAGCAAAAATGAAAACAAAGTTTTGTCAGCCTTGTCAAAAAATTTATGAATACAAGATTTCATTTATTTTCTAATTTTGAAAAACACCCACCCTAAATTCTACTTTCAAATTTAAGATAGCCAAATATATTACATACATGTGCTCAAATCTGGTTTTTATCAGCAACCCTCAATGATTTCCAAATTCAGTTCAGAAAAAAGACTGAAGGTACATTTACTTAAAAAAAATTTTTTTAATCACACAGATTTAAACATACAGAGAAAAAAAAATCAAGATTAAAACTAATCAGTGAAGAAACTGATAAAAGATCACTGACGTTCCTGTACTGAGAAGCTTAAAATAACTAAGTCATTCTTCAAGAAATGAAATTGTCAAACATGCCTCTTGAAAGAATATGACAGGGTAAAATATGGGGGAAATGCATCAGTTTCAGAGCCGGACCTGGATTCTATCACAGGTTTTACTTATCAGAAGACTCAATTTCCTCATACAGTAAATAAAAATACCCTGGACTTCATTTGGTACTGGTTGTCACATCAATGTCCATACTTAAATTCCACTTTCATTTAAAAATAGCAACTAAAAGCCAAGTTAGGCTTTATTACTCTGCTTTCTGATATTCAAATAGCATCTCTAAATGAAACACTTGTTGTTATTCAAAAATTTGAATGACAGACTCATGAGAAGTTTACAAAATCCATGGACAGCCCTGTGCACTAAACTGTCCATTTACACAAAATTGCTTTCAGTGTCACGGATCTTCAAACCCTCTATACCATGGAGCTGGAATCCAAGTTATGAAACAGCCCCCGTAATCCCAAAGAACCATTTCAAACCTTAAGAAAAGTAAGGCAACACTAGAGTGAGGAATTTGAAACAAATCTCAAATCACTTACAAGTACAGAATATCCATGTTCTACTGCACTAAAACCTACCCTCGCCACTAAAAATTCTCTCATTAACTATTAACATAATGTCACTTCACCCTAGATTAGACCTTGGGTGCCCAAGTAAAACTTTGCTGTGTCAAGCGCTTCAATGGTAAACTGCACTTCCATTTACTGATGGTGTTACTTTTGCATCAAGGACCATTTTTTAAAGCAGTGTTACTTTCACTCCCTGTATCTTAAGGATGGAAAAATCCCACAAATCTCTGGGCTACGACTATAAAATATCTCAAAAACAGATCGAAGGCCAGGAATAAAATTTGGAAGGAGCAAGCAATCACTTCGTTCCCAGACATCGCACAGTCTTGGAGCATCCCCAAGAGACCCGCCTGGCAACTCCCCAAACTTTACACCCCCGCAGCACTGTCACCATCCCCTGGCCAACCCCAGTCCTTAAAGCAAGCTCAGCAGCGAGCGGTACCAATTTTCAGAAAAATAAGAAAATAAACTAAATAAAAGGCCAAGGCCTCAAAAGAGGAACTGCGCTGGATTGAAAGCTAACCGCCCCAGACTCACTAATTCATCCATCCCCCGACTCAAATTAAATGAGGGTCCAAGACGGCTGCTGCTACCTCGGTCGCTTCCCTCCCAAAGGAACAGTGTCTGGGAGGAGCCTCCTTTCCCTTCACCCGAGCAGCTGCGCCCCGCTTATCCCCACTGCGCACTCGGCCATCCAGCTCTAGCCATTGTTTCTGCCCAGAACAGATACCGCCCCCACAAGGACCGGGATGAAGAAAAGGAGGCCTGGATCCTCGGATGCGCCGCTTTTAAACGCCTTCCCCACCCGGTGCATCCTTCCCTCACTACTAAGTGGCATCTCCCTCGCCCATCCCGCAACTTTAGTGGAAACTAAAACCTAGAATCGGATGGGCCAGGGAATCATGGGAGTCCACCGGGAAAAAAAACAAAAAACAAAAACGGGTAGGTCCCTCTCGACCTCAGTAATCACTAACATCTGTTTAATAAGAGGGTTCGAAGATTTGGCAAGATTCGCTAAACAGACAAATAATGGAAATGCGAAATGCCAGAAATCCATAGGAGTTTCTGGGCAGGTTAAGCACAAGGGCGCGAGAATCACTTCGGATCCAAAGGGTCTGAGGCCGACTCTGAGTGCAGAAGGGGTGGAGTAGCGCTCTGCGTCTGAGCACTAAAATCTGGTTGAGGGAACCAGCTCCACCTCCCAACTGCACCCTCTCCCCGCGCCGCAAGCCACTCTCACCTCCATCTCGGAGTCCGCGGGGCCCGAGCTGGCCGCGGAGGGAGCCGCCTGGGCCGCGACGCCCTCGGGGCCGCCTTTGTTGCTGCTGTTGCTCACGTTGCTGGCGGCCGAGGCTGCTGGCTTGGAAGGCGCGCTCTCGGGAGGCGAGGGTGGCGGAGGCTCGGCCGCGGACGACATGATGTTCCGTCTGCGTCACCCTCTGCTGCCAGAGGCCCGGCTCGGCAGAGATGAGGCCTAAGGCCTGGGTGGCTACGTCGCAACGGGCTGACGGAAGAGCGAGAGGACCACCCGAATGCCCCGCTGCGCCGCGGCTCCGCCACGAGCCTGAGCCGGGCCCAGCAGCCTCCCGGTCTCGCCTTCCTCCTCTTCCGCGGGGCTCGGGATTCGACCGGCGCTTACCTCACGGCGGGAATCACGTCGACGAGAGTGGGCGGGGCCACCTGGGTCACCGAGGTCAGGGAAGGCGTGTTAATTTACGGGAGGGCGGAGGATTGGGGTAAGGGGGAAATAAAGCGAAAGAGAGACCGACGCCGGGAACTAGATTCGCCGCCTCCTTTTCTTCCTCTGGTAGAAATCATCTAGCTTGCCAGCATCCAGGACAACTACCTACGCCACCGACTTTCAACCCTCGCGAGATTAATAGTTGGCTAATTGACTCGGTTCAGAGTGCGCTTGCGCGGTCTCCTCTCCTCACCCTTGGCCACGCCCCCTCTGGGCCCCCAGCGGGCTCTGGGACGAGGAGTGGGCGGGGCCTCGAGGGAGATCTTGGAGACGTAGGTCTGTGCGTCGGCAATTCGGCATGACGCGAATACAGTTCTTAACGGCTGTCCTCATTTGCCCTGGCCTGTGGGCCTGGCGGGGGTCGGTGGCACCCCCTGAAAACTTGCCCAGGTTTTGCGTCGTCTGTTGAAACGTGGAGGCCTGTGCCGACCTTAACACTTGTACCGGCTCCGCTTATAGGCATGACACCATAGTGTTGACGTTATGGTTATCCCAAGTGACGTTTTGTTTTCTCAGGAAAACTTGGTGTGATTTCTTTTTTTTTGTCTTCCCATGTTAGCTGTATCAGTCATTTCTAAATTGCTTCTACTTCGGTACATTTCCTCCAAATTTACATGCTAAACGAAAGCAAACTATGTGCACGCTGCCCTGCTAGTGAGAGACGAGTAATCAAAGGGAAAGGGCGGTGGGTTGTATCGTTCCTCGACCACCAAATACTAAATAAAAAGTACATTCTGCTCTTCTCATAAATGTTTTGTACACCGCCTTAGGCACTCTTGAACACAGCCTAAGAGTCTTGTGCATCCATCTACTACAGAATTTAAGCGCATTGTACTCTATTTGATAACAAATCTGCATATTACAGTAAATTATTACTGCACTGCCCAAGCCTTTTATTCATTTTTGCATCCCCATGTCAATATTCCATCAGTGAATAGAGGAGACATGCTTTTCAGGAGGTAACGTTTGAGCTAACTGGTTAATTATGTTCAATTTCATACACGAAGGACCTCCTTAGAATGCATAGACTACCAACTTTTAACTAATTAAATGATAATTCTTTGAGATCTGGAAAATGTCCGCCAGCCCATTAGAAATGTTATTTCTAAGACTATAAAAAAAAAAAACTGGAAGGATATATGACAGAAATCCCTCCAATGACATTTAACATAGTCTTCACATGCAGTTGCAAAAAGCTAGCAACAGGCTGAATCCAGCATTGAACTGTTTTTAAAACTATACTGTACACCCACAAAATTAATCTTTTAGCAATGATTAACATAGAAGAATGTTTATTATATAGTGTTAACTGAAAAAAAATTAACAGTTCAAAAATATAGATAAAAATTGGAAGGATATATACGTAAAAATATTGAAAGTATTGCTGGTATATATTTCCTAAGTCTTTTTTGTTTGTATTTTTTTTTATTTTCCTAAAATGAATTTCTATATTATTATACTGAGAAAACTTATTTTTAGTATTAAAAAATGTTCTTTGGGGTGCCTCAGTCATTTGAGCATCCAACTCTTGATTTCAGTTTAGGTCATGATCCCAGGATCATGGGATTAAGCCCCGCATCAGGAGCCTGCTTAAAATTCTCTCTCTCTCTCTCTCTCTCTCTCTCTCTCTCTCTGTCTCTCTCTGTGTCTCTCTCTTCCTCTCCTCTTCTCCCCTGGTCATGTGCTCTTGCTCTCTCTACAATAAAATTTTTTTTTAATTTTTAAAAATGTTCTTTTACCTAAAAAGGCTTGGGTGGAAGAGTAAAAGGTAATGTCTAGGGTGGTACCTGACATATAAATGTGCAATAAGTAGTTATTTGATAAAAATTGTCATTGTTAAGTAGGAAGAATAAAACATTTGTTTAGTATTCAGAATATTTTTCTACTCTATAGTGATGGGTAAGTATCTTGGGTCCTGGTTTGAAAACCCTAAAAATTATATACTTAAGTACATAAATGGAAAGTTCCTAAGCCTGACAACTGATTAAGGAAAGCAGTAAATAGCAAGAAAAGCAATAAACAAAATTGCCTTTAAAATGGCAATTGTATTTTAACATGTGCACTTATACTGTGAGTTTCTCTTAGGAGCATATGAAAGCTGTATAGGAATCTTAAGAATTGTAGAGGAAAGATACTTAGAAGAAAGGAGGAAGAGAAGACAGAATGTTTAAATCCACTAATCTAACATTAGAGACAGAGAAACAAATTTTGAGCAGGGTGTAGAAGCAGAGAAAGAGAGCTGCAGAAAACACAGGATGCCTGGACATTGAGCTACAGGGACATTATCTAAGTTAGGCATATAGTACTTATCTGGTAGCCAAATCACAAAGACCTATTTTTCTTCAAAGACCAGTATGTTAAAGTAATAGCTAGTTCTGGAATTGACAGTATAATATAGGATTAGTGTAGTGGTAGGAGAGTAATTGGGGAGTCAGGCTAGCATAGATTCCAATGCAGCCTCAACTTCTTTGAAATCAGTTTTCTCATCTTTTTATTATTATCTCAACTTTATATTGGGGTAATATTCTTACAATGACATCATAAAAATTAAAAAGATAGTGCATGTAGTGTATTTAATACAGTGCCTGACATGCAATGAGCTCTGTGTTCAAGTGTTAGGTATTCTAATCCTGAAGAATCATAAACCCAAGCATCGGTACAGTTGGAGGGAGGGTAATCTAATTGTTTTAATAAGGAGGAAGGGAAGAGAAATCATGTCAAGAAAACTCAAAAAAAAAAAAAAAAAAAAAAAAAGCTGCTTTGACCATGTTCCCAGAAAGAGAATGTTATAATGTGAAAACATGTTAGCATCCTATCTCAAATATGCAAATATATATTGTTTACACCTAAGATGTCTTCTGTTAGATTTAGTGTGTCAGAACAGCATGTGCTGTGCTGGAGACTAGAACAAAGAGATGTTGCCAGAGGACAAAAGATTCCCAAGAGCCAAGACACTCAGCATTTTGGCCTTGAATGATAACAGAAAGGAGTTACATTTATCAAAGTAGGAATGCTGAGCCTCTCTTCATCACATACTTATTTTATTTTGTGAAAGCCTAAGAAAATAAAGTCTGTTACTACATGACAATAATAAAACAATATTGAGTGTGTATATGTGAATGGAGATTTCCAACACTAGATACCAATGATCACATCTTGTATGTATATTTTTTCAGAATTATCTTACATGGGTCATTTGCCATGTAAAAACATGTAGATGAAACATTATCTAAGCTCTAAATAAAAAGATAATGTTTAAGTGTAGTTCCTCATATTTGGTTACTAACACATATCAGTGGGTGACTTTGTATCCATATTGTGTGTAACATATTTTTGTGATCATTTAAAGTTACCTTTTCCTTACAATGTACAAGTTAAAAATTCTCTGCACATTCTTTCCCACTTGTGAATAAGATTTTCTTCTTTATTGAATTTGCTCTAAGTAGAATACTCCTAGGAAGCTAAACATATTCCAAAGTTAAACTTTAACAACTACCACTCCTGAAATACTTTCAAAAGAACTAACTATGGCCAAAACTATGGTTAAGAAATTTGGGATACCTTTGCTCCAAATATTGAAAGTAATGGAAAAAGATATGCCTGTAACATTATTCAAAAGAAAGCAGAAGCGGCTATATCATTATCAAGTAAAGTAGACTTCAGAGCAAAGAAAATTAGAGTGTAAATCTACCAAAAAGTGTCAATCTACCAAGATAATACAACAATTCTAAATGTGTATGCACCAAACAACACAGCAAAATATGCAAAGCAAAAACTGACAGCACTGAAATGAGAATAACAAATCCACAATTATAGGTGAAGACTACACCATCTCTCAATAACTGGTAGAACAATTAGGCAGTGGGGCACCTGGGTGACTCAGTTGATTAAGCATCTGACTCTTGATTTCAGGTCATGATCTCACAGTTCTCGAGTTCAAGCCCCATGCTGGGCTCCTCACTGACAGTGCAGAGTCTGCTTGGGATTCTCTCTTACTCCCTCTTTATACTCCTCCCCCACTCATGCACACATGCACATGCGCACGCATGGTCTCTCTCTCCTCTCTTTCTTTCTCTTAAATAAACTTCTAAAAAGTGTTAAGAAAAAAAAAAAAAAAAAGAACTAGGGAGCAAACCAGTAAGGATATGGAAGAGCTTAACAACAGTGCCAAACAGCAGAATCTACTTGACATTTATAGGACATTCCACACAACAATAGAAGAACACTTTTTTTTTCAAGAACCCACATAAAATGTAACAAGACAGATTATAAAAGAAACCTCAACAAATTTTAAAAAATTGAAATCATTCAGAAGCATGTGTTTTTCACCCACAGAATTGAGCTAAAAATCAATAACTGAAAGTTACAAGGAATGTCTCCAACTAAACAACACACTTCTAAGTAATCCATGGGGCTTGCAGGAGGTCATAAGAGAAAAAGTAAATTGAAATGAATGAAAATATAATATATTAAAGTTTGTGGAACAAAATGAAGTGCTGAGAGAGAAATTATGGTACTAAATACTTACATTCAAGGAAAGGGAATAGTCTCAAATTTAAGCTTCCATATCTTGGGGCACCTGGGTTAAATGTCTGCTTTCAGCTCAGGTCATGATCTTGTGGTTTGTGAGTTTGAGCCCTGCAGCAGGCTCTTTGCTATCAGTTCAGAGCCTGGAGCCCACTTCAGATTCTGTGTCTTTCTCTCTGCCTCTTCCCTGTTTGTTCTCTCTCTCTCAAAAATAAATAAACATTAAAAAACTTTAAACTTCCATATCAAAGACCTGGAAAAAGAGGAGCAAAGTAAACCTAAAGTAAGCAAAAGGAAGGAAGTAATAAAGTCAGAAGCAGAAACTGATGAAATTAAAATCAGAAAAAAAACAAAGATAATAAAATGAAACCAAGAACAGGTTCTTTGAACAGAAAAAAATTGACAAACTTCTGGGAAAACTGACAAAGTACACAAATCACCAATATTAAGAATGAAACAGAACTTAATGCTACAGATTCTGAAAACATCAAAAGGATAACAAGGGAATACCACAAACATAAATTTGTACAACTTAAATGAAATAAACCATTTTCTTAAAAAATTCAAGCTACCATGATTCAGACAATATGAAATTGACAAATTGAATAGCAATATAACTATTAAGGAAATAAAATTCATTACTTAATAATTCTCGAAAAGAAATCTCCAGGCCCAGATAGTGTCCTGGGGAATTTCACCAAATATGTTTACACAATTCTATACCAATTCTACACAATCTCCTCCAGAAAATATAAGAGGACACACTACCCAATTTATTTTATAACACTGCTATAACCCTGTTCCAAATCAAACAAAGACACTATAAAAAAGAAAACCAATACCACTGGTGCATACAGACACAAAAATGCTTACCAAAATATTAGCAAATACAGTTATGCAATATATATATTTAAAAAATTGTGCACCCTGACCAAGTAGAATATATTCCAGAGATGCAAGACTGGTTTGATATTTGAAAGGCAACTAATGTTACCTGCCTATAAAACTCACATGATTATATCAATCAATGCAGAAAAAGCATTTTGACAAAATCTCAACACCCATTAATAATAAAACTCTCAGGGAAAAAAGAGGGAAACTTCCTCCACTTACTTAAAAAAACATTCACAATACCTACACAAACATTATGCTTGACGAGACTGAATGCTTTCCTCCTACGATCAGAAATAGGCAAGAATTCTGCTCACCCCACTGATATCCAACACAGAGCTGGGAAAGAAAAAATAAAACTGTCTTTATTTGCAAATGACATGATTATCAACACAGAAAAATCCGAAGAAATCTACATAGAACATCTTAATGCCTGATAAGTGAATTATGCAAAGTCCAGGATACAAGAGAAACATTCAAAAATCAACTATATTTCTATAAATTACCAATGAATATATGGACTCAATGCAAATAGACTTTTCAACAAATGGTCCTGGAAAAATATCAATAGGTAAAACAAACAACAACAACAAAAAAAAACACCTTGATCATGTCTCACAGCTTATACAAAAATTAGCTGATGATAAATATTTTTAAAAAATGAATGACAAATTTAACATAAAATAGAAAATTATAAAAAACTTTTAGAAAAAAAATAGAAAATACTAAGGATCTAGGGCTAAGTATAGAGTTCCTAAACTTTGAAACCAAAAGTATGATCCATGAAAGGAAAAACTGATAAAGCAAATCACAAAATGTAAAAAAATTGCTCTTATGAAAGACTGTTAAGATGAAAAGACAGGGGTGCCTGGGTGGCTGAGTCGGTTAAGCATCTGACTTTGGCTCAGGTCATGATCTCACTGTTCCAGCCCTGCATGGGGCTCTGTGCTGACAGCTCAGAGCCTGGAAGCTGCTTCATATTCTATGTCTGCCTCTCTTTCTGTGTGTGTGTGTGTGTGTGTCTCTCTCTCTCTCAAAAATAAATAAACATTCGGGGCACCTGGGTGGCTTAGTCGGTTAAGCGTCCGACTTTCACTTAGGTCATGATCTCGCGGTTCGTGGGTTCGAGCCCCGCGTCGGGCTCTGTGCTGACTGCCAGCTCAGAGCCTGGAGCCTATTTCAGAGTCTGTGACTCCCTCTCTCTCTGACCCTCCCCTGCTCAAGCTGTCTCTCTCTCTCTCTCTCCTAGAAATAAATAAAACATTAAAAAAATTTTTTTTAGTAAATAAACATTAAAAAAATTTTTTAAGAAAAAAAAGATGAGAAGACAAGGTACAGCATAGGAGAACGTATTTGCAAAACACCTATCAGGCAAAGGATGAGTATCTACAATATACAAAGAACTCTCAAATTCAACAAGTAGGAAAGCAAAGAGTTTAGAACACAGGGAAAAGATATGAAAGGACAATTCACCAAAGAAGATATACACATGGCAAATCAGCACATGAAAAGATGTTCAGCATTATTAGCCATTTGAAAAATGCAAATTAAAACCACAATGAGATATCACTTCAAATCTAACAGCATGGCTACAACAAAAAATAATGATAACACTAAATGCTGGTGAGGATAGAGAGAAGCTGAATCACTCATACATTGCTGGTGAAAATGTAGTGTAGAGTTTATAGACCAAAAAACTCTGAGAATGGCTGCTTTTGGAAAAGACTATTTTCTTTGAAAAACAAAAGCATGTGCACTATTTTATGTCTCTGAAACTACTGCTCCTAGGTAGAGTCTCAACCATTTGTATTAATTTTAACTTTTATTATTTTACTGTTTTAACCAAAGTAACTTTTATTTCACACAAAACTAGAAAGTAAATAATTATAAACTGCATATCATACACTGATATTTTAGCAGACCACCAAAACTCATGAATACACATACCATGATTTATAGCCAGCTGCATATGTCCTTTAAAAGACTTCTCTAAGTGGCAACATAAGTACATTTATTAACAAGCCCACAGTGATAGCCTCTTTGTAGCACCTAAAATACAAAATAAAAGCCTATAAACTAAAAACTATGCTTAGTAATCAATGTTTTGGTGTCCTATCTTAGAAATGATTTCAACATCCAATGATTATCTAGAAAGTAATTTAAGTTCAAGGTTTTTTGTTGTTTTTTTTTTTTAATGTTTTTATTTATTTTAGAGAGACAGAAAGCGCACTAGCACGGGGAGGGGAAGAGAAAGAGGGAGACACAGAATCTGAAGCAGGCTCCAGGCTATTGGCTGTCAGCACAGAGTTCAACCCGGGGATGGAAACCACGAACCATGAGATCATGACCTGAGCCGAAGTTGGAAGCTTAACCAAGTAAACCACTCAGGAGCCCCTAAGACCAAGGTTTTGACTCACCTAAAGAAATTACCTTCAAGCTAACATACTGTACAATGTAACTACTATTGAAAATGAGACTAATAATTCAATTTGAGTAAACACAAATTTGTATTTTTTCTATAATGTTAAAGATTAAGTGGAAGTAATGCTAGCTTATTTGATCAATAAACCAGTATAAATTTAGGAAGAATTCTCCCAACCAGAATTAGATACAGGCTTGTATTATACTTAACAGTGATAAACCAGAGAAGACATAGCGGGACTTATGAAACAAAAATATTGAACTACCCTTGTTTGCTCAAGATTCTCTTAAATTTTGTGAACTTGCCTTCTTCAAAAGTTATCTGTTAATTTTGCTAAGAATACTTTTCTTTCCTTTAAGATTCTAGTACATTTAAAGTATTAGAATTTCATTGTTTTCTAGGATTTTAGGAAAAAAATTCAATTTGATAATTGAACTTATATTCAAGCTATATAAGTGCTTATTTACCTCACTCTATCAATCAGAACAGAATTTACTGTCTCAGAGATTATGATCTAATCTGTCAATAATATCCTGAGATGGAAAAGCATTACATATTCACATGATGAAAAGTAAAGATCTTTCTGAATTATAGACATATAGAGAGCCCTTACAGTTTCAATTCTAAAATTTAGGCCTCGAGTCAAGCAAGCGTAAACACAACATCACAATAAATCTCTGGTCCAGATATCAAAGAGCTAATTTTCCTACTGTTGGGCAGGAAATTCCTATTTATTCATTCATTTATTTATTTAATGTTTATTCATTCTTGAGAGAGAAAGAGCATGAGCAGGGAAAGGGCAGAGAGAGAGGAAGACACGGAATCTAAATCAGGCTGTAGGCTCTGCACTGTCAGCACAGAGCTCGATGCGGGGCTCGAACTTACAAACCGTGAAATCATGACCTGAGCCAAAGTCAACACTTAACTGACTGAGCCATCCAGGTGCCCCAGGAAATTCTTAATTGATTCTTAATTCTTAATTGAGCTCACAATAGACAAATATACAAAACGTTACCAAACCTAATACTCTGTTGTCTCTCACCCAGCAGAGAACAGGTCTCCACAAAAACCTAATTCTTTTAGAGAAATCATCAATCAGACCATATAGCCAAATCGCCAATCATTACTGCCATCAATAGAAAGTAATTTATCAGATGCAAAAGAACCAAAACAAAGCACAAAATTATTGGAGAGGAAAATTTAGAATGAAAAAAAAAAACAGCACTGCAAATTTGCTGTTTTGGATTCACCTCTAAGAGCCAAGAAAAGACATACATGGGCTTAACCTACCCTTGAGGTGCACTTCTTCAGGAACCAAGTTTACCTGGTCCTATTAAGGAATTCACTGGACATCATGGTGGAAGACTTCTGAAACCATTTAAAGAAAAAAAAATTTTTAAGTAAAACCATAACTCTCATACATATCTGAAAAAGAATGCATGTTAGATGTATGCTTTATTTAACCTATCAGTGAAGAAATGAACGAGGTGTTAGAACCAGTTGAATGAAGTCAAAACAGCACAAATTTTTATGGAGTAAAAGAATGATGAAGGGAACATACAAGTGGAGGTAAAACTAGCTTCTTCACAGTGGGAAGGAATGTCAGCTTACTCTTTGCTGAACAGGACAGGATTTGCATTGCTATGGATAAGAATTATTTTGCACTTGTATCAGTTATTTGCAATTTAGAATTGTAAAATAGTCCCATAGAATCAGAATACCTAGAGTGTTGTCATCTATAGTCTAGATAATTCATAATTGTCATTGAAACACATTTTTCTCTACACATCATGGTCCTAGATTATTATAAATATTTTCATTTGAACTATTAAGTAGCCTCTTAACTAGTTAATTCTTCTTCATTTTGCATGAAATGTAAGAATTGAAATTCAACTCAAGTCCATGCTGGTGACCATTACAGTGTGTGTGTGTGTATGTATATATATATATATATATATATATATATATATACACTTTGCCACTCTCCTTCATCTCTCACTAGGATAGCTTTCTCTACTTTCTCTTTGTTTCCCTGCCTCCAATTAAGTGCATTGTGTTTGGTCGACCCCAATTCCAATGGGATATGCTCTGTAGTACCTCATAGATTACTATCTGCGTTTCAATTTCAAATGTTTGTTTATTTTTGAGACGAGGGGAGGAGAGAGAGACAGAGAAACAGAGTGTGAGCTGGGAGAGGCAGAGAGAGAGAGAGAAAGAGACATAGAATCTAAAGCAGGCTCCAGGTTCTGAGCTGCCAGCACAGAGCCCAATGCAGGGCTTCAACCCACGAACTGTGAGATCATGACCTGAGCCAAAGTCAGACACTTAGCCAAATGAGCCAGCCAGATGCCCCAGGAGGCAGGTTTTCTTAAGAAGGAGACCGGTCAACACAAAACCTGGCATCTCCAATGTATGTCTATAGTCTATGCCTCAGAAATTAAATTATTTTTGTAGAAAAACATATTAATGTTCCCATTTCAGCAGTGATCTTTTTTTTACATAAACTTTTATTTATTTGGTTTTTAAAAAATTTTTATTTTAGAGAAAGAAGTGGGGAAGAGGGGCAGAGAGAGAGAAAGAGAGAAACCTAAGCAGGCTCCATGCTCAGTGCAGGCCCATGTGGGGTTCGATCCCATGACCCTGGGATCATGACCTGAGCCAAAACTGACAGTCAGAAGCTCAACTGACTGAGCCACCCAGGCATCCCTATTCTTCTTTTTTTAATTGAAGTATAATTAACACACAGTGTTAAATCAATTTCAGGTGTACAATGTAGTGATGCAACAATTGTATAGATTACCCTTTGCTTATCATGATAAGTGTACTCTTAATTCCTATCCTCTATCTTACCCATCCCCTCACCCACCTCCCCCTGTCAACCACCAGTTTGCTCTTTATATTTAAGTCCGTTTGTCTGTCTCTTTTTCTTTGCTTATTCGTTTTGTTTCTTAAATTCCACATATGAGTGAAATCATGTTGTACCTGTCTTTTTCTAACTTTCACTTTGCATAATATTCTCTAGCTCCATCCGTGTTGTTGTAAATGGCAAGACTTTATCCTTTTTTTTATGGCTGAGTAATATTTGAATGTGTGTGTCTGTACACATTACACAGCACTATGATCTTTTTAATTTTTATAATACAGTTTAAATTTCATTAAAGGTGTCAATTCTAAGCTCATTGGTACTTGAAATACATTCAGCTAAATTGTATTTGAAATGTGTTATTTTTACCTGAGAAAGTTCATTTTAATATGTGTCATTATGGGGGCGCTTGGGTGGCTCAGTCGGTTAAGCGTCCCACTTTGGCTCAGGTCATGATCTCACGGTTCGTGGGTTCGAACCCCGCATCAGGCTCTGTGCTGACAGCTAGCTCAGAGCCTGGAACCTGCTTCTAATTCTGTGTCTCCCTCTCTCGCTGACCCTCCTCTGCTCACGCTGTCTCTATCTCTATCTCAAAAATAGATAAAACAGTAAAATAAAATGTGTAATTATGATGGACTTAAGAGTTCTTTCCCAAAAACCATTCTCCAGTACTCTCATTTTAGTTAGGCGTGTGGTCATGCTGAGTAAAAACAGCATTTCCCATCCTCCCTTGCAGCCAGATGGCCATGTAAGTGAGGGATGAGTGGAGTTCCTCATGTTCCACCTAGGTGAGAGAGAAATAAATTTCTATCTTCTGTAAGCCACTGTTGTGTTGAGCCCGTTAAATTCCACTAATCTGAACTCAATAATACAGTTTAATTTTTCTCTTGTGCACAATTCTGGCCTTGAGACTGTAAATTTTTGAAACTGATTGATATCAAGGGATTTACAGATAAATACTCAAAAATATTTTTTTTTACACGGAGCAGGTACCCTTTAGTAGAAAACAAAAAATACCTTTGAAGTGTCTGAAAATTAATTTCTTTTTAAAATTTCTACATAAGTGTGTTCATCCATGTCACCTATCCAGGAAAAAGGTAAATGTTTGGTTAAAATACATTCATAATTATAAGGTTCATATAAACTTCAAGAAAAGAAAAGAAAAGAAAAGAAAAGAAAAGAAAAGAAAAGAAAAGAAAAGAAAAGAAAAGAAAAAAGAAAAAGCACAAATAAAATACCAGGAATGAAAAAAGAAGAGCATTACAAAGCCACCTGGCATTGAAATGATTAAAGCTTAATATGAACATTTTGCCAGTAAATTTGAAAATTTTATTTGAAATGGAAAAATTCCTAGAAAAATATGAAATCCACAACCAACAAAAGGAGAAAATAGAAGTAGGAATGTTGAATAATTTTAAGTCTACATGAGGTATCCCTGCTCCTATCAAAGTCTGCTTGGGCTCTGAATTCCATCCAGGCCATTTCAAGGAGTCTGCTTCTAAAGTTATTGTTTCTGGAGTGCCTGGGTGGCTCAGTTGGTTAAGCAGCTGACTTCAGCTCAGGTCATGACCTTACAGTTCGTGGGTTCAAGCCCGACATCCAGCTCTGTGTTGACAGCCCAGAGCGTGGAGCTTGCTTTGGATTCTGTGTCGCTTTCTCTCTCTGCCCCTCCTCCACTTACACTCTGTGTTTGTCTCTCTCTCTCCTCTCTCTCAAAAATAAACAAACAGTAAAAAACTTTAAAAATAAAGCTATCCTTTCTTTTCCCAATATCATAGATATTTTTCTTCTTGTTTGCTGGGTCATTGCTAACAGCATATAAATATGGGCTCGTATCTAATACTCTTAAAAAAGGAAAACCCCACATCTTTGATATTATACACTCCTACCCTTCAATATTTCTGAATCTCTTCATAGAAAAACACCTTGAAAGGGGTTCTGATACTGATGTCTCTACTTTGGCTCCATCTGGACCGCCATAACCATGCTGCTGTCTTCACCGCTGTACTAAAAGTGATCTTGACCATCAACAATTATCATGGAGCCAAATCAAATGGCCACTTCTATGTTCTTATCTTACTTTAACCGCTCGGTAGGATTTCACACTTTCAACCACTCCCTTTTTCCTTAAATAATCTTTGTACATGAGCCCACACACTCCCAGTTTCCTTTCTACTTTATTACCTGCTCTTTCTCAGTCTTCTCTACTAATTCTTTGTCCCCTACTTGATCTCTATATGTTGAATTTAGTTATGTGACAAGTTCTCTTCTCTAGCTATGCATGCTCTTAGGCACTCTCACCCATTTCTAGGACTTTTTATAGATCTGTATTTTGAGAACTCCCAAATCTCTATCTTGATCCTTGATTTCCCCCTAAAAATCTGTCACATTCAACAGCCTATTTGTCTTTTCTATAAGAATGTTTAGAACATTATCTCAAACTTAAAATGGCAAAACAGAGCTTTGTCCTCAAACCTCAAGTCCATCCTATCCCATAAATGGGCCCACAATCTAGTCAGTTAATCACACAGACTTCTAATCTCTTAGGACCTCCTGTTGAATCTACGCTAACTATATCCTGACTCCAGTCAGTTCCCTCCATCTACTAGTCCAGACAACATCATCTCTTGCCTAGATTACTGAAACCCCTAACTAGTCTTTTTACTTTGGCTCTTGCTCCTTCAAACTATTCCCCACATAGTACCCAGAGCAATCATTTTAAAACTTAGATCATGTCATTTACATACTTAAACCCCATCCAATGGCTTCTTTAAATTTAGAATGACATCCTGCACAATATGGTTCTTCCTGCCTAACTTTTGAACATCATCTCATGCTGCTCTCTACCTTATTCACTACACCACACTACAAATCTCAAATTGATCATATCAAGTATCTTTCTGCTTAACAAATTACCACAAGATTAGCAGCTGTTACATTTATTATCTCACAGTTCCCACAGATCAATCTCATTTATTTCGTTGCCAGTGGGCATGGGGGTAGTTGGCCTAGGGGGAGGGTAATGAAATATGCAAAAGTGGTCCAGGGAAACAAACTTCTGGCTATAAGATGAATAAGTTCTGGAGATCTAATATATAGCATGGTGACTACAGCTAACAGTACTGCATTCTATACTTGCAAGTTGATAAGAGAGTAGATCTTAAAAGTTCCCAACACACTCACACACACACGCACACATGCACACAGACACACGGTAGCCCTGTGAGGTGATGGAAGTGTTAACTAACCTTAATGTGGTATTCTTTTCACAATATACACCTATATCAAATCATCACATTGTACAGCTTAAACTTACACAATGCCACCTGTCAATTATAACTCAATAAAGCTGGAGAAAACATCGCTTATGAGACTCCTACATCCCATTGCATGGAGAGGCAGTTCGTTCATTTTTGTTTCTGTATAGTAACAAAATTGGATTAATATACCACAGTTTTCTTAAACCATTCTACTGTTTATGAACATTTGGGTATACTCAGTTTTTTTGGCTATTGCGAATAATGCTGCTGCGAATATTTTATCCATATGTTTTGAACAATACACATATGCATTTCTATCATGTAAATATCTAAGGAATAGAACTGCTGGACTTTAAGGAATGTACTGCCAAGCATTAGCAAATACTATCAAATAGTTTTCCAAAGTGGCCAGGCCAATTTATAAGAGCATATATTATGTGATAATTCCAGGAACTATACTCCATGCCTATACTTGATATTGTCAATCTTTCTAATTTTAATCATTCTGATAGGTATAGAGTAAATCATAACGTGATTTTAATTTGTTTTACTTGAAAATAATAAAGTAGGGAAAAATTGAATTTGTTGGCACATCTTTTAAGTGCCAATTCAAGGCTTTTATCTACTTTTCTAGTTGCCTTTTCTAATCTAATCTGTTTCCCTTTTCTAACTGATGTGTCAGAGTTTATTATATTGTTTGGATGTGAGTCCTTATCAGTTATATATATTTCTTTGCCCTCTAAAGGCTTGGCTTTTCACTCTGTAATAGTATGTTTTGATAAACAAGAGTTCCTAATTTTAATGTATTACAAGTTAACAATTTTATCTCTCAGTCTTTTGTTTTACAGCTAGCACTTTCTGAATTCTATTTAAGTTATAAAAGCTCTGTGATTTGGCACAATCATTTTTCATCTGAAAGAATTAAGATTAATTGTCTAAAAGCCTATGGGCAGTTAGTGATCCATTCACCTTTCAACCTTTTGGACTCCAAGTCTAGTACTCTTCTCAATTTTTAAATTATTATTTTCCTCCGCAAATTTATTAATATAGATTTTTAAATCTAAACTTCATTGGTAAATTACTAAAATTCTCCTTTAGGGTTACCATTATGAGCTTTTTTTTTTTTTTATGCGATTTAGTATAGTCTAAGTGATTCACATTATACCAAGTATCATGTAAGATATTACGAGGTTTGGAGATCACAACAAAAATCCCATTGGGCAACTATAGTGCAGTGTCACAGCCAGGATCTTGACATTGATATAGTCAGGATATAGAAGATTTGCATTACCACAGAATCATCTCATGTCTTTTTATAGCCACACCCACCCTGTCCTACCCCCAACCCTTACTGATGTCCTGGCAACCATGAGTCTCTTCTCCATTTCTTTACATTGTTATTTTAAGAATGTTATGTAAATGAATCATGCAGTGAGTAACCTTTGGGATAGGTTTATTTCACTCAGCAAAATTCTCTGAAGATTCATTCAGGTTGTTATATGTGCCAATAATTTGTATTTTGTTTGTTTGTTTTCTTTAGGTAAATATCCAGTAATAGAATGGTATTTCTATTTTTAAGTTTTTAAGGAACATCCATACTTTTTTCCACAGTGGCTGCACCAATTTGCATTCCCACCAACAGTGCATGAGAGCTCTTCTTCCTCGGTATCCTGGCTAACACTTGTTATTTCTTGTGTTTTTGATCTTAGCTATTCTGAAAGGTGGGAGGTGATATCTCATTATGGCTTTAATTTGCATTTCCCTGATGATTAATGATGTTGAGCAATTTTTCATCAATCCATTGGCTATCAGACTATCAGGTCTTCTACCCATTTGCAATCAGATTGTTAAGTTGTGTGTGTGTGTGTGTGTGTGTGTGTGTGTGTTGAATTGTAGAAGTTCTCTATATATTTTGGGTATTAACCCCTTATCAGATATGTCATTTGCAAATGTCTTCTCTCACTCAGTAGGGTGACTTTTTGTTTTATTGATGGTTTCCTTTGCTATGCAAGAGATTTTTATTTTATTGTAGTCCCAGCAGTTCAATTTTGCTTTTGTTTCCCTTGCCTGAAGAGATATACCTAGAAAAAAGTTTCGACAGCTGATATCAAAGAAATTACTGCCCCAAGTTCTCTTCTAGGATTTTTGTGATCCTTAATCCATTTTGAGTTTACTCTTGGGTATGGTGTAAGAAAGTGGTCGTTTTCCTAACACCATTTATCAAAGACACAGCATTTTCCCCATTGCATATTCTTGCCTCCTTCATCATAGATTATTTGATCATATAAGTGTACATTTATTTCTGGGCTCCTTTTCTGTTCTATTAATCTATGTGTCTATCTTTGTGCCAGTACCATACTGTTTTGAGTACAGCTTTGCAGTAATTTCCTTTTATTGTTACAAACTCTCTTAATTATTTTTGACATGGTAGGAATAATGACATTAATCAATAGGTATCATACTTTAAGGAATCACACAACAATGATTTAATGATACCATTTGTAACTTTTGTTTCACGTATGTCTGGAAATGTTGAAGAGTCATTTAGATTAAACTGAGATCACTACAGTAGAGGAGGTGTACAACAACAATCAAATCCCCTTGGTAACAATAAGTTTGTAACTCTCCATATATACTTACAGAGTTGTACGTTTTAGAAAATACAGCTTTTATTCGACATAATTGTCTCATTACTTAAAAGCCCTCATATGCATAATAATTACCAAACACGCAGGCTCCCCTGAAACTCTGAGCACTTGCAGGAGCCATGATGTGAAGTGCTATACTGAAGACTTACACTAAATGTTGTGTGCTCTAGTCCCTTAGAGATTGCTTGCTCTTTTATAATTTTTTAATTTTTATTTTAAAAAATTTTAATGTTTATTTATTTTTGAGAGAGAGAAAGAGAGACAGAGCATGAGCAGGGGATGGGCAGAGAGAGAGGGAGACAGAATCCGAAGCAGGCTCGTGGCTCCAAGCTGTCAGCAGAGACCTGATGCAGGGCTTGAACTCACAAACTATGAAATCATGACCTGAGCTGAAGTCAGACGCTTAACTAACTGAGCCACCCAGGTAGGTGCCCCTGCTTGCTCTTTTTAAAATAAGAATTGTATCCTAGAAATCTCTGACTGCCTCAGATGTATATTTGAATGCATTTCCTCTCTCCCTCCATGTCATCTAAATTCCAGGCCCTGGGCCAGGGTTTGGATGGGCCAGTCTTTCTAGGACAGGTACAGCCTGCATTTCATCCCATGAAGGGCCGAATAACCCTAGAGCACCAGAAAACCCAGGGAAGAGGAAGAGAGAAGGGCAAGAGCATTTGGAGACATAGAAGAGAATGAGGCCAGAGAGTTAATATATTTGTATTCTATCGCTATGTTTAAAAAGAGTACCAAAAAAAAGGGGCACCTGGGTGGCTCAGTCGGTTAAGCGTCCAACTTTGGCTCAGATCATGATCTCACGGTTTGAAAGTCTGAGCCCTGCATCAGGCTCTATGCTGACAGCTCAGAGCCCGGAGCCTACTTAGGATTCTGTGTCTCCTTCTCTCTCTGCTCCTCCCCCACTTGTGCTCTGTCTCTATCTCTCAAAAATAAATAGAAATGTAAAAAAAAATTTTTTTAATTACCAAAATCTATACACTGAAAACTATAGTAAGCTTATGAAAGAAATTGAAGAAGACACACACAAAAAAATGGAAAAATATTCCATGCTCCTGGATAGGAAGAGCAAATATTGTTAAAATGTCAATATGACCCAAAGCAATCTATACATTCAATGCAATCCCTATCAAAATAACACCAGCATTCTTCACAGAGCTAGAACAAACGATCCTAAAATTTGTATGGAATCAGAAAAGACCCCGAATAGCCAAAGCAATCTTGAAAGCTGGAAGCATCACAATCCCGGACTTCAGACTGAATTACAAAGCTGTAATCATCAAGACAGTACAGTACTGGTACAAAAACAGACCCTCAGATCAATGGAACAGAATAGAGAACCGAAAAGTGGACCCACTAACGTATGGCCAACTCATCTTTGACATGGCAGGAAAGAATATCTAATGGAATAAGGACAGTCTCTTCAGCATGTGGCGCTGGGAAAACTGGACAGCGACATGCAGAAGAATGAACCTGGACCACTTTCTTACACCACACACAAAAATAAACTCAAAATGGATGAAAGACCTAAATGTAAGACAGGAAGCCATCAAAATCCTCGAGGAGAAAGCAGGCAAAAATCTCTTTGACCTTGGCCACTGCAACTTCTTATTCAATAAATGTCTGGAGGCAAGGGAAACAAAAGCAAAGATGAACTATTGGGACCTCATCAAAATAAAAGGCTTCTGCACAGTGAAGGAAACAATCCACGAAACTAAAAGGCAACCGACAGAATGGGAGAAGATATTTGCAAACGACATATCAGATAAGGGGTTAGTATCCAAAATCTATAAAGAACTTATCAAACTCAACACCCAAAAACCAAATAATCCAGTGAAGAAATGGGCAAAAGACATGACTAGACACTTCTCCAAAGAAGACATCCAGATGGCTAACAGACACATGAAAAGATGCTCAACATTACTCATCATCAGGGAAATACAAATCAAAACCACAATGAGATACCACCCCACCACTGTCAGAATGGCTAAAATTAACAACTTATGCAACAACAGATGCTGGTGAGGATGCGGAGAAAGGGGATCTCTTTTGCACTGCTGCTGGGAATGCAAACTGGTGCAGCCACTCTGGAAAATGGTTATGGAGGTTCCTTAAAAAATTAAAAATAGAACTACCCTATGACCCAGCAATTGCACTACTAGGTATTTATCTAAGGGAGACAGATACGCTGTTTTGGAGGGGCACATACACCCCAATGTTTATAGCAGCACTATCAACAGTAGCCAAAGTATAGAAAGAGCCCAAATGTCCACTGATGGATGAATGGATAAAGAAGATGTGGTATATATATACAATGGAGTGTTACTAAGCAATCAAAAAGAATGAAATCTTGCCATTTGCAATTACGTGCATGGAACTGGAGGGTATTATGCTAAGTGAAATTAGTCAGAGAAAGACAGATATCACATGATTTCACTCATGTGAGGACTTTAAGATACATAAAGGAAGGGAAGCAAAATTAATATAAAAACAAGGAGGGGGACAAAACATAAGAGACTCTTAAATATGGGGAACAAACAGGAGGTTGCTGGAGAGGTTGTAGGAAGGGGGATGGGCTACATGGATAAGGGGCATTAGGGAATCCACTCCTGAAATCATTGTTGCACAATATGCTAACTTAGATGTAAACTTAAGAATAAATAATTTTTAAAAAAGATTATTAAAGCACATGCTTTCCAAAAGAAACTCAAAAAACTAAGTTTATGGGCTTAAAACAACATGTATTTATTGTCTCACAATTTCCATGGGCCAGCATTGTTGATGCAAAATGAGCAAACCTTTGAAAAACTTTGTATTTTTTTAATGTTTTTTATTTATTTGTGTGAGAGAGAGAGGGAGACAGTGTGAGCAGAGGAGGGTCAGAGAGAGAGGGAGATAGAGAATCTGAAGCAAGCTCCAGGCTCTGAGCTAGCTGTCAGCAGAGCCCGACATGGGCCTCCAACGCACAAACCGTGATATCATGACCTAAGCCGAAGTTGGATGCTTAACTGACTGAGCCACCCAGGCGCCCCTTAAAAACTTTAAAGAGAAAGGAAAAGGTTTTTTCCAGCCCACATTAGGACAGCTATCAGGGATACACAATCTTCACAAAGAAGAGAGTGCTCCAGGAAAAGGACATTTGATGCAGGGTTATATATAATTTTTACATCAAGAGTTACAAATTATCATGGTGAAGGACTTTCCAGAAAGTTACAGACTTTATCTTATGTATTTGGTATATGCAAGGCTGTATGACTTTAATCTCGTGGGAACAAGAGAGGTTTCTTTGTTTTTCATATCTTTATGTTCAGAAGGCTCCTTTTTGGTTATTTTCCTTTTTTAATGGAGCAATGAACAATGTGTGCTTGGGGCAGAAACAGAGCCCACGATTTGAGGCTGTGCTGAGTCATTTTGTCCTTGATAAACATTAAAGTATAACTTCTCTGAGAGCCCAGGAACAGGTCCCACAAACATTAAAACTTGAAAGTGTCCTTTATCATTTCCCTCTGTTGACCAACAATCTTTCCTCAGAAAGCATTGATGGTCAACCTTATGTTTTTATGTCCCTTGGTGACAGCGTGACTGGCTGATCTTCCCTGAGCATCAAGCCCCTCATTGCTAGATATGAATACATATATTTTTTAACCTAGTGTTCTTCATTGGGAGGAACTTCATGTAACACAAATGATGGGAAGCTTAAAAGTGATATATGTTCTCTGTTAATTCCCATGGACAAACAAACATGTTTGTGCTTATCTTAGATTATCTGTTTTTGCATTTCATAAAGCACTTTTAACAGAGCACATGGGTAGCAAAAGAATTCCAATAAATACAATGTGAAGGAACCAATGCAATATTGAAATAGACTGGAACAGACAGGAGAGAAAAAATCCAAAGAACCCTTTACACACATCTTGATAAAAGGGTAAGGAAATTTATGATTATTTATGAGGAAAGATGGAGTATGTGCACTGAGCAAACATGTATGTAATGTATATTCCCATGTTCACTTTGGGGTGGAGACTTAACATCAGAACAAGGCAAAGTTCAGTCCCTGACATCAGGAAGTTATCTTAGAACAAGAAGAAGGGGCTCTGGGCTCCAAGAGCTGGTATGACCTGGATGGGGTCTTAGGCTTGTTGTCTAGGGTAGGCATGCAGGGCCTTGCTTGTTGCTAGGCTGGAACCATATCAGTGGACCTTGAGTCCAGGCCTCTGCAGAGGCAGCTAGTGAGTTTGTGGGTGGGGTCTGAAAAGAAAGACACAATAGCAGATGAGGGGGAAACAGTTATCTGAAAAACAAACTTTAAACTTTCTGGTCGTTTAATCTCATTAACTCTATGGGGCACAGTTTCAGTTCTCCCCTGAGTTTTGATCACTTTTCAACCTTGAAGAATTGGGATGATGACTTCTTTGACTACTTCCTTATTGCCTCAGGCACGGTAAGTTTTGGGTAAAGAGAATTTTTAGTAATTCTTTTTTTTTTTTTTTTAAATTTTTAGTTGACTTCTACTTAGTTAACAAGCAGTGCCATATTGGTTTCAGGAGAGGAATTTGGTAATTCATCACTTATGTACAACACCCAGTGCTCATCACAACAACACTGCCCTTCTTAATACCCATCACCCAACTAGCCCATCCGCCACTCAGGTCCCTCCATCAACCTTCAATTTGTTCTTTTTTTTTTCCCTTTCTCATATGTTCATCTGTTTTGTTTCATACATTCCACATAGATGAGTGAAATCATATATTTGTCTTTCTGTGACATATTTTGCTTAGCCCAACACACTCTAGGTCCACGAATGTCATTGCAAATGGCAGGATTTCATTCTTTTTGATGACTTAGTAATATTCCATTGTGTATATACGTCACATCTTCTTTATTCATTCATCAGTCAGTGGACATTTGGGCTCTTGCCATAGTTTGGCTATTGTTGATAATGCTGCTATAAACATTGGGGTGCATGTGCCCCTTCAAATCTGTATTTTTGTATCCTTTGGGTAAATACCTGTTAGTGCAATTGCTGGGTTGTAAGGTAATTCTATTTTTAATTTTTTGAGGAAACTTCATACTGTTTTCCAGAGTTGCTCCACCAATATGCATTCCCACCAGCAATGCAAGAGGGTTCCCCTTTCTTCACATCCTCAGCAATACCTATTTTTTCTTGTGTGGTTAATGTTAGCCATTCTGACATGTGTGAGTGGTATCTTATTTTGATTTTGATTTGTATTTCCTTGATAATGAGTGATGCTGAGCATCTTTTCATCTGCCTATTGGCCATCTGGATGTCTTCTGCCCATTTCTTCACTGGATTATTTGCTTTCTGGGTGTTGAGTTTGATAAGTTTTTTGCAGACTTTGGATACCAACCCTTTATCAGATATGTCTTTTGCAAATATCTTCTATCCTGTAGGCTGCCTTTTATTTTGTTGACTGTTTCCTTCACTGTGTAGAAGCATTTTATCCTGTGAAGTCCCAATAGTTCTTTTTGTTTGTTCATTTGTTTTATTTTGTTCTCCTTGCCTCCAGAGACGTGTCTAGTAAGAAGTTGCTTTGGCCAAGGTCAAAGAGGTTGCTCCTGTGTTCTCCTCTAGGATTTTGATGGGGGTTTTTTGTCTCACATTTAGGTCTTTAATCCATTTTGAATTTTTTTTTTTTATGTATGCTGTAAGAAAGTCCAGTTTCGTTCTTCTGAATGTTGCTATCCAGTTTTCCTAACATCATTTGTTGAAGAGACTATCTTTTTTCCATTGACTTTTCTTTTTTCTGCTTTGCCAAAGATTAGTTGACCATAGAGTTGTGGGTGCATTTCTGTGTTTTCTATTCTGTTACACTGATTGTCTGTTTCTGTATCAGTACCATATTATCTTGATGACTACAGCTTTGTAAAATAGCTTGAGATCTCAAATTGTGATGCCACCATTTTGTTTTTCTTTTTCAGGATTGCTTTGGCTATTTAGGGTCTTTTGTGGTTCCTTACAAATTTTAGGATTGTTTGTTCTAGCCCCATGAAAAATGCTGGTGGTACTTTGTTAGGGATTGCATTACATGTGTAGATTGCTTTGGGTAGTATAGACATTTTTAACAATATTTGTCCTTCCAATCCATGAGCATGGAATGCTTTTCCATCTCTTTGTGGTTCCTTCAATTTCTTTCATAAATGTTCTACAGGTTTCAGAGCACAGATCTTTTACCTCTTTGGTGAGGTTTATTTCTAGGTATCTTATTGTTTTTGGTGCAGTTGCAAATGGAACTGATTCTTTGATTTCTTTCCCTGATGCTTCATTATTGCTATATAAAATGCAACAGATTTCTGTACGTTGCTTTTATATCCTATGACTGCTGAATTCATGTATTAGTGCCAGCAATGTTTTGATGGAGTCTTTTGGGTTTTCCACATAAAGTATCATGTCGTCTGCAAACAGTGAAAGTTTGATGTCTTCCTTGCTGATCTGGATGCCTTTTATTTCTTTTTACTGTCTGATTGCTGAGGCTAAGACTTCTAGTACTATGTTAAATAGTAATGGTGAGAAAAAATAATAATAAAAATAAAATAAAAAGAAAACAACAACAACAACAAAAAATAGTTATGGTGAGAATGGACGTCCTTGTCTTGGTCTTGACCAAATGGGAAAGGTTCTCAGTTTTTCCTCATTGAGGCTGATATTAGCTGTGGGCCTTTCATATATGTATGGCCTTTATGACACTGAGGTATGGTCCATCTAATACTACTTTGTTGAGGGTTTTTCTCAAGAATGGATGCTGTACTTTGTCAAATGCTTTTCTACATCTATTGCCGGGATCTTCTGTTCCACGGTTTTGTTGTTGTTTCTATATCATTTATTTCTGCTCTAATCTTTTTTTTTTCTTCCCTTCTTCTACTTGCTTTAGGCTGTATTTGCTGTTATTTTTCTAACTTCTTTAGGTATAAGGTTGGGTTGTGTATTTGAGACTTTTATTCTTCTTGAGATAGGCCTGTATTGCAGTATACTTCCCTCTTAGGACTGCCTTTGCTTCACCCCAAAGGTTTTGGACTACTGTGTTTTCATTTTCATTTGCTTCCATATACTTTTTTATTTTGTCTTTTAATTCCTGGTTAACTCATTCATTCTTTAGTAGGATATACTTTTTTTTAATTTTTTAAGTGTTTATTCATTTTTGAGCGAGCGAGAGAGAGAAACAGACTGTGAGTGGTGGGTGGGCGACAGAGAGGGAGATGCAGAATCTAAAGCAGGTTTCAGATTCTGAGCTGTCAGCACAGAGCCTGATGTGGGACTCAAGCTCATGGACTGCAAAATCATGACATGAACCTAAGTTGCATGCTTAACTGACTGAGCCACCCAGGCACCTCAAGTAGGATATTTTTTAACCTCCATGTATTTGTGGTCTTTCTAAATTTTTTCTTGTGGTTGACTTCAAGTTTCATAGTGTTGTGGTCTGAAAATATGCATGGTATGATCTCAATCTTTTTTATTTGTTGAGGGCTGATTCATGACCCAGTATGTGTTCTGTTCTGGAGAATGTTTCATGTGCACTCGAAAAGAATGTGTACTCCGCTGCTTTAGGATGAAATGTTATGAATATATCTGTTAAGTCCATCCAGTGAAGTGTGTCATTCAAAACCATTGTTTTCTTGTTGATTTTCTGCTTAAGTGATCTGCCATCCATTGCTGTAAGTGGGGTGTTAAAGTCCCCTACTATTATTCTAGTATCATTAATGAGTTTCTTTATGTTTGTTATTAGTTGGTTTATATATTAGGTATCTCAAGTTGGGGGCATAAATATTTATGATTGTTAGATCTTCTTGGTGGATAGACCCCTTAATTATGATAAAATGTTCTTCTTCATCTCTTGTTACAGTCCTTGTTTTAAAATCTAGTTTGTCTGATATAAGTATAACTACTCTGGCTTTCTTTGATGTTCATTAGCATGATAGATGGTTCTCCATCCCCTCACCTTCTATCTGCAGGTGTCTTTAGATCTAAAATGAGTCTCTTGTAGGCAGCATATAAATTGACCTTGGGGTTTTTTTTTTTTTTTATCCATCTTGATATCCTGTGACTTTTTAAATGTTTATTTATTTATTTTGAGAAAGAGAGAGAGTGTGAGAGCTGGAGAGGGGCAGAGAGAGAGAGAGAGAGAATCCCAAGCAGATTCCATGTTGCTTGATCTCATGAACAGTGAGCTCATGACCAGAGCCAAAATCAAGAGTCAGTAGCTTAACCAACTAAGCCACCCAGGCACCTCTGACACCCTATGTCTTTTGATTGGAGTATTTAGTCCATTTACATTCAGAGTGATTATTAAAAGATATGAATGTAATGCCATTGTGTTACTTGTAGAGTTGATGTTTTGGTGATGCTCTATGTTCTTTTCTAGTCTTTGTTGATTTTGGTCTCTCCACACACCACTCAAAGAGCATCCCTTAATATTTCTTGCAGGCCTGGGGTGCCTGGGTGGCTCAGTAGGTTAAGCATCCAACTTCGGCTCAGGTCATGATCTCACAGTTCGTGGGTTCGAGCCCTGTGTCAGGCTCTCTGCTGACAGCTAGCTCAGAGCCTGAAGACTGCTTCGGATTCTGTATCTCCCTCTCTCTCTGACCCTCCCCTGCTCACGTTGTCTCTCTCTCTCTCTCAGAAATAAATAAAACATTAAAAAAAATAAATAAAAAATATTTCTTGCAGGACTAGTTTAGTGGTCACAATCTCCTTTAGTTTTGGTTTGTCTGGGAAACTCTTTATCTCTCCTATTCTGAGTGACAGCCGTGCCAGATAAAGTATTCTTGGCTGCATATTTTTCCCAGTCAGCACATTGAATATATCCAGCTATTCCCTTATGGCCTGCCAAGGTTTTGTGGACAGATCTGCTGCCAACATGATCTGTCTTCCTCTGCAGTTTAAAGACCTTTTTGTTTTCCTTTGCTACTTTCAGGATTCTTTCTTTATTTGTGTATTTTGTGAATTTGACTATGATATAACTTGTCAATGGCTGGCTTTTGTTGAATTTAATGGGAGTACTCTGTGCTTCTTGGATTTCAATGTCTGTGTCCTTCTCCAGATTAGAGAAGTTTTTAGCTATTATTTGCTCAAAACTTCTGCCCCTTTTTCTCTCTCCTCTTCTTCTGGGACTCCTATGTTATTATGTTTTAGTAAGTTGCTAAGTGCCCCAATTCTTCCTTCATGATAAACATATGGCAGACTTCAGGAATTAGCATGTCGTCCTTCTGCAGATGCCAGGCTAATCTCTGTATCTTTCCACTTTTAGTATATGTGCTGCCAAAGCAAGCACACTTTTTTTTTTTTTTTTTTTTTTTTGGTAAATCTGAGCTGTAACAGGCCTATATTTGGGACTAAGCAGAAGTTTTTAATCTATAGGTGTTAGCAGCAAGGGAAATAGAAGCAACAAAGAGTCAGACATGCTAAATTTTTTCTTTTTATAATTTTCTATTGTCAATCTTTCCTCCATTTCTATTGAACAGGGGCAGAGGTGGTCTTCTGTAACTGCTTTAAGCCAAAATAGGGCACAGTAAGGGCTTTGGCATGGAAGGATTTAACATGGTACAGGTTGTGACTCCCTTATTCTAAGGGATGGGTTATCACAGATCTTTCCATATCTGAGAACTTGGATATTTTTCTGCATACTTTGGCACTATATGACATTATTAGTTTTATCCCCAAGTATACTCTAAGGAATAGTAACAGTAGAGTCAAACCCAGTTTTGTCATTCCCTCTGAAACTGATCTGATATGGATGCGTATCCAATACATCAGTAAACCTGTCCTAGCCACCTTGGAAAAGGGGGTGGGGGGGTATGGTGGTCAATGGCTTCTTGTAGCCATAGGCTTCCTGCTTGATTTTATATGGATTATTATTTTCCAGGAGGAGTTAATATAGGTGCAGCAAGTGGTCTTAGCCATCATATAGATTCTGCCTTGTTCAGCAAGCAATCAGTAATTAACAAGAGGCATTTCTATGGAAATAAAACAAACATAGGTTAATGGTTGGAGCAAATTATAAGCCCAGTATCTGAGTCCACATGCTGCCAGTGAGAAGATTTTTAGGTGTCAGGCTTGAAGCATCCTCAGATGGAGTGGGAGCAGACAGTAGCAACCTGATGGATTTTCTGTTTTGTAGTTCAAATGCTCCTTTTGAGTAGCCCATAGCAAACAGGCATGAACATCATCTATACATGAGCTATTGTGGCAATTTCTCTGAAGTTTATCTCAAGTTGTCCAACTTCAGTTTGCAGGGCTTCAGGAAAAGAAAGTTTTAGTTCTCAATGATTCTCAGATAAGAAAATGGGGAGAAGATTGTAATCTGTAGTTTGGAGAGTCATAGTCAGATATTTTAAGAAATCGGAAGAATACAGTGTGGGTCCAGTTTTATAGGAAAACAATAAACATTCAAAGATAATTAACCAGAAATAGAATCTAATATCCACAAAAATGTTTGTTGAAGTACAATCTTTCTCTTTAAACTCATCTTTATTCCTGTCAAAAATAGTCACATTAAGAGTAATTTGTTCATGAGGGCCGCCTGGGTGGCTCAGTTGGTTAAGCATCCAATTTTGATTCAGGTCATGATCTCACGGTTCATGGGTTCAAGCCCCACATCAGGCTCCGTGCTGACAGCTCAGAGCCTGGAGCCTGCTTCGGATTCTGTATCTCCCTGTCTCTGCCCTTCCCCAACTCATACTCTGTCTCTCTCACTCAAAAATAAATAAACACTATTAAAGATTTTTTAAAAAGACTACTTTGTTTCCAAAATAAGTCTAGTTTTCACAGACTTGGCCAAATTATTTGCATAAGCACAGCAAAAATAGTGATTGACCATATAGGGTTGTGTGTTTTTTTTTTTTTTTCATTTGCTTTTCTAGGACTTTTCATAAAGAATTTCAGATGGAAACTTTAACAGCTTTTTAAGGCCAGAAACCAAGCCGAATAACTTGCCATTAGATTTGCCTACAATACCTGTAGATTTGGGCGAATTTCTCTCTTTTCAAGGTCCCTCAAATATCCCGAGGTTCCTGCCCCCGCCAAGAAGTGACATCCTTTACTCACCTGGTGAGGCAGCTGGGAATTCTGTAAGCAAGGTATCAGGCCAGCATTTCCAAGAGCTCTATTAGTTCCTTAAAATCAATGTTAGCTCCTTAAAGTTATGTGATCATATCTTAGTCTATGCATGCATCTCTCAAATATGACATTTCAGTCAAAGCCTTAGTAATATAGCCAATGTATCCAATGGTGTCCTGTTATAAGAACATATTTTTATTGACTGTATGCAAATAATTATAATTGCCATTAAAAGAAAGTATTCACTGAGAGTTTTGAATTCTGGAGGGCTTAGTTATGGAGAAAAGGTAAATGCTTCAATTTTTTCATGAAGGAATATTTTATCTAATTTTTGTAAGTCATAGATCTCTTAAGAGAAAAAATTTCCTTAAACCTGGAAAAGCAAACCTGAGAGAACCAGCAATGTTTTAAACAAGAGTCATAAAAAAGCTATAATTGTCATTAATTCATTTAGTCCCATGTTATTAATTCTTGTTCTATTCAATGCAGCTTTTTCATTAGTTCTGGAAATTCTTAGTTCAGTTTTATGATCTTAAGGGTATCGGGAACCTGTTTTTGTCCTTTTCAGGAATCTCCTTAGGCTGAAACATATTTTGCAAGACCACTGGAACAGTAACTGTAAATGACAGGAGACTTAAAAATGGACATGGTTGAGACATCTGATAAGAGTTCCTTACAATGCAGTTGACAAGGAAATTTGGCTTTTTTTGTGATACACATTTTTTTTTTTACAAATAGTTTATTGTCAAGTTGGTTTCCATATAACACCCAGTGCTCTTCCCCACAAGTGCCCTCCTCCATGCCCATCTCCCCCCCCCATCAGTCCTCAGTTTGTTCTCAGCATGATAGACAACATTTTAATAATTAGAATTTTAAGTGATGACCTTATGGCAGGATATACTGAAATTTTAGGAATTTTACATAATTTCTGGAACAGTTACAGCATTTACCTACATAAATAGAACCTAAGAAGGCTTATCGTTATTTGTTTGACAATGTTTCCCATTTAACTCAACATACCAAATAAATAAGCCTAATTAGTCAAAAGGAAGACTTTATTTAGGACTTGGACTTGATGTCTGTTAAAGAACACACACACACACACACACACACACACACACACACACATTTTAAGCCCATGTCTAAACAGGATCACAGATCATTACAAAAACTTAAAACTTTATTATTTGTTTAACCAAGGTGGCCATAAGATTTTCTATAAAAGGTTATATAGTTGTTAGCAAAATTTAGCTCCTTTAATATTGAGAAGTTTTAGTTTTCTTTCTTGTTTGTTTTAATTATCTTTTTTAAAATGTTTATTTATTTTTGAGAGAGAGAGACAGCGCAAGCAGGAGACAGTCAGAGAGAAAGGGAGACACAGAATCTGAAACAGGCTCCAGGCTCTGAGCTGTCAGCACAGAGGCCAATGCGGTGCTCAAACTCATGGACCAAGAAATCATGACCTGGGCTGAAGTTGGATGCTTAACCAACTGAGCTATCCAGGTGTCCCAAGAAGTTTTCATTTTTTTAAGTAATTCAAGATCTGATAAGAACAAATACATAAACCTTGTTTTTCTGGGAAGATGGGAAAAAAACCTTTGTTTATAATTTCTGTTCAAGAGCAGACCAACAATCCAAAGAAATCTTGTTTTTTTGAGAAAAAACAAATCTCAGTCTTATACCAGTGTACTTCAAATATTCATTTATCCCATGGGGTGCCTGGCTGGCTCATCTGGTTGAACAACCAACTTTGGCACAGGTCATCATCCCAGTTCATGGGTTCGAGCCCCACATTGGGCTCTGTGCTGACAGCTCAGAGCCTGGAACCTGCTTCAGACTCTATGTCTCCCTCACTTTCCGCCCCTCCCCCACTTGCACTCTGTCTCTGTCTCTCTCTCAAAAATAAGCATTAAAATTTTTTAAAAAATAAAAATTCATTTATTCTTAGTCCAGACCATGCACAAAATTCTTTTCCTAAGATATCCTCTTCACAAACCTTCTACAACTTTTTTTTTCATTCAGACTCTATCCTAAGTTTCCCTCTCTAAATAAACAGTCCCCTTTCCCTTAATAAAAATGTATTTCATTCCTTATGTCTTTCTTACATATCTCCTATATTCCTACATATAGGGGTGCTTTATTATTGTCCAGCAGTCTTAATTACATTTAGCAGAATTTTAACTCTTAGAAACCTTAGTCACCAGTGAAAACTTAACTAGTAACAAATTGTGAACTGTTTCACCAGAATTGTTTCGACAGGCAAATTAATGCATATATTTCATAATTTTTAGAATTCTTTTGACTGGCAAATTTATGAGTGTATTTCATAATTTTTAGAAACCTGTGGTTTTTTTATAGTACAATTTTTATGCAAGCAGATTCAAATATCTTTAGTTTTTCTGTAATAAGACAAAACAGACAAACCTTGTGGTTTAGTAATTACTGTTTCAGTATTTTATCTTATCAGAAGAGACTTAGAAATCCAACGAATCCAACCCAATTTATCATTTAACTTAGCAAAATACCAAAGTTTTGGGTTCCCAAAGATTTTGGGAGCTATTTAAAAGTGTATCTGTAAACCTTCTTACTTAACCTATTGGCTCTTAACAATCACGCATGAAAACTTTATGAGACAGAAAAAAACAATCGTTTTCAGTCGCTTTTTGTTGGCAAATTGCAACTGAGACAACACAAGCCTGTTTGGCTTGAGCAAACCTTGGTAGAATAAAAGGTTTATATTTAATGAGGCTAACTCAAAAAACATGTTTGTTTCCATTAAGCCAACAACCTTGAAGTAGCTTTAATACCAAATATGCTGTACCCGTGTCCGCTCAAAAGCCAATCCGGTGGTTCCCCACAGTGAGTGTTACCTGGGGCTCCCACGGGCCGCTTATGTCCAGGAGAGCACGTGGGCCTCTTGATGCTGAAGGAGGAGGTACTCCAGTTTGAGCCTCCTAGGGAGGCGGCCCAACAGCTTGGGGTGCTTTTTTCCTCCTTGATAGTGAGGCTGGGAGGAGCAGGAGCCTGTGACGCACAGATGCTGCGGATGGAGTGGCGAGGGCTGTGCGAGCACCCAGCTGCTGGTGCAGGAGGAGGGGGCGGAGGAAGCGGCAGGTGTGCTGCTGGCGAGGCCGGAGGCAGATTGAAACTTTGGGACTAACAACAGCTTCCCCCCCCCCCCCCCCTACAAAACAGCCTTTTTCTCTGGCCAACCTTCAGCCCTCTGGAAGAGCCGAAAGGAGCAGGCACTGGGCTGAGCATTGGCTGGATTCAGGATTTCGAGTGTCTGCCTGCCTTCCTCCTCTTCCTCATTATCCTGATTATCAGGAAGGGGGTGAGGTGTCCAAAATCTCTGTTCATCTTTATCTCTTTGGACCACCAGTTAGGTCCATTATTGTGATTCATCTTTATTATGGAGTTACATAAAAGTCTAAATGTAGGGAGTTATATCTCAGATCCTGCGAAAACATCATTGAAAAACATTTGGGTTAGTTTTGCTCTTTTTGAGTTTGAGAATGCCCACTTTTTATAGGCGCTCACCTTTGAATCAACTAAATAGAGCTCCGTTACAAGTTCATTTTAGCTACATGCTATCTGGGTGAAGAAAATGTCTCACATTTATAACACACATGGACACATGGATACCAACAAGATGCAGACAAAATTTAGCTTTTGTTTCACTAAGATTTGTGTAGAGGACATTAGAGACCCAATTGCCAAATAGCCCCCTTTTATTAAAATAAAACTAATAATGAGACGGCATTATAATTTATGGAGCCCTTAATTATTTTCCATTTCAAAAACACAGCCGTTTTTGTGCAAAGATACCAAAAGCTGTAGCAACAAACACCAACAAACAAACCCCGAGAATCTCTATAACTGACAATTCATCCCCAAAAGCTGGGGGCTTCACTAACTCAACCAAGTAACTCCCTAGAGTCTGGTTAGTTGGTCTTATAGTCGGATTTCTCTAATTGTGAGTAAAAGAAAACTAATTCAGACATGTTGAAAGAACCCTATTTGGGTCAGCTGAGACTCAAGATATCCTTAAATGTTCCCACTGCGAGTAACCACTTGCAAGTATAGGTTCCATATGTATCATACTTATAGGCTGCTAGAGTTTTCCATGGGTGGGTGGTTGCTGGTTTTCTGGGGGCTGCTCCAGCCTTGGAAGCATGGTTCCCCATTTCTTTCAGTTTCAGCTTTTAGAACAAAGCTAGAATAAGATCTAAGGATATCAAGTGTGGTGGGTTGAGAGGATGCTGCTTATGACAATCACTTCCAAATGGTCGTGATACACTGTCTTAAGCATCTCAGTTTCTCTCAGTGAGGTCTAAGACCATCAAGGGGGCCCAGAGCACTGCCAGATCAATCCTTGCGTGTGCATCCCCGGACTAGCCAATCATCAAGTATCTTAGGAGATGGGAAATGCCTGTGGGACCACCACACATCTCTAGGAATATCCTCAGACACTTCTGCTAGGCTTTCGGTTACCTGGAAGAGCCATTTGGCAGGAAGGAGCAAGTCTCCCTGCTCTTTGGAGCTGAGTGATTCAGTCTCTCATATTTCCAGCCAGTAAATTTACTCAAGCCTTACATTAATAACATCAGTATAAGGCCACATTAAAACAGCCAACACATCAACTCCAACCCCTCCAGGTTATTTCTACCTACAGAATACTCCTGGTAACCCTCAACAGTATGAATAAAAGCCAGCGCCATCAACTCAAACTGAGGAGGTCCAGACAGCAGGAAAACTCACCTGGTACACCTGTGAGGTACTGAGACGTCGGAGGGGCACAAAGGGCCCTAGCTGGTACCACCCACCGAGTTCCAGAGGACCGCCAGGTAATCTCACGAGAGTTGCTATATATCCTGCCAAGTATGTCAAGAAATGTCGAAGCAAAATGAGTCTTTATCCAAGACCAGGTTAAGACAGCTACCTGGGATACATAATTTTCACAAAGAAGAGAGTGCTCTAATTTTTCACCTTGCCCTACTTCAATAGAAAACTAACAAGTAAATCAATTAGGATTTATAAAGTTACTAATTTAAATTTTTAACATGTGAAAACACATAAAAACACATAAAACGTAACCCAGGAATCTATTGTATCCATGACTAGGAACAGAATTTATAAACAAAAAGCGGAAAATAGGAAGTACAGAACAGGAATCTTATTTTAGGGTTATAAAAGCTTTGAAGAAGGAGAAAATCATAGGAGTGGTACAAAAAATAAAGGAGTGGAGGGAAAAAGGCAAATACTTTGGAGCCTCTGGAAATGTGCTTACGGATAACCTGAAGTTCAGAGGTCACAACCCAAAATTCATAGGTCAAGGAACAGCATTTTGATGACTGTCAACCTTTCACCAGTGTTAAAAAAAAAAAAAAAAAAGTAGAATTGGCTCCTCTCCAGCTGTCCAGGACGCCAAAAGGAAAGAGGGCTGACGGGAAGAAGTGCTGGGCCCCTGCTGTGATAAGAAACAGGAGGCCAGGAAGGTGTTCCATCCCCCGATTGAGAAAAGGCCCAAGAATTTTGACATTGGACAGTACAGCCAGCCCAAAAAGGACCTCACTCTCTGCTTTGTCAAATAGCCCTACTACATCTGGCCGCAGCAACAAAAGGCTATTTACTCTCTAAGCTTCTGAAAGTGCCTCTGGCCATTTGGTTCACTCAGGCCTTGGACACCGAACAGCTACTCAATAGCTGAAGTTGGCTCACAAATACTGACCGGAGACAAAGAAAGAGAACAGAGATTGTTGACCCAGGCAGAGAAGAAGCTGCTGTCTAAGGGGATGTCCCCACGAAGAGGCCACCTGTCCTTCAAGCAGGCATTAATACAGTCACCACCTTAGTGGTGGAAAACAGGAAGTCTCGCTGGTAGTTATTGCACAGGATGTGCATCCCATTGAGCTGGTTGTCTTCCTGCCTGCCCTCTGTGGCAAGATGGGGGCCCCTACTACGTCATCGAGGGAAAGGCCAGGCTGGAGCGTCTGGTCCACTGGAAGACCTGCACCACCGTCACCCTCCCACAGATAAACTCCAAGACAAGAGAGCATTGGCTAAGCAGGTAGAAGCTAGGACCAATGACGACAATAGATACGATGAGATCCGCCATCACTGGGGAGGTGACACCCAAGTCCAGAGTGGGTGGGTCACACAGCTGAGCTGGAAAAGGCAAAGAGCTGTCCACCAAACTAGGCTAAGGGTACACTGTTGGGTTTTGGGTACATAAAAGTAATAAAAACTATCTTTCAGCCAGTGTCATAAATGAATGAATGAATGAATGAATGAATAGGGGCAGGGGTGCCTGGGTGGCTCAGTTGGGTAAGTGTCAGACTCTTGGTTTCAGCTCAGGTCATGATCTCACGGTTCAGAGGCTCGAGCCCTGTATCGGGCTCTGCACTGATAGTGGGGAGCCTGCAGTGTGGAGCCTGCTTGGGATTGGGATTCTCTCTAAATAAAAAAATAAATAAATAAACTTAATAAATAAACTCTCCCTCACTTACTCTTTCTTTCAAATAAATAAATAAACTTAAAAAAAAAGTAGAATCTGATGGGGTATAATTAAATCACATGAAAACTAATTGTGAGAAACAATGTTTTTGAGCATGTTCAATGGGAGATAAAAATCTCTCTTAATTCAATTAAGTTACGGTAAGAAGGCAGGCAAGCAAGAAATGGGAAGTAGGGAAGGGAAAAAGAGACAGAAACTGAGGGTCGGGGAGGGAGAGAAAGAGGAAGATGACGAGAAGGAAGAGGAAGGTAGAAGGGTGAAAAGAAGGAGAGGGAAGGAAGGTCTGAAGCCCGCCAGCAGCTGGCTTTTATTGGGTGCTTTACCACAGGGCATTCTTTAGTTTTCTTTTAATTCTCTGGACACTCTTCCCCCCTTTCCCCACCTGACAGTTTCTCAGAATTAGCACCACTAGACTCATTAAAGACTCTTGAGTCTTTTATCCAAATCAAAGAGTTATAAACCAACCACACTGATGACTAAAATCTTATTAAGCAGGTTATAAATTTTAAACTCATGCAAGCTACAGTTAGCAGAATGTTTTTGACTTATTTTAAACTATTGTCCGCCATCAATAGAATAGGCCCACCTCGGGGCGCCTGGGTGGCTTAGTCGGTTAAGTGTCCGACTTTCGCTTAGGTCATGATCTCGCGGTTCATGGGTTCGAGCCCCGCGTCGGGCTCTGTGCTGACTGCCAGCTCAGAGCCTGGAGCCTGTTTCAGAGTCTGTGTCTCCCTCTCTCTCTGACCCTCCCCTGCTCACGCTGTCTCTCTCTCTCTCCTAAAAATAAATAAAAATATTAAAAAAAAAAATAGAATAGGCCCACCTCCTGCTGCTAAATATGCAAGGCTTCAGTAATATTTAAAGAGCACTTTTTAAATGAGAGTTCCATAAATTCTTTTACTGCGTCTTAAGTTTGAACTATTACATAAATTGAAGGTGAGGAAAAAGACTACGTACAACCACAAAGAGCACCCATTCTTTCATATCCACATTAACAGAGAGCAGACAGACTCCCTTGGTTTTCACACTTCACCCAAATGTGGCCATCTTCCAGGAAAGTCGTCAGTTATTTTTAATATTCATAAAGCCAACTGACTTGTCTAGGAATAATACTTGACTTCTATGGCAGTCAATCAAATTGTCTAAAATACACAGAAATTTCCTTTGAGTATTCCCTGTCACCATTATACCATACAATTTATTGTCTATATCGGGATGCTTATGAGACACAAAAATCTTTTTAAAATTCCACCAGTTCAACAGGTATAAAGCAGAAAGTAGACATCAGCCTATGGAGGGATGTGGTCTGTATGTCGTCCTAATTAGAGAAGCAGTTTGTATAGAATTGATGGTTTAGAACACTTATTTAAGGGTAGCTTTAAAATTATTCACTATTTGTTTGAATGAAGTAGTCAGTCAGGAGTAGTACTAAAAGAGAAAAAGAATAGAACCAAGAGGAAAGAGAAATAAATATTTACGAAGTCCATCCACTGTATTATAGGATACAGCATCAGAAAAAGAACACATTAGGATAGGAAAATACAGGAGAAAATATACAAATTAAATTTAAAAACTGCGGAAGTTAGGAAGATACACTTCAAAAGTTAGGAAGAAATCTTACCTACCAAACTCATTTATTGCTCAGAAAGAAAGAAAATACCTTCTCTAAAAACACCATACATTGTTCAGTGTAACTGCTCAAGGCTGCCATGCATGGTTGTTCAAGTTGTGCCTGATACAAAGGTGCTACATTTACATCATAGATTTTATGGTAGCCAGCCTCTAAAACGGCTTCCAATAATCATAGCCTCCTGGTACCATGCCCATGTATAGTCTCCTCCAGACTCAGTGGGACTAACCAACTGATAGGATATTGTAAAAATGATGGTGTGTGACCTCAGAGGATGGGTCTTACAACATACTGAGGCATCCACATTCTTCCTCAAATCACTTGCTTTGGGAGAAGCTAGATGTCAGGATTTTAGGATACTCACATAGACCTAAGGAGAGGGCTCCTGAGTGAGGAACTAGCCTCTGGCCAAGAGCAGGTGAAAGAGTCATATTGGAAGCTGTTTTTCCAGCTTCAGTGAAGCCTTCGGGTCCCAGGAGTCTTGGCTGACATCTTGACTGCAGTCTTAGGAGAGACCTCCAGCCAGAACTAGCCACTCAAGCTGCTATCAAGTTACTGGTCCATAGAAAGTGCATGAGATGATAAATGTGCATTGCTGTCTAAGGTCACTAAGTTTCCAGTAATTTGTTAGGCAGCAAAACGTAACTAATACAGATATCTTTATTACTTTGGATGAGCTGCATAATTTTAGCGATAATTTTCCAACAGACAGCACTGTTGTATCTTATTCTAAAAAAATCACTATATTATCATTGACCAACAGATGAAAGTTAAATTTTTTTTAAAATCTTTATTTATTTTTAAGAGACAGAGATAGAACATGAGCGGGGGAGGGTCAGAGAGAGAGGGAAACACAGAATCTGAAGCAGGCTTCAGGCTCTGAGCGGTCAGCATAGGGCCTGGTGCACGGCTCAAATTCACGAACTGTGAGATCACGATCTGAGCTGAAGTAGGTCACTTAACAACCTGAGCCACCCAGGCACCCCTAGAGGTGAATATGTCTAAGTGAAATAAGTCAATCAGAGACAGACAAATACTCTAAGGTTTCACTCGTAAGTGGAATTTAAGAAACAAATGAAAAAAGACCAAAAAACCAAAAACCCTTAACTATAGAGAACAAACTGATAGCAGAGGTGAAGTGGGCGGGGGGATGGGTGAAACAGGTGAAGGGGACTAAGAGTGTACTTACCGTAATGAGCACTGAGTAATATATAGAATTATTGAATATTATACCCCTGAAACGAATATAACATTGTAGGTTAATTACACTCGAGTTAAGAAAAAGACCTTTGGGGTAAAAGAACTACTGATAAAAAGTTAAGTTTGACACTGTGTCTAAAACATCAGAAAATAATAGTGATAATAATAATGGCTAAAGTTTGCTGAGATTCTTGTATATACTAGGCACCATGCAATAAACTTGACTTGATTATTTCCTAATTTTTACAGCAATCTTTTCAACTGCATAATAATCTTACATTCATTGTACACACACAAAAAGCTGAAGCTTAAGTACTCATTCATAAAAACAAACAGATAAAAACGAAAAGCAGATTCTGATTCCATAAATGTGATAGCATAGTTCATTGATGCATATCTGAAAACCTTGTTATTTTCTAAAATCTAGTATGAATCCTCTTTCATTTTACAATATATTTATGGCAAGGCTTCACTGAGCACATTTACATATACTGTTGGAGGTCTCAGAGATAGTTTTCTTTTCCAGTTATCATTAGCCAGTGAGACTGAGCCTCTGAAAATTAAAAATTTGTACAAACTACTTAAGTTTATAATGTTGCAAGAAAGACCATGAATCTGGTGACTATTTGTGGAAAACAAGATGTTAGAGTAAGTGAGCACTGAAAGAGTTCTAACGAATTTTATTTCAGGGCACCTGGGTGACTCAGTTGGTGAAGCCTCTGATTCTAGATTTCAGCTCACAGTTTGTGAGACGGAGCCCACAGTGGCTCTTCACTGACAATGTGGAGGCTGCTTGGGATTTTCTCTCCCTCTGTCTGCCCTTCCCCTGCTTGCTCCCTCTGTCTCTGTCTCTGTCTCTCTCTTAAAATAAATAAATAAACATTAAAATTTTTTTAATTTTAGAAAAGAATTTTATTTCTATGATTTTAATAGATTATTACTTTTTTAAGTGTATTTTGAGAGAAAGCATGTGTATGTGAGTGGGGGAGGGGCAGAGAAAGGAAGAGAGAATCCCAAACAAGCTCCATGCTCAGCATGGAGTGAGACACAGGGCTCGATCTCACGACCCTGAGATCGTGACCTGAGCTGAAATCAAGAGTCAGAGACTCAACCGACAGAGCCACCCAGGCACCCCTAGATTATTATTTTTAAAATTGATTATTACTTCATAATCATTTCAAGTTTCTGATTGTTATGATTAACTTAAAAAATACTGATAATTTCATGATGACTGAGTTCCCAATTATTTTAATTACAATTTTAAATATCCTTTAACTTCGTGTTAAAATTTGATATGTAAATTTATTTAGAAGGATCTGTGGTGACTATGTATGACTCATTTGTAATTATTATTATTGAGAAGTATGTAATATATCAACTTAATCATTACTCAAAGGTTGCACTGGGTGAGCAGCATCTTTTACACCTAATACAAGTGTGAGGAAAACAGTAGTGAGTCGGATGTTATTCCAAAGGCAGTAGGGGCCCCTGAGGGACATTAGATAAGGAGTGGTGGGATCTGATTTGAGATCGGAAAGATCCACTTAGCAGTAGTCAAGTGGTGCAGGTGAGAAAAGATGTAGGAGTGAACTATGACAGCAGTAGAGGAATATTTATCATCTGAGCAGAGACAAAGGACTAAGGGTTATAAAAGTGTATTAATAAAAATTCTTCACAATTAAAATACATTACAAAATGTGACTTGAGAGGCACCTGGGTGGCTCAGTCTGTTAAGCGACTGACTTTGGCTCGGGTCATGATCTCATGGCTTGTGGATTCGAGCCCCCCATTAGGCTCTGTGCTGAGAGCTCAGAGCCTGGAGCCTGCTTCTCTCTCTGCTGCCCCTTCCCTGCTCTTGCTTTGTCTCTTCCTCACACACACACACACACACACACACACACACACAAATAAACATTAAGAAAATTTTTTTTTTAAAAAACGTGAATTGATAAGTACAAGTGTGCTGGTAATATATTTATTTTCCTGAGAGTATTCTCCAACGCCACCACTCCTTGGCCATCAGTCTCCATGTGCTACCCAGTTACCCCTCCAACTTCTCTCCACCTTCTCTCTGTTCCAGCTACAATAATGGGGTGATAGAACAGACTCCTACTGTGGCCTTTGAGTCATCACTTCAGCTTAGAAGGCTTCCATCTTTGCAACTGTAAAAGGAAAACAATTGAATGTTTGTAGCAACAGTATTCATAACTGCCAGAGTGGAAACAATCCAAACATCCATCAACTGACAAATGGATGATTAAAATGTGACACGTCCTGGCAATGGAATGTTATTCAGCTGTAAAAAAGAATGAAGTACTGGTACATGCTACAACATGGATGAACCTTGTGCCCATTTGCTTAAGTGAGAGGGGAAAGTCACAAAAACCACACAGCATATTGTATGATTCCATTCATAGCAAATATCCAGAAAAGGGAAATCTAGAGACGAAAGTAGGCCAGTGGTTGCCTAGAGGTGGGTGTAGGGTTGGGGAAATGGGTAGTGGCTGCTAATGGGTATTGAGTTTCTCTTTAAGGTGAAGAGAATATTCTAGAATACATTATGATGATGGGTGCTTAACTCTCAATATGCTAAAAAGTGTTGGGTTGCACGCTTTAAATGGGTGCGTCCAGGTGGCACAGTCAGTTAAGTGTCCAACTCTTGGTGTCTCACAGTTTGTGAGTTCGAGCCCAGTGTGGAGCTCTGTGGTGATGATGGGAGCCCTGCTTGGGATTCTGTCTCTCTTTCTCTCTGTCCCTCCCCACTCATGTGCATGCTCACTCTCTCTCTCTCTCAAAATAAATAAATAAAACCTCAAGAAAATTTTAAAAACTGGGTGAACTGTATGATATGTGAATTATACCCCAGTAGTAAAGGACAATAACTCCTGTTCTCATCAAACAAAATACGGATGTGACAATACTTTGGAGACCAAAAAGTACCAATACATATGAAATTACTAAGGCAAGCATGGGGACACCTTTTTTAAGGGCTTAAAAAAGATGTCTAATATTTTAGAGCCGGCCCTAACTGAGTAATTGATGATGTGGTGACACAACATATGACTTCAAGGAACTTTTACAACTGTAAAAGAATTTTGAGTTTATTCCACTTTTTGTCAGGACTTGACTTGCAGATTCAGCTTTATACACGAGAGGGCGGTGTCCACCAAATGACAAACTTGTTCAAAGCTGCAGGAAAGTAAATATACTCAGAAAAAAACCAGTGTCCTAGAAAAAAAAAGCAACTGATATTTACAAGTCCCATTAACATATATATGAATTTACTTATGAGTGCACAATATCTAGAAGGGCAAATAACATGGACATGGATGGGAGAATTACTTTGGGGGGTTTGTTTTAATTTTTATTATTTAACTATAGTTGACATACAATGCTATATTAGTTTCAGGTACACAACATACTGATTTGACAATTCCATGCAACTCACCGCAATAAGTGTAGTCATCATCTGTCACCATAAATATTATTACAATATTACTAACTATATCCCTATGCTGTATTTTTCATCTCCTGACATTTATTTTACAACTGTAAATTTGTAACTTAATCCCTTTCACCTATTTCCCTCCCCCTCCCCACCTCTACTCTCCTCTCAGTTTGTTCTCTGTATCTATGGATCTGTTTGGTTGTGGGGTTTTTTGTTGTTGTTGTTTGTTCATTTTTCTTAGGTTCCAGATACAAAAGTGAACTCATATGGCATTTGTCTTTCTCAGCTGACTTGTTTCACTTATTTCATAACACCCTCTAGGTCCATCTGGGTTATCACGAATGGCAAGATTTCACCCTTTTCAATGGCCAAGTGATAGTCTATTGTATAAATCTACACATCTTTTTTATCCATTCATCTACTGAAGGACATTTAGGTTGTTTTCATACCTTTGCTACTGTAACTAATGCTGCAATGAACATAGTGGTGCATATATCTTTTTAAATTACCACCATTTTGACAATATTTTTTTGTTTTGTTTAAATCTGTTTCTCTACATATATGTGTAAGATGAGCATTTTTTCAGACTTTTTCATTTTCTTTGGATAAATATCCAGTAATGGGATTATTGGATCATATGGTATTTCTATTTTTAATGCTTTTGAGGAACCTCCATACTATTTTCCACAGTGATTGCATCAATATACATTCCCACATACACTGTATGTAAGGATTTCCTTTTCTCCTCATGAGAAGGATACATTTTGTTGAATATTTTATGCTTTTTCTGTTCTGAACTATGTGATTGTGTTGTTTGTGCAAAATATTACATAGAAAAAATACCTTACTAGGAAAATTATTTTGTGCCTATTTAGACTAATATACGAATGTGATTTAAAAAGATATGGAGAATATATACAAAATATAGAGAGATGATTTTAAAATATTTTAATAAATGATTGCCAATTTATACTAATAGCTTTTATTTTATGTTTTTTTTTACGAATAGTTTATTGTCAAATTGGTTTCCATATAACACCCAGTGCTCATCCCCACAAGTGCCCTCCTCCATGCCCATCTCCTCCCTCCCCCCACATCCATCAGTCCTGTTTGTTTCTCAGCTTTCAAGAGTCTCTCATGGTTTGCCTCTCTCCCTTTCCCCCACCATTTCCCCCCTACTTCTCCCCCATGGTCCTCTGTCAAGTTCCTCCTAATTCTCCTATACATGCAAACATATGATATTTGTCCTTCTCTGCCCGACTTATTTCGCTCAGCATAACACCCTCAAGGTCCATCCATGTTGCTACACATGGCCAGATTTCATTGTTTCTCATTGCCATGTAGTATTCCATGGTATAGATAAACCACATCTTCTTGATCCATTCGTCCGTTGATGGACACTTAGGCTCTTTCCATGTTTTAGCTATTGTTGAGAGTACTAATAGCTTTTTTTAAAACATTCTTCTAATGAACTGAAGAATCTTCCCATGTGTTATTTATTATTGTCATTCTGTTTTCTTTCTCTTTCACCTTCTTTCTTTCCTTTCTTCCTTCTTTTTTCTCTCTTTCTTTCCTTCCAGGTATAGGAAAGATGATTTAATTTTTAATTATTTTTCAATTTTCTAGTACCAAACTCTTCAAAGGAAAGTTTGAAACAATTTTACAATAAGTACTCACCATTTTGACAATTTTTTGTTTCGTTTAAATCTGTTTCTCTACGTATATGTGTAAGATGAGCATTTTTTCAGATTTTTTTCAAGTTTTGTTTTTTCAGATACTCTAACCTTAAGGATTTCAGTATACAGCTATTTGATGAAAGATAGTCAACTACATAATACTATTACTACACCTGAGAAAATTAAGGGTAATTTTTTAAAATATTTTTTAAGTTTATCTTTTATTTTTATCTTTTAAAGTATATTTATTTATTTATTCTTTTTTAATGTTTACTCATTTTTTTTGAGATTTTAATGTTTATCCATTGCGCTCATGACCTGAGCCCAAGTTGGATGCTTAACTGAGCCACCCAGGTGCTCCAGTTTATTTTGAGAGAGACAGAGACTGCACGAGTGGATGAGAGGCAGAGAGGAAGGAAGAATCCCAAGCTGGCACCTCACTGACAGCAGAGTGAGCCTGCACCAGGCTCAAGCCCATGAAACCATCAGATCTGATGTAAGCCAAAACCAGGAGTTGGATGCTCAACTGACTTAGCCACCCAGGTGTCCCAAGTGTAGTTTTAAACATTGTTTATTATCCAGTCCATTTAAAATTTTCTATTTGTGCCTAAAAGCCTCCCTCCCAACATCAAGATTTAGACAAAGTATTGTGGTTGTTATGTCTCTTCAGTCTCTTTTATTTTAGAGCATTCCCTCATTTTTTTAATGACTAATTTTTTGTAGAGACTAGGCAAGTTGTGTTATATGGAATGTATTACATTTGATCATTTCCTAGTGGTATCATTTAAATTGTTCCTAGGCCCTCTGGAAGTTAGATTTGGGTAAAAATTTTTTGAGAATATTTTTAACATTTTTATTATACATAAAACAAAAACAAAAAAGAGAATAGTGAATTATTACAACATAAACACACTTTTATAGCCGCTATCCCGATCAAAACATAGAACATTCTCAGCACCCCAGAAACCCTCTATGTACCCCTTCATAACCCTTTGCTTCTCTCTCTCCATCCAACATGATCACTATTCTTTTTTGGAAATTGATTCCTTACTTTCTTTATAATCTTACCACCCAAGCATGCATGAAATACCATGATTTCATTTTCCGTTTTTGAACTTTATGATTAAAATCATACATTAACATTTCTTTAGTGTCTAGCTTCTTTTAGTGAACTTTGTCTTTATGAGATCATCTGTGTGCATTTTAATAGCTGTAGTTCATTCATTTACATAGCTTCATTGTAATAATATTACATAATTTATATGTCTTTTCCAGTGTTCATGGACATTTGGGTTATTTCACATATTTGGTCTTTATAAATAATGCTACCATGAACGTTCTTGTGTCTGTCTCTTGGTACCATGTGCATGCATTTCAGTTGGGCTTATATTCAGAAATATAATTATTGGCCCACAGGGTTTGCCTATGTTCAACTTTCATAAAAAATGATAGTCTTCAAAGTTATGGTACCAGTTTGAATTCCCATTAACACTGTATGAGAACTGTTGCTGTATATCTTCGCCAACATTTGGTATGGGCACTTTTAACTTTTAATTGTTCTGGTGGAGCTACAGTAATATGATATTGTGGTTTTAATTGAATTTCCTCATGTTGAACCATTCATGTTTCAATCTTTCTGTATGGTTTTGTGAAAATTCTATTAGTTCTCTTATCTTCTCCCTCCCCTCTTTGGACTACTATATTTCTCTTTTTGATCTATAACCTAAATATATTTGGGGTAGGAGTCCTTTGTTAATTGCGTGAGTTGCAAATATAATCCATAGTGTGTTTTGCTTTTGATTCTCTTAATGGTGTCTACTGAAGAACAGATGTTCTTAATTTTTATATAATCCAATCTATCCATCTTTTCATTTTTGGTTAATTCTTCTGTCTTCTTTAAGAAATCTTCTCTTCAAATCATGATAAAACGATCCTATATTAACTTTATTATTGTTTTGCCTTCCACAATGTCTATGGTTTACTGGGAATTGATACTTGTTTATGATGTGAACTACAAGTCAATGCTCTTTAATTACATGGCTATCCAATTTGTCCACAATTTATTGAAAATGACATTGTTTTTCCACTGTTCTGCAGACCACTTTGTCATAAATCAAGGATCGATTTTTGTGTCCTTCTGTTTTTGTGTTCTCTCTTGAGTTTTATTAGTATATTTTTCTTTCCTTGTACTAATATTATGCTCCATTAATCGCTATGTCTTTATAATGACTCACAAATTCTGCATAGTGCATGTTTCATATTGTTTTTTTCAAGAGTGTTTGGCTATTCTTAGTCTTTTGCACTTCTATAAATATTTAAGAATCAGTTTCTGAGGTTCATTAAAAAACAAGTGAAAAAATAAAAATCCCCCTGGGATTTTGAATGAGACTGCACTGAATTTAAGGATTAAATCTGGGGGAAGACTGACATCCTAACAGTATTGACCATCCCGTTTTCCAATCCATGCATGCGGCATATTCCCTCATTCTGGTTTTATTTATTCTTAACAGTGTTTTATATCATAGATTTTGAATATTCCATTTTAAATGTATTCCTAAGCATTTGATTTTTTATGCCATCATAATCTCCCAACTTTTACAAAAATTTCATATTTGAATTGTTTGTTGTAGGTACATAAAAAATCAATTAATTTTTGCATATTGACCTGTGTGCAGCAATCTTCAATCTGTAGATTTCTTTCACATTTTCTACATGCACTATCACATCATCTGTGAACAATGGCAGTTTTATTTATTATGTCCAAATCTTATACTTTTCATTGGCTGGGTCCCTCAGTACAATAATGAACAGAAATGGTAACAGTGAACATACTAGTCTTGGTTAGGTCTCAAAGGGAAAGTTTCAACATTCCACCATTAAGGGTGAGGTTTGCTGATGGATTTTTAAAAATAGGATTGAACTCACAAACCAGGAGATCATGACTTGAGCTGATGTTGGTGCTTAACGGACTGAGACGCCCAGGCGCCTGGATGTCTTTTCTTTGTACTAACTTTCCCTTTTACTTCATGTTGCTAAGATTTTTGTTTTTAAAATCATGCACAGATGTTCAAATTTATCACCAGTATTATGGAGATTAAGAATAAATATAAAACACAGTGTCTCAATAACTATTGAATGGCTTTGGATTTTATGAGAATACACAGCTAAGCTCAGGCAGAGACCTAAGGTTTGGAACAATTTCCTGACTACCCATGGCCTACTCTTTTAATGCTCAGGCTTGTTCCGATGCTTTAAAATCCTTAATTCTCAATTAGCTTGAGTTCTACTTGGTTCTCAAGACCCTCCATCCTTAACCTCATCTCTTAACACCCAATTCTGCCTTTGTGATGGCTAGCCTCTAAGATGCTTCCAGCAATCCTTACTTCCTCGTATTCATGTCTTTGTAAGTCTTCTACAGCGAATCGGGGGTGGACCATATGACCCATTAGAGTACAACAGAGATGACAATGTATGGATTCCAAGCCTAGGTCAGCGAAGACAGCGAAGCCTATACTTGGTGTCAGGGATCACTGGCTTTGGGGGAAGCCTGAGCCATGCCACGAGGATCCTCAAACCACTTCTATGAAGAAGTCCACAGGAGGGGGAGCATGGGCCTCCTGTCACTTTACCATCCATGTGTGTGAGCTGCCTGGGAAGCAGATCTTTCAGCTTCAAGACGACTACAGTGTCAGCTGATCTGACTGTCACTTTATTAAAGACTCTGAGCCAGAACAGCCCAGCCAAGACAATCCTTTTAAAAATGCCTTTAAACTAATACATTTTGGTTTGCTATACAGCATTATAGATAACTCATACAATACTTATATCCTTCCATCAGATACACAGCTCTCCATATTTTGCCTCTTCTGTTATTTTTACAACTCTTCTCATATAACTCACAGCAAATGAATACATAAATTGTTCACACTGTTTTCTTTTCAGGTGCCCAGCTCAATCTCCAGTTCTTTGAAGCTTTTCTTGACTATGATACTTTGAGTCTTCTTCAGTAGCTCATCATTGGTACCTCAGAAATATTTATTTCATAAATTTGTCATTTCATACATTAATTTGTAAAGATAAAGATGATGTACATTTCTTTGGATTCCTACAGCACCTAGCATAATGCCACCCATGTAGCAGCTACTCTAGCAAAATGATTTCATTCTTAATAGGCCACCATCCAGTAGCATTGAAATGTGAGACAACAGTACTTTGTTCTTAGTCTGAATTCCAGAATTATTGCTTTGAGTAAGGATTGAAGTAAGTTACTTTTAGTCTCATTGCTTTTACAAAGTTTTTAATAGAACTATTAAAAAGTAGTTTTAGAGGTATATAGGATGTGTCCTACATACGAAAGGGAACTTTAAAGTGGGGATAATTAAGTACACGTGTTAAGGTCATAGCATGTGACAACGGTCAAGACCACAACCCCACCACAGCAAATGAAATCCTGTTAAAAAGATATTGTGCCCCACTCAGCAAAAGTCTAATAATCTTTCTTTCTTTTTTTTTTTTTAATGTTTATTTGACTTTTGAGAGAGACAGAGACAGAGCATGAGCAGGGGAAGGGCAAAGAGAGAGGGAGACACAGAATCCAAAACAGGGTCCAGACTCTGAGCTGTCAGCACAGAGCCTGACGCGGGGCTCGAACTCACGAACCGTGAGATCATAACCTGAGCCGAGTTGGACGCTCAACTTACTGAGCCACCATAATCTTTGTTTCTTTTAGCATACTGTTTCCTCCTCATTGGAGATGCCAATTTAATAGTTTCTGAAAGACAAATATATTGTTGTTAGTAGTAAATGGCTTCAGAAATTCAACAATCGTTACATTTTAAGAGAAAATAATTTTGAGGACTGCAATATATTTCAAATTAAACCCCCAAATCATTGCTCGGCACTCAGCGGAACAGGCACTCAAATTAAGTAATACTGGTATCAGTCAGTTTTCCAGAGAAACAGACCAACAGAATCGATGAACTGATCTACCCATCCATCCATCCATCCATCCATCCATCCATCCATCCATCCATCCGTGGGAGAGAATTATTTTAAGGAACTGGCTCACACAATTGTGGGCTGGCAAGTTTGGTATGTGTAGGGCAGGCTGGCAATCCAGGCAGGAGTTTTACACTAGTCTTGAGGCAGAAATCCTTCTTCTGTGGGAAACCTCAGTTTTTGCTCTTAAAACCTTCAACGCATTGGATGAGGCCTATCTGCATGATGGAGAGTGCTCTGCTTCAACCACATCTACAAAATGTCTTCACAGCAACATCTGAACTAGTGTTTGAACGGACACATGGGTACCACAGACTAGCCAAGGTGACAGGTGCTTGAGAACAAGTGGGCTTTTGGGAGGGTTTTTTTACCCCTCCTTTTCTGTACACTCTATATCCTTCACACTGAGCATTCTAGATATTCTGAGCATTACATATAACACAAAATGAGAGCTATATTATGCTCAGAGTTAATCACCAACATGACCACTGCAATCCTAATAAAATCCTGTCTAATGAAGTAGAGAAACTTACAAACTTAGTCTTCTAAACATGCTCACTTATTTTCTTACAAAAATGTTTTGTAATATATCGGGGAACATAAAGAATGGATGTTAACCATCATGACAGTAAATAAAATGCCTCCTATCACTGACTCAGCTTTTAAGTATGCAATAACACACATTCACAGAATTGCCAAGTTATTCTCCATAAAACTCTCCTAATAAAACTGTAACTCAGAAAGTGTTTATCAGAGAACGCAGGTTTTTTCCCCAAAGAAATAATATGTGAATACTCAGAAGTTTCACCATTTACAAGGTATAGAAACACAGAAGAGGAGAGAATGATCTCAGAGAAGATAACCTTACCTTTCCAGAACTCCCCAAAGATGACTTAATGAGTCAGAGTTGCAAAATGCTGGAATGAGTGGCCAAAGGACTCACATGGTCCTTCTTGGGTTTTATGAAGTACTGGTGATATCTGAAAACTCTCATAGAAATGAAAAAGCCCAGCCAGTTATCATTTCCCAAGTCATGTTTTATACAAAATAGTATTTTCTGATGTTGAAAGTTGCATGCAGACCCTCACTTACTGGCCTTCTATTGAACAAAAGGCTGGTAGTGCTGGCTAGATCAAGGAATGACAAGAGCAAATGTGTGTGGCAACCGTCTCAGAAGCTTTTCCTATTTAGAGTGTGTTTATTGTATTTTAGCCTGATCTAGTGTGATCTTGGTTGCAGAAAATGAGTGACCCCTACAGACGTACAGCTGGGAAGTGCCGTTGACCCTTGAACAAGACCTAGGCACACAGACCCCTTGCACAATCAAAAATTTGCATGTAACTTTTGATTTCCCTGAAACTTAACTACTATCAACCCACTGTCAACCAAATGCCTTACTGATAATATAAACAACTCATATTTTGTTTATATGTATTATATACTGTATTCTCACAATAAATAAGAAAGCTAGAAAAATGCAATTAGGAAAATCAATAGGAAATTACATTTAGAGTTCTGCTCTGTATTTGCTAGAAAAAACACTTCAAACTCATGTTGTTCAAGGGACAACATACAGTTAATGGCAGAGTTGGGTTTTTGATTTAGATAAAGACTCTCCTTGAGGAAGGGTTAGAAATATAAATTTATATGTCCTTCTTGGTTTACAATCTCAGTATCCAAACTGACTAAAGTCTTGAAACCAAATTGTTTGAAAAGTTTTATTTGGTAGCAGAAGATATCTACAATTGGATCTTTACAAAAGAAGTTGTGCAAGAGGGAAAAATAAGCTTACACATAAGATTTTGCTGTTGAAATTTGGGATGATTATCAACAATTGATTCAGATTACAATAACTCACACAAGATCATGTCTTTTTATGTTAAGAAAGTAGAAGCTATGTTAATCTCTTGACTAAACAGTTTGTTGAAACTCATAACAGACACTATAATGAACCTAAAGAAAGTTACGTCTATGGAAGAGAAGACAAACTAAATTATTTCAAGCTGTAGTAATATATAAACATTTTTAGTCAGAGTAAACACCAATTATCTCCACAACCTGACAATCAACTTTTCATCTTATCAAGTCCATAATGTCCACATTATTTATTTACACCAGGGCTTTTCATCTCAGAGCTGTATTTTCAATTACATACAGATTTACATATAACATATATCAGATGTTATTGACAGTAAGTCTTACCCTAGAATATATGTCTCCCTCTCTCTGTATCTGCTTGATTTTGTCATATGTACAATCCCTGCTATGGACCTGATTGCTTACCTGACAATTAAGGACAAGACCTACCGGAATGACCCATGACAGGATTAGGAGGGATCGGCTCACCTTGTTGTCTCTAAAACTTTACCAGCTTTGTGTTCATTCAAATTACTACCACCAGTACTTTCAATGGGCCAAAGAAAGAGGCACTAAGAGTGTTTGAAAGCATCCAAGAATTATGATCAGTGTCTATGGCACAGGCATAAAATAGTTAACATTTTAAAAAATATCAAAAACACCATTATCACTAACGGGGGTAAGCAGACAACTTTCTCCTAGTAGAAAAAAAAAGAAAAACACTGGTGTTCAATTTCCAGTTTAAATGCTTTTATGAATACGAAGATTGTGACCCCCATTAATTAAAGAGTCTAAAAGAAATTGATGTATGACCTTAACGTGCAAGTATAGAGTATTTCTATATCAAAATCGAGGATTAAATACAATGCTATACACACACACACACACACACACACACACACACTCATAGTACCTTTTTGGAATTCTCTAAAATGCTCACAGTAGCTTATATGGTATTGATGAAAATAAAGATGAAAACGTATGAACTATAGTGTAGATAAAAATCATCTTTTATAGCTTACTAAGTGATACCTTCTGTGGCTTAAGTAGCTTAAATTATTCAAGTTTAAATTTCAATTCTTGAAAGCAGAACTGTGCTTTGATATTCAAACCTTCATAAGATTTTACAGTTTTTCAAAATAAGGAGTACAAAGTAGAGAACACCAATCATACACAGGTGGGAGAAAAAGACTTCCGACTTCGGTTACACGATTAACCAGTGGCTTTCAGTCAACTCTCACTGGGCCAAAACTCAGCTTCTCGCAGGCAATTAGGATTTTAAAAAGGTTTGACGCAAATTAAATTTTGAAAACTTAATCAAAATGCATGTTCTAATGTGTTACATATTCCCTTTTATTTATTTATTTTTTACTATTCTGGAGACTGCTTATGTATTAACTTCTCAGAATAATTTATTTTTTTTTAAAGCTTGGAATACAACTTCAGCTATCTCTAATTAAAGAATCTCCTGAGATGGGTGTTTAAAACTTGCTATTATTTACACTTACTTATGTTTGTGTGAATCCAAATTTTCTTGATAGTATGCAAATAAAACAAGACATGAAAATAAATTGGCTGCTGAGGTTTTCCACCAAGTCTATGCTGCCAATTACACATTTGTGTTATTCACAAATTTTATTCTTAATAATGGACTAAAATAAGCTTAAATGTGAACCCAAAATATGTACACTGACAAAATGAACTTTTCAGGCTTTATGTGTTGGGGTTACCCAAAATTCTGTTCAAGAAATGTCTGGAAAAATAATGCTCCATATGAAACTATCCTTTAATTTGCTAATACGGAGTTTAATGTGATTTCATTTGCTAAAACAAACTGCCTAATACATTTCAGTTATTAGATGACTCTGCACAATGGGAAAAGTTCTGCCAATTATAATGCTACGGGTTTTCTAAAAGGGTAACTTGTAAAAAATGGAAAATCAACACTAAAAAAGTCAGTCTATTTGCCTTAGACTCTTCTGATAGGCTGCTTTAAACAGGATTCCATTTTTGAATAATACTACTACTTATTGTTGTGTTGTATATCTGAAAATACGTTCATCTTCCACATAACACAATTTAGCATTTTCACACATCAACTGTGTTGTGTGTTTTAATGGTTTAGGCACAATTCAATAGTTTTGGATTTTATTTTGTGGTTTCATTATAAAACAGCTTGCGCACACCAAATTCAAACAATCTTTTTTATTTAAAAATCCATCTGAAAATTCACTTCCGAGTTTTAGTTTTTGTTTTAAAAAAAAAAAGCAAACATTTAAAAGCATCAAATGATACTAGTCTATAATTCATCCTGTTATGAACATTTTTAGTTCGTGGATTGGGGAAATAAACCCATTACATCGATGAGGCACGGTACTATGGCCAAAAGACCAGAAATCGGGGCACATTCAGGCAACAGTTAGAGGTCTGAATGGAGGGAGTCAGGCCTCAGCTGTGGGGACTCCTGTCTCTGCCCCCCTCCAAAAAACTGTTAGTAAGTCTCAAATCAATACATAAGAGATTGTTTGTAACTTATTAAAAAAAAAAAAAAAAGCAAACAAACACACTATACCTGCTTTCTACATTACACTGCAAAGTCAAAACAGATAAATATTTACTGTAGCCTCACTATATAAAATTGTGGTTTTGATATCCATATCACAGGACCATAATATAGGTGAGATGGAATTCTAGAACTCCTCTGGTGATTTCAGAAATCTGGTTGGAAGAGGTTTATGACCATAAGATTTCACATTATAGCAATACTCCTAATATTTCTCGAATTAGGGCAGTGAATACAAATCACAGTACAAAATCCTTAATTATTTTACTGGAAAAGCAACAGGTGCTACATATGAGAATCACTTATAGAACAACTTTTTTTTTTTTTTTAAAAATGTAGATATAAAATATTAATTGCATAGGGATTTAATATAAGGCCAAGGAGAATATTAAGGAAAGTTAAAAAAATCATAGAAAGGGCACTATGGTGTCAAAAGATAGAATTTCATTCTTAGATTAATAAATCTGATTTACTGTCTAATTAAAAAAATCACAGTATGTTGCTATAACTAACAGTGAATGTTTCCTTAAGTCCAAATTGGAAACCAACATTAGGACTAATAAGAACACAACTAAAGCTCATTGTCTAAACCTGATCAGTGTATTAGCACATCAGTGCCTGGTACGTACCTGATTAGTTATATAATCTACATTTGCAAATAATGTAAAGTTTAATACATGTTAACAAGTGTGAGAGCTCATCATCACTGCATGCCGGTAAGTGATCTGTAGGCTTACTTGATAGAGTAATAATTCATTGTTTCCAAGGTACAAGATTCCACCTGGCAGAATCTTCACTCAATGAACCCAAAACACAGTTAACAAAATATAATACAGTTTCACCACTGAAAACTAAACGTACATGAACCAGAGAATTAGTTCCTGACACCAGTGCAGATATTATCCTCAGCATTTTGGAAGGCAGTGAATGATGAGCCGGTCAATACTGTGTAGTTTAAGCTAATGGTTATCACCTGAAGTTTCAGGTAGACAGGTAAATTGTAAATCTACTTCTCATTTTAATGTTGTTAGAGTGCGGTTTAAAGAGCAATTTCCAAATCTAAAAGTAGCTTAGTTAACTTAGTATTGTTATATAGAGTAGTGTAAGGAAAAACAAGAACTCCCAAAGGAATTATGTTAAGGAACATTTGGGAATACCCAAACCAACGTTTTAAATGAAAAAGTGCATAAATACAGTAATACTACAAGTGTGTTAACTACGGAACAAATGTTTCTCTGGGAGCTAAACAATACTATTTTCCCACATTATTTACATGTTATGAATTGTTCAGATACCACAAAGCACCATTTACAGTCTAAATTGCTTGATTATGTGTGAAAGGTCCTTTGACTTCAATTCTCCTCACTTGAGGCTCTACCTAGAAAAGAAGTGTCAAGTCATCTTCAGTCAGACAGGATTCATCTTTACAATTCAGTTCTCTTTTGTTCAGAAACAGCAAAGCAGTATTTTCATTTCACATTCTTGGCTGGTGTTTCGGATTCTGTGGACTGTCTCCCATCTGTCCAGGCTTCCCGAGTGCTCTTCAGAGCCAGGGTCTTCTGTTGGTCAACCACAACATAATCTACTCTCTCATCAGCTACGCTGCTGCCGGAGCCACTGCTCTTTTGCTAAAAAGCAAAGGAAAAAACCCATGAAGCCCCACATGTAACAGAGTTCTTTTTACTAAAATTTAGCCTTAAAACATAGACACTGATGCACTGTGAATAACTGTTGAAGTTCTATTGAGTCACACACACAGAAAAAATAACATTACCTCAATTTAACACTGCTGTTTTTCTCCTCACTGTACACGGTTTTCCCCTTCAACTCAAAATCACTATATATAAGAATTTAGACGAATGCTCCCAACACAGTTAAAATTTTTACAAAATAAGGATCACAGACACCTGGTTCACTGTAAGATACACAGCTTGCTTCTCCCTTTAGCTTAAGCTTGACTTTTTCAAATCCTGAGAACATGTATCAGTATTCATTCACAGAGCCAAGAAATGTTTTTTGAAAACAGTATTTCAAGAATGGCAAACTACATAGGCCGACAGGACTTCTTATTCTTAAAAACAAGTAGATACTAACTTCAAGCAAATTATTAAAAAAAATTTTTTTAAACATCTATTTATTTTTGAGAGACAGAGTGTGCGCGCTGGGGAGGGGCAGAGAGACAGAGACCCTGAATCCAAAGTGGGCTCTGGACTCTGAGCTGTCAGCACAGAGCCCAACACGGGGCTCAAACTCATGAACAGTGAGATTATGACCTGAGCCGAAGTCAGACGCTTTACCAACTGAGCCACCCAGGCACCACCAAATAGAATTATTAACGTGTTGCTGGGCTCTCTAGAAAATAAGAGAAATATCCAAAGTGTGAGGGAAACAGGGCACCAAGATCTGCTCAAGGTAAACTTTACAGGAATGTTGTCTTCAGGACAAATGCCAATCTCAGCAATGCAATCAGGAGGCCCAGGGTGGGAGGGTATGCCAAATCGGAGGCTGTCCTGTTAAGCTAGGGACTAATGAAGCAAACTGAGGTGGTCCTAGATTCCACCCGCTAGTAGCATTGCTTGCTTCCCAGTAGAAGAAAACGCAAATCTATTCTGAAGGAAATTTAAGTCTGCAGGATTCCCACAGATGGGCTCAGCAAAATGAATTTGCAAAAAAAAAAAAAAAAGTATAAACATGGAAGGAAACAAGCTATCAAGAGTGTGAGCAGAAACTATAAACACAGATTCAGACCTCTAAAGACTTCAGATACTGAAATGATTACAGAAACAGAATAAATTATGTGTGTATAAAATCTTCAAAGGAATTACAAATAAAACTCAATAAAAGGAATCACGAAAGAAAGAAGCTATTCAAAACAGCTATGCGTATTTGAAACAAAAACAGCAAAATTTCCTGTTAGAACTAAAAATAATTTAAAAATTAAACAATGGCTTAAACAGAATAATTGAGGATTAGTGTACTTGTGATAGATCTAAAGAAATAATCCAAATAAGCACAAAGAGAGAATAGAGAGAAAATATGAAAAAGTGAAAAGAGGCATGGAAAATAGAGTAAGTTCTAAGTAATCTTTAATAAGAAACCTAAAAGGAGAGGATAAAAGGAATAGTGCAAAAGCTATATTTAAAGAGATAATGACTGGGACTTTTCCAGAATTGATAAAAAATACAAAATCGGAAGTAAGAGCAGCACAACTTCCATCAAGCACGATAAATAAAAAGAAATCTATGTCGGGGCGCCTGGGTGGCTTAGTCGGTTAAGCGTCCGACTTTCACTTAGGTCATGATCTCGCGGTTCATGGGTTCGAGCCCCGCGTCGGGCTCTGTGCTATCAGCTCAGAGCCTGGAGCCTGTTTCAGTCTGTGACTCCCTCTCTCTCTGACCCTCTCCTGCTCACGCTGTCTCTCTCTCTCTCCTAGAAATAAATAAAACATTTAAAAAAAAAAAAAAGAAATCTATGTCTAGATGTTTAGACACACTATAGTAAACCTGCAGAATACCAAAGATACAGAAAAGATCTTAATATCAGCCATACAGAAAGGACACATTCTCTACAAAGAAACTGTAACTAGACTGACAACATACTTTTCAGTAGGAACAATGGAAACCAGATGATAGTGAATAGTATCTTCCATGTGTTGAAAGAAACGTATTGCTAATCAAGAACTGTGAACTCAAAAAAACTCTTTTTCAAGAATGAGGGCACAATATAGACATTTCATGCAAACAAAAATTGCAAGAATTTACCACTAACAGACCTCCACAAGAGGAACTTCTAAAGAATGTATTTCAGGAGGAAGAAAAAATGATTATGGGAGGAAGGGCTAAGAAACAAGATGGAATGATAAGAAAGGGAAGGTGGCAAATATGGAAGAAAATGTAAGTAAACATTGCCTATATAATAAGAGTACTACTGGGGCCCCTAGGTGGCTCAGTCGGTTAAGAATCTGACTGCTACTCAGGTCATGATCTAGCGGTCAGTGAGTTCGAGTCCTGCATTGGGCGCTGTGCTGACAGTTCACAGAGCCTGGAGCCTGCTTGGGGTTCTGTGTCTCCCTCTCTCTCTGCCCCTCCCTTGTTCACATTCGGTCTCTCTCTCTGTCTCAAAAATAAACATTTTTTTTTTTTTAAAAGCCAGAATACTACTAACACTGCTAACGTGTAACTTGTGGTTTAACAAAAGGAAAAAACTCAAACTTTGGACAAAAATAGCATGTAATTCAAAAGGGGAGTAATGTGAGTTAACACTGAAAAGAGAAGACAAGATTTTGTTAAGTAGGCATTTCAACAGTAACCACTAAAAAAAGGAGAACTAAATTATAAGAATATAATTTCTATTATATACCATTAGAAAGGAAAAAATTAACTCACTACTCTCCATGACTTTAGTTAATTGTGATTTTATGATACATTAACTAAAAGATTTTACTAAATATAAATTAAACATACTAATAAAGTTTCCCCAAAGGAAACATGATTCTTTGGCTTTAAAAGGTGAGCTAAGTGTGTCTACAGAATGAGATTTCACTTACCTTGCGTGGTGGTGTGGATTTCCCAGAATCTAAATCTAGATCTAGGTATTCTACTTGTTTGTCTCCTTTGGGCTTGACCATAGGACTGCTTCTCCCATCAAGGCTGTTACTGCCGAAAAGATTCTGAAAATGGTGATACAATGAAATCAACTACTGAACATCCATGAGATCTGCTGCTTATCTTGTCTGCCATCTACCAAAGGCAAAATATTTATTTCAAGAGGATATGGCTAAAAAAAATGTCTTCTTAGGAAATTAAATCTTCTCTTAGGATTGGAGGAACATAAGCGATCTTAACAAAACTGAGTTTGTTAGGCTGTAGAGTAAGCTAAACATGGTTTCAAAAGTCAAACTGGATTCAAACTGAGACCAAAAACATCAAGCTACAGTTACATGCAATAGTTCCACTTGAACATTATTTTAATGATATCTTTACTCGATTACATTTTTAAACTACTGGATCCTTTCACTCCTTGCTTTCTAATATAAATTTTTTAAAAGTTCTGTATTTTATTTACAGACTTTCATGCTAAAATTAGCTTAGAATATGTATGTTAACTAAAGCCTATGAACAATGATTCCACTCGCAAAGTCTGCTTTGTTTCAACCATCTGGAATTTTTTACCACTTAATTTCTTCAGTTTTCTCTTTAGTCCTATCCCTTCTGTCTTACTAGGAATTGTACAATAGAAGGGTTACTCTCCAAAAACAGATAAAGGGAAAAGGAAGAAAGAGGACAGCAATAAATGACAAAAACAAAAAGCCCGAGGCAGAAAAATGCAAAATAAACAGGCTGTTAGGAACTTCAAGATCAATGCTGAATAAGAAGGAAAGAATGACATGAACTTATGCCACTACATATGCCCTCTATGTGAATTATGACAGTCCTTCTCAATGTGTGCCAACAAATGCCTCGTTTCCCTGCCTTGCTGCTTTGAACCTCTCCCAGAAGCATTCTGTACTTCTCATAGGCAGGACTATGTATTTATTAGGAGCTTCCATTCTGTGTCTTCTAGCACAGAGATAGGAATATTCACATACTTTTGAAGAAAAGTATAACGATGTGATATAAGGTTACACTTGTTATGAAGAACAAAACAATTTGGAAACTGCATAAACCTGGTTCTGTTGATCCCTTTATATATTGCTACTCCTTTCTCTTTGCTCAAGTTACACAGAGTAAGCTGTAGTTTAGTTAAAGGACAATTGCTAGAAAAATACTGAATTTATTCCCTCACTTGAAGCAGGGCTGCTGAGAGCCCACGTGAAATATTTTTGTGAATTCGAAAATGGTGCTCCTCTCTGTGGGGCGGCCCAGCTCTGTGCCAGGGCTCACAGCTTAGTGAGCAGGGCATGGTTGGAACTGCATGTACTCATGAATGCAGTACTGTAAGGTCTACTGTACATATTACAGACTGTCTGTAATATGAGCGAGCAACCTGCATGCCTGAATGTGAGGGCTCTGTTTGTAGGAACAGATTTTTAAACCAATTTTACTTTATGACTACTGGTGATAAGACATTAAAAAAATTTTGACGATAATATGTAAGGCACAAAAAAACGTAAGCAAGTTTTCGTGCTCATTAGTACAAAGAGCCATTCCCCTCTTCCTTTTTTGTTTTCTAATTTTTAAAAAATGATTTTTTTCTGAATGACTCCACATTTCATTCTCACATAAAAAAAAAAATCAAGCAGGAGGTGGTGTGTACATACAATTTTGTATTTAAATGTGACTCGTGAAAGAACCCCTACCTGGAATTCCCCTACTTGGAAATGCCTAGAGTTATTCCTACTATTGTAAGGCTTATGAAAGTAACCCATGAGCTCATATGGTGTACACATTTAATTTCACTAAGTTTTTCGTAGAGAATTTCTCAGAATTGCTGGTTAACCTGTTTTCTATCTAGTTATTATTAGAATTGTAAATTTTTCAGCCTTAAGCATTGTTAAAATTTGTGCCCTGCAAGGTTGTCCATTTGCTCTTGATCTAATTTCAACTGTGAACAGCCTGTCTCTGTGTTCTAGCCTTTAACCCAGCATTTTCCCAAAACAGTTTAGAAAAACTCTAAGTTTCTAGGAGTTATATGTGTTCTGTGAATTAAAAAAAAAGAGGTAAGACTAATGCTTTGTTTTCCTAAAATTCTTTTTAAAATATGAAAAATTATTAAACATATCTTTGTTGTTACTGTTGTATAACAGTATTTATGTCCTTAGTAGTGATGTACAGTCACTCAAATTTTAGGTGTCACATGAAGGGCTCACTTCATGAATGCTTGACTCTGGATCTTTTTATAAATTAATAGGCAGCACCACCAATTCATTGGTCATCAGACACCGCCTAATCCATGGTCACTAGTATGAGAAATATGTCATGCTTCAAAACGTTCTGTATAGAATTGAATCTTCATTGTAGGTGTAAGCCAGATTTGATCTATCTTGCCTCAACTGCTCCAAGACAAAATTGTTTTCCTGACTTCACTGGTTCAAGCACAATTATATCTTGTGAATTTCTATTGTATGCCATTAATGCACAACCTGCAAAGAGGTGTGGAAAATACTGCTGTAACGATCACATTCCTTCCTGAGGATGAGCTGTCTAGATGATGAGACCTTGCAGCTGGCAGAGTGAGGAGATGGAAATGGTGGTTTCTACTGTGAATGGTGGGTAGGTATTTTCACCTGAAACATTTTTGGTTATTTCTAACACGTAGGACCTAAGTATATCAGAAATTCACCAGCTGGCAGGCAAAAGTACCTTTCTGACTTAATGTTTTATACCTTACAAGGTATAAAGAACAAACAATTTCATATTTTTATTTCCTTGACTTTTTTATTTGTAATCCTTTTCTTTTTAGTCTTTACTCTTCATGATAAATCACACTTCCAAACTTTCCTATTACATGTCCTTTCTAAGATTTTTATGCTAATTTACTATTTCAGGCAAAAGGACACACTTTAGTATCTCAGAAAAAAGTTACTTTTGTAATAAAAAGTCCATTCAACCACCTAAAGATGAAAACTGATGGCAATATGTACTCTGATGTAGCACTGAGGATTTATGTAGACTTTTCCCAGTTTATTTACTATAATGAGAAAAAAATAATAAAACAAGTTAATAAAAGAAAAAAATAATAAAATGAAACAAGTTATCAAGTTGAAAAATAGTGAATCCAAAAGAAGAAGCTGATTAATAAACACTGCTCTGCCTTAAAATTAGTGACAGTATTACTGATATAGCTGGTTTGTATTCTAATCCAGGCTGATGTAAAAAATTTTTTTCAGGCTGATGTAAATATTTTAAATTATCTTCTTTATTTTGAGCACTGTCTAAATTTGATATTTTAAAGTCGGTTTAAGCACCAAATCCAGCTTTTCAAATCACTTGGTTTTGTTTCCTGATAACACAGGGTTGTGAGGAACCGGTTTTTGCCTAAAGTACATTAACGATGTAAAACATACTTGTCGATAGAAATGGACTTTATATTTTGAATTTCTAAAGAGTACTGTTTTAAAGGAAATAAAGCCACTAAAATGTTAATCATTCCAGATTTTGACATCAGATGTCTGCTTCTCCTGGCAGATACTACTTAGTTGAGCCCTGATACCTGCCCTCCCCTCTCTCACATGAATGGGGGTTTTAGTCCCACCCCCTGTCCCTCGGAAGAAAAGTTCTGGTTCCCAGCCCCTTTGTGTCTGTGTGTGTATGGCAGTTTCTGGGAACCTTCTTTATAAGGCTGTTGGGCTGTACCCTTTGCTGCTTCTTCCTTTACTCTGTGTTGTAGCTTGGAATGTGAAGCGCTGGTGCTGCAGCATCTTGTTCTAGGAGCATGTGAGCCACACCCAGAAGATGGCAGACTACAGAGCTGGAAGGGACAGGTATCCCTACAGGCTTCCTGGAACAGGGCTGCCACACAGCCCTGGCTAGCCTCTCTCTCGACTTATTTACATGAGAAAGAAATAAATGTCAGTCCTAAGTCGTTGTTATTTGTTTATCTTCTGTTACTCAGAGGTGAACTTAGTCATAACCAATACACTCATCTACTATAATACAAATAGCAGAGCAAGAACTGAATTTGATTAAAGGGAAAACAGAAGCAAAATACTTTTAAAAATTAAATGAAGTTTGTATTATTCTTAAATATCTGAAGTATTTTCTGGCAACTATTTGATTTCTGGGGAACACAGGCTTGCTACAATTATAAAATTCTTGTCCCTATGGTAATACAGCCAATATGAAACAAGTTAGGTTCGTAACGGGTCTTTAATTTTCAAGCCTTATCTAAGAGTATATTATTGAAAGATTATCAAAAGACCTCCTATAGAAGATTATTTCACTATAAGAGTGCCATGAAGAGGTTCTGCAGAACTGCATTATGAAATGTCTCGAGTATATTTTCTTGAACAGTTTCAAAAATCAAGTATTTCTTAAAAGTAAATATAACCAGAAAGCTTTTATGATTTTTAACTAATTTTTAATCTACTTTATAAATACCTGTATTACACTCTGACTCATTATCGGTTTTAAATTTTACAGTGCTATTTTAAAAAAGCATTGAAAAAAGTTGTCTTCTATCCTTTTTCCTTAAGTATACAAAGAAGGATGTAAGGGTAAGCATTAGAGACTGGAAGAAAGATTCTAGCGCACGACTTGGAAGGGCTGCTCAGGAAGACAGAAGTCAAGATGCAGGTTTTATATAGTGGGGGAGAGCAAGCGAGGCAAACCATGAGAGACTCTTGAATGCTGAGAACAAACTGAGGACTGATGGGGGTGGGGAGGAGGGGAAGGAGGGTGATGGGCATGGAGGAGGGCACTTGTGGGGATGAGCACAGGGTGTTATATGGAAACCAACTTGACAATAAACTATTTAAAAAAAAAAGATGCAGTTTTACATACTGAGTCTTCGCTGGACAGATTTGGGTTCATGGGAACATAATTCTCTTCACTGTCGTGTGAGTCACTGCTTGAAGTTGTGCTATGCACTGAATCCGGTCGGGGAGACAAGGGAAATCTAGAGGAGCTGATGAAAGAAATTACCGTTACAAACCTAAACCTTGATAACAATTTCTAAAATCACTTCCAAAAAAAAAATGAGTGATCGTTTACATTCTTTCACCAATAGTCGTTAAAGTTTACAATCATTCATTGTACACATTTATTTATTACAACTTATTGCAAACCTTCAAATGTACACCTAACATTTATAGCTATATTGTAAAAAGTAGATCTTTGGGCATCAAATTCCTGTGACAAACAAAAAAAGTATTGCTAATGATTTGGGGAATAAGTAGAAAGTCACAGACATGAAAAGGAAGATTTAAAAGTTTCTATTAAAACGGCTAGCTGTATGTAAACATAAAACACAAACACATATTTAACGCAAGTTTATAACTTCACATTTTTCTTTAACTTCCCTATATACATTTTATCTATTTATTTATTTATATCTCTGCATAAATATAATTTAAATATATATTATAAATTTACATTTATAATCTCTGCACCCAACGTTGGGCTTGAACTCACAACCCGGAGATTAGGAATTGCATTCTCTTCCGACTGAGCCAGCCAGGTGCCCCTTCTATGTACATTTAAACAAATCTTGATTAAATAACCTCTGCCAAGAAACTACCGTATTTGCCAGATCAGTAGTTCTCAGAAATGTCTAGCCTCATGAACACTTTATACCCTTAAACATTACGGAGAACCCTGAGGAACTTTTTGTTTACGTAGGTTGTATCTATTTACTATATTACAAATAATAAAAGTTTTTTAAAACGCAAGAGTACACAGATACACATTCTATTTATTAGCTGTCCCAGGGATGTGATCAAACATTACATAGCCCCTAGAAAACTCCAGTGTACACTCATGAGAGAAGGAGTGGAAAAGGCAAATGAAATCTTAGAATGAAAATAGTTTTCACCTCACACAACCTCAAAAAGGGAGGCTTTCCAGACCATACTTTGGGAACCACTGTTCCAGATATTTTCCATTATAGTGAACAATCAAGGCAGACATTCTAAAAAAAGACTTACTCTCGAGCAAAACTCCTGGTGATGGGAGATCTAACTGGGGCCTGCAGTTCCTCCCATTCTGGCAAAGGTTTTATTTCTAAAGGTGCTGGCTTGGCTGAAATGAAAGAGAGGAAAAGAAGCTTCAGTATACACACATTTGAAAAACAAAACAAGAACTTCTACCTCTCTATTTATACGTTATAGCCAAATACACCTAAGATCAACGATTTCGACACATGAAACGAAGTTCATGGATGTTAAGTGTCTGCCCAAGGTTACCAAGCTAAATAATTAGGGACAAAAGCTAAATCAAATAATGTTTCACGATTGTTGTTTCAAAGTCTAAAGCTCTATTACAACATGTTGCTTCTTAATTTAATAATTTATGAAATATAAACTAAAGAAAGGGTAATGTGACCCAATTCCTTTACAGTTACTTGATGTCTGCTTTTCATTACTTCCTTATTTCCCTTTTTTTAAAAAAAATACTTTTATTTTCAAGTATGGAGATTTAATCTATGTAAAACATTTCTATTCAAATTGAAGCATCAGTTACACAGCTGTACATATGACATACAAAGTATTAAGCATTCCTATTCAAATTGAAGCATCGGTTATACAGCTATACATATGACATACAAAGTATTAAATACAAAACTTTGCTAAAATCAAAAACTGAAAACAGAATTCACTAAATCTTTTAAATTAATTCAAGCCCAGTCTGAAAACAAATAAAAGAAAGCAATAATATTTTAAGACTCAAACTCAGCTCTGAGAGAAGGCCTAATTAAACAATTACCTCAAATTTTCAGCTTAATTTAACCAACAATATCCTTTATATCAAGGTAAATAATAATAAACAAAAAATATTCTCATTAGCCTGATTTATAAGTGGTCTTTGTTTATTTAACTCATTATCACAACAGACAATTACCATACTAGTGCATACCACAGAGCTCTCAGCCCTTAAAGTCAGGAGAACTAAAACAATATTAGGTGTTAATGTTAATTATATTTTAGGAAATTATTTAAACATATTAGGTAAATATTTTAGTTACATTTCATTCTGCCACTCCCAAGAAAAATTTTCATTTTTTCTAGGTTTCCTTCTTCTAGTCTGACTATATATGGACATACTTTTTATTCAACTCATATTTTTAATCAACTATGTTATAATTACCATCAAACTATAAAATAGGTGGTCATTTTAAGGGGCTATTCAATTCACTGGGGCTTATAAGTATTTTTGTCTGTTCAATACAAAAAACTCAATGTGATTTTCTGAAGACTAGATTAAGTCTCAGTTTAAATCTTGCTCATCTATACCTTAAAATGGACCAGCACAGAATACTGTGCTAAGTGAACGTATTTCTTTACTCTTTTGTTTCACTTTTTTGAAACCAAAGGCTAATAGTTTAGCAGTCAAATTCTAAGTAGTGGCATAAAATCATTAATCTATGGAAGTGATTCCGTATTTTGTCTTAGAACAGAATACATACAACATTATATACAAATAAAGGACACATTTGGAACTCATAAGTAGCTCACAAGCTTAAAGAAAGCAATATGTTGATGTCTCAAAGGTTAAGTGAATAATGTAAAAGGACAAGACTGAATATCATGTATTATCAAACTTAACATGCTGCTGTTAACGGCATAACAAGTAGACTTCCTGTGTCTATGGAATGGGAAGACACACATTATGGGAAGCATTCACTTTAGAAATAATGTCTTAGGAAACTTTATTTACAACAGTGGTAGTATTTAAGGCTCGTCTCCTTTACTTCTTAAGAAAAAACACAAAATAAAAAAATTTATTTATCACAAAATAAAGAAATTCCCAATGCCCCATCCAGCATGCGGTACTAAAGTACATACCCTTTCTTCTTGTAGCAAAGTCACCTATGGTTTGTGAATCAGTTCGCTCTAAACCAGGGGGTTTGGGTCTTAAAATTTTAGGACTTTGACCTAATTGGTAAAAAGAAGATGCTCTTAACATAATGTTATTTTTTAATTGGAAAAATGGATTCTGTAAAAAAGCAACAGCGCCCTGAGCAGAAATGTTACATTTCTAAAGCATAAACATAAGTTTGTTTGTGGAGAATAGTTTAACCTTGCCACATATCATTCATGCTCAGTACAATGGAAAGTATGAAGCTGCATGCAAGAGTGTAACAAGCAAAGTGTTATAAAGACGGCAGGGTTTTCGTGGGATAACCAGCCTGGTTAGTGGTTATCTTTACTTGGGGGAAGGGAAGAAAGACATGTGCCATGTTAGTTATTCTTCTAACATGCCTCAGAAAACTGAATCAAATAAAAATTTATAAAATACCTCCGTCAGACCTCAAGTACATCTCTTTGAAGTCTAATGTCCAACACGAAAGTACTAGGACCTACTTCCCAATAATATTATTTTCTTAATTTTATTGAGGTGTTTAAATAACCGTAATCTGACTATTCCTTTACCTCTTGACCAAAGCCCTTCGAGAAAAGCAGGTTGATGCCATGGTGTTTGCTAATCCAAGATTAAAACCAAGACCAACACTTGTTTCCCCTGGATATACTGGTAGCCCCCCGTGACACCAATTTGTAAGGATTAGATGGCTAGATTATGGAATTGCTGACTGTCTAGCTTTGACTTAAGTATTTGAAAGTATAAATTCAGTTGCCATTATTTTCTTTTCATTTACTCTCTGCCACATGTAAGTACTGCTAAAAAGCCTTATGAAAAGTATAGGGTTAACACGCATCAGTGGCCTCACTTATTACCACAGGAAGCCTGGAAGCTAGAGTAGCAATATCATTTAAATCAATTATCTGTGCTGCTCTCTTCTCAATGGCACCAAATTTACTTCTCTTTTGGCAATTACAAAATTTAGTCGACATCTAATAGATGGCAAAATTAGAATTTGCTGATTAAATGCCAGTATCTAGTACCTGATCTACCGAAGGCTAAAAATTTCTGAAAATATGAATCTCTAGGTTATAAAATAGAAGAGGTCTCTAATGAACCAATTTTCTAATTTAGGTAGTTAATACATTGAGTTTATTCAGAAACGAGGCAGGCCTAGTTTAAAATGTGAGTGATAAAATTTGGAGCCATGGTCCTACCCCTAATGCTGACCTATGCAGGGCCTACAATGGGAAAGCACTTTCCTAAAACAATGGAGGATGTCATCTTTTTATAAACTCCCCAAAATAATGTACTTCCCTTAAAAAAAAAAAAAAAGTAAGAGGCAGAGGGTAAGGTTTACTACAGAAAAATACACTTATTTTCAGCTGAAAGGCTTTTACAGATCAAATCCAGCTTTTTCATTTTAGGGATAAGATACCCCTCAAGGAAGGACAAAAGAGGTTAAGCGACTTGCTTGGGTCGCAACATTAATTAGAGGACAAATGAAGGCTTGCCCTAACCTCCTACCTGCTGGTGTGTGCTCCTGTGCTGTCCAAATTGTCTATCTCTTTGGGAATAGACAATCCTAGGAAACCAGTGTTTAGAGGTCAGTTTTGAACTACTAAGTTCAGTTTGAGATCTTACAACTACTTAAATGCCACAGATAGTTGATTTGTGAGTAATGTGACAATTAATAATTACAAATTGCTTTTCAGAGTGACTTTTGGTTTGGTGGTGTTCACTCAGTGTCTTTTGCCCTCCTCCTTTTCAGCAAGACCCACCCTCATTAGCTTTCAGCTTCCTCCCGATTTTTCAGTGTGGTTATCTCCCAGTGGTCACCCTCTGTATCTCTCAACTTTGCACCCTCAGTATATTCATCTATGTTTGTGGTTAAATACTCAACATCATGTGACTAAACCCACCTGCCTGTGAACTATCCATTCTTCCATTGTCTGACGTGTCCCCACGGTGATCCTTCTAATACCTGACCCTGAACTGATCATTTCTTCTCCAAACCAATCTCCCCTCCCCCATTTTTTTTTTTAGTATCTCAAGGGTTCTCCTTGGCTTTCTTAATAAAAAATATTGTATCAGGGCACCTGGGTGGCTCAGCCTGTTAAGCATCCGACTTCAGCTCAGGTCACGATCTCGCAGTTCCTGGGTTCGAGCCCCACGTCGGGCTCTATGCTGATAGCTCAGAGGCTGGAGCCTGCTTCAGATTCTGTGTCTCCCCCCTTCTCTGCTCCGACCCTGATCTGTCTCTGTCTGTCTCTCAGCAATAAATAAATATTTAAAAAAATTAAAAAAACATTGTATCATGGGGCGCGTGGGTGGCTTAGTCAGTTAAGCTTCCAACTTCAGCTCAGGTCATGATCTCATGGTTCGTGGGTTTGAGCCCCGCGTCGGGCTCTGTGCTGACTGCCAGCTCAGAGCCTGGAGCCTGTTTCGATTCTGTATCTCCCTCTCTCTCTGACTCTCCCCTGCTCATGCTGTCTCTCTTTCTCTCTTTCAGAAATAAACAAAACATTAAAACATTTTTTAAAAATTGTATCAAGTGTGGTTTTAAAAGTGTATTTATAATAAAATGTACCTGTATTTTCTACTCCACACAGAGTCTGAGGTTGATTTGGGGGCAAAAGTCACAATGTGGAAATGTGGTACTCAACTGTACTGAGTCAATTAGGCATTTTGTTAGCTTTATTTCTTTACATCCCTCCAAACTCAATTTGACATTTATGTTCCAGACAGAAATAAACGTCATACCCAAATGACAGCCCAGTATCACTTATGAGGAGAGAAAGGTGAAAAAGGATCCACGGTGTTAGTATGCCTGTACTGGCCCTGTCTTCTTTTCTACTGCTTCCTGGCAAATATTTGAATGTTTTCCTGATTGTTGGAGAAAAGTATGAAAATAAGGAGTAAGATATAAAAATAATAAAATGAAGCAAAAATAAACAAAATTTGGAGATACACTGATTCTCAAATTCTGAGAGTAAGCAGAAGAACTCCTTTGAGCCTTAACTTATAAATCCAAGGCAGTTTACAACCTGGTTTTAGCTACACTAAATCTGAACAGAGAAAGCAACACACTATTTCTTTTGCAAAGGGCACTCACTACTGGAGAAATTCCTATTGGGCTTCAACCCTTATAGGGTCAATCTCTGGATCATGTGACTTAGTCCCTAATTTGGAGTACAAATGAATAAATCTTCATCTCCGGTTTAGATCTTTCCCTGGAGATTCTAACCTACACATCTGCACAACTACCCCATATGGACGTTCTGCAGGCTACAGTAGTTTCACACTACATGTTCAAAATGGAATTTACCCTTTGACTCACCACCACAAACCTGCTTTGTTTCCTCTACTAGCAGCTGCCATCACAGATCTCTTAGAAGTCATTCTAGATTCTACTTTCTCTCTAATCTTTATGCTATCCATTTTAATTTATTAAATGATTTCCACCTATACTCTGAATACCCTTAAAACTTCTAAAAATCACTTAAGTCCCCAAGTTGAGGGACCCTGAGAGCCAGGAAAGGAATTTTGTTATGCCTTTCTCATCTAATCACTTCTAAACCAAGGCTCTAAGAACCTTGGATCTGGAAAACTGAGCAAAGCACTCTCTGAGGAAGACGCTGAAAAAATGTGACTTTTACAACATTTTAGAGAATACAGTTTTTCTTTTCCTTTTTTCTATCATATCCTTAAATCTTAGACTGAGCTTTCTAGGGGCTAACCTGATTATGTTACTTGCCTGCATAAAACCCTTTAATGGTATACCCAGAATAAAGCCCAGACTCATTAGCATGGATGATAACACTCCCAGAATCAGGCACCTGCAAGGCACTGGGCAGTCCCTCCTCCATTCATACTTTGCTCCCGTCCTCCCTTCCCATCTGATTTCCTCCCTCCCACTCACGACTCAGCCAGTCCCATCTGCCCTCTTTTAAAGGATCTGGGTATGCTGTTTATTCGGACTAAAAGAACCTCTGCCATCCTCCCCTCCTCTACCATCATTTAATTGCCATTCACCCTCTCAGACTCAGACTTTCCTCTGGGGAGCTTAGATAACAGTGCCAAAAGCTTACCTCAACCACAGCGCCTTCCACACTAATTATGATAATGTGTTTACTTTTCTACCTCCACTAGACAGTGGGCTTCTTCAGGGAAGCCATTTATACCTTCCTTGTGTTCAAAGACCCAATACCTAACAAAGACTATATCCTGTAATTGGCAGGCACTTAAATCTATGTTGATGAACTACAGTTTTCTTATAGCTGGTGGTGTTTAATCTGATCAGCATCATAATTTTTTGTTTGTCCTTTAAATGGAAACTAAGAACAACTGAATGCTCTTTCAAAAGTTGGTCATTCCAAATATGGTCAAGGAAGTCACAAGAGGTCAGTTTCAAATAAGCAGATGCAGTCTTTTTTTAAAGTTCATACACTACTAAGTATTATTTTAGTAGGCACTGCTTACATAAATTCAACACAAAGTGAAACATTTTCTGTATAATTACATTTAACTTAGCCTAAAATGTTTACTCTTCTGCAGTTTTAAAGATTATACTGTTTCCATTAGGCATCTCAAAAATTAAGAAAGAAGAAAGATAATTTACAACATTATTATCCTCTGCTAAATTCCAAAAGGTAATCCAGGTAGTATCATGAAAAATGTTTACACCTGTTTTAATAGTCTCATTGTATGAAGAGGAAGATAATAATGATACTTATATATCGGAAGGTAAAGAATATTTAGGAAAAGAAAAAAACAACCTGCATATAAAGGCTATGCTATAAAAATGCACTTATTTTTTTAAAAAAGCTTTATTTAGTAATCTCTATACCTAACATGGGACTCAAATCATGACCCCAAGATGAAGACTCTTATGCTCTTCTGACTGAACCAGCAAGGCACTCCAAAAAGTCACTCCATTGTCATTTCCTCTAAACTGTAACTCTAAACCAAAAATCTGACTTGAGATTCAAACTTAATACTTATTTATTAAAATCTAGTTATATTAACTAGTATCATTCATCTCCCAAACATTTATTATAGGATAAAAGAAGTTTTTAAAGAGCACACTGGGGCACCTGGATGGCTCAGTTGGTTAAGCATCTAATTCTTGATTTAAGCTCAGGTCATGAGATCAAGCCCCGAGTTGGGCTCCATGTTCAGTGTGGAGTCCTCTCTCTGACTCTCTCTGTCCCTCCCCTGCTTATGCTCATGCTCTCTCTAAGTAAATAAACAAACATTTAAAAAAAAAGTCAAAAAATAAAAATAAAAAGCATGTTAATTTTTATTCATATTCAAAAACTAAATTTAAAAGATCTCTTGAAAAAAATGTTTTGGGCCCATATATCAATTGTGCCAAAAAGACCCATCTAGGGAAGTTCCTTGGGACTGGTCTTCTGGATGTTTCCTATGCTGAGGTGAAGACCTGAAGATAACGTAATCAGACTAATGTACAAAAACACCAGAAATAAATCAAAACCAATACAATAACTAATGGTCAAAACTACTGCAGAAAGCCATGGATGAACAAAGCTGAACAAAACAACGTATAAAAATAGCATCTCAGGCTCAAATGGCTGCCATGTCATGTTAGAAGAAGACTAGATGGAAATGGGGGGTGGGGGCCTAGATCAGTTCAGTGATCACATATGGTACATTCATGTAATGATTTATTTTAAGAAAGGCTACAATAAATACAGAAATTTCCAAAACTTTATAAACTTGATTTTCAAGTAAAATATAAATTTTAGTTGAAGTAATCGCTGCATTTACAATGACTCATCTGATCTCCTATATTTAATATAATATATATAAATTATGATTTTCTCTTCTATTAATAGACCCAAAAGTTGGTTCAAAACAAATACTATCATGACAAAAAATAGTACGGGTGAAAATATAGCTACCACAGGTTGGGTGGTGGGCAAAAGGGTTCATGAAAGTATATTAAACATAAGTGTTTAGAATATCTATGTGTTTCTGAAGCTTCAGTTACTCAGAAGTATTTGAAAAAAGTATCTGTACTGCTAACTACAGCAGCTGACATCTATATTTGGGGTTATAAACAAGACCAGAATGTCACTCATTTGTTGTAGGCTCTCCCAAAGACGACAATCACAGAAATTGGTTATGTTGGGTGTTGAACCGTTTATATTAGGCTTTGAAACTAATCAAGCCATATTTGATAGAATTACGTTTGCTAATTTGAAGCTTAGTTAATAAGAGATATTAGAATAATAGATCGAGCTATGTATCTGATGCCACAAAATGTGGAAATAAAACAGACTCATCTGACGCTATGCATGAGAAGAATTTCATGACCAAATAAGACATCTGTTTTACAGCTTAAGTTTTTAAAGACAAACTGCTCCAAGATCTGAATTTGGGTTTTAAAATACGTTTTTCTTGAAAAGCTATAACTTTCTATAGTGAGTTGACAAACTTTGCCAAGTTAAATAGTCTCTCATACTTCCTTTCTTGTATCATATTTATTTAAAAAGTACAACAGTACTAAAGAAAAAGTCAAAACTTTTTTCTTTTTAATGACTATGATTTCAGTAATCTTTTTACTGTTTTGCTAAACTTATTCTCCTCAATTTTGCCAGAAACTATTTTAATCCGGGTGCTTTCTCAGTTCATTTTGTATCTAAGCATAAATGCCAAATAAGCAACTGGCCAATGAACTCAGGATTGTCTCTCAATAGTTCACTTAATTTTTAAAGACTGAACACAATCTGCAGAAGTAACCCAGAACCTACTTTGTTCGATTCTACCAAAAAGTCACTTCAAGTTTTTAGAGAACTAAGGCACTTAATTGCTAATATACTAGAATATATTGTATTTTCACCATATAGATAGGGAAGTATAATTATATATATATGAAATATAAATAATACACAGTATATACATGTTATGTTATCATGATATATACATAAGATAATGTATATTATGATATGGGGTACATGAGCCCTGTCAGACCTAGAGAATACTAAAAGATCCTAAAACCTTTTAAAAATATAAATAAGGAATCTTTTGCATATTGCAATGCAAAGAAGACAATGACTAAAAATGTCTAAATAGATTTAAAGACAAATGAGGACAAAGAGAAGCAAAAGGAAAAGTTGTCAAATAAAAAGCCTGTGCTGCTCACACCCTTTCTAAGATACCCATCCCTGATATGGCCCTGCTGCTGGGGCCGTCTGGGTGTCTGTGGATGTTGCGTATGGTTATCTTTCTAGCTGGGAGACCAAAGGTGGGCAGCTGACCAGTGGCAGCCAGTCTATGGGCTGGCCTGCAATTAATCACATGGTGTGGTGTGAAAAGACAAATAAGAACAATCAGATTATCTGTAAGCACTCTAAAGTGAGTGAATAATGATTAAGGCAATTAGCAGCAGACACGCAAGCTGCAAGGGCACTAAAAAGGGGCCATGAGGCAGAACTGAGGCCACAGAGGGGCACTATAGGCCAAAGCTCTTGAAAAGCCGAAACCGTGTAGAGGCTATAGAACAGGAAACAGAAAAGAAAGAAATAACGTGAAATAGAACAAAGCAGATGCAAAGACTTCCCAGAGGACAGAAATGCAGACAGCAGGACAAAGGGACTCTGTTTCCAGTAACTTTCTTATTTCAGCACAGAACCATCCTTAATTAAAGGCAAAATAGAACAAAACACATTTTCTTTAGATATTCTGAGTAAGTCTTGGACTCTTCCCCACAAGTGGAACTTACTTAGAATTATTTTTAATGATCTAAACTCAGGTTAATGAGAAATTTACACAAATATTACATGCTCTTAAAAAGCTATATACAGCACATGAGACTTTTTAAATGTGCTGAATTCCCCAGAAATGGTGCCAACTCATCACCTAGCCAGGATTACTAACTTACTTGGTTGTCAAGATTAAATCACACTAACAACATGCTGCAACACAGCTAGTTGTCTGGGTTTTAACCACTCAGACCCAAAATTTAAAAACCTGGGTATGTAGTACCAGTTTGAAAATTTTCTTTTATATTGAATTCTTAACAAATCATGCTACTTTAGAATTTAATGTTACTTACGAGGGCCAGTGTGAAATAACAGAGTAGAAGCATTTATAATAACCCAGCAAAGGCAGAATAATTTTTAAGAAGTTGTTATATGGACAGACTGAAAAGACTATACAAGCAACCTCACTATTCTTAAAGAATTCTATCAAACGCACTAATAATCTCAAATCTGATTTGATATTATGTACTCCGGAGAAGAGGTTACAAAATTGTATTCAAAGCCCAAACTAGTCGTTAGAAGTGTTTAGTTTGCTCTGCAAAGTTTTTTGGTTTTTGTTTTATATTAAACTAGCTGATCGAACTCTAAAATCAAAAGATAATACTTATATATATAAGAGCTGAAATTTTTGGCTTCTTTTGATACATCAGATGATTTGCCCATATGGGCCCATATTATTTTCGCAAGTCAACAAAGGATTATAGCCAAGGAGTTAGTTATTCCATTTAGAATGGGCAGGTGCATTCCAGTTTCTCCTAATTTTCTCCCGTTGCTTGCCAAACCTTGTGAATATTTCAGTTTGTAACCTCTGCTCTAGAGACAGGGTACAGAAATCTCACCTGGGCCATCAACCTACGAAAATTATTAATCTACAAACAGCAACACCGCACATAAACAAGTTGATAACTAAGGTACTATGAAATACTTCAGAATTTCTAGTCCCAACTCCACTTTGGATTTAACAACAGTTAAGTGCAGATCTAAGCTGGCAGCCCCCAGCCCTTTCACCATGCCAGGCCTGCTTACCTTTTCTGTCCGGCTTGAGGTTCCTATCCACAGGGGGTGGTTCACAGTCTGCAACAGGAACTGGCCTTCGGGGAGGGGTCTTTGGGCTGGACCGGAAGCCCATGTGAGCAGGAGGAGGAACTTGCATTCCAAACGAAGAAAAATCAAATGTTCCTGGAGTCATTGGCACATAATTTGCTTCCTGAATTGGTTCCGTAAAACTGCTGGAATGTTGTCGTGGAGGAGAATTGGGATTCATTGGGACATAATTTTCATCCAGTTCTTCACTTGATACACTTCCCACTGTCAATATATTTTTGATTTTCTAAAACACACATACGTTTCTATTAATAAACACAAACTGTTATCAAACAGGAAAACACAGTTGTAAGTCAGACCTATTCATATGGATCTGAAAGGACTTCTATCATGATCTCCTTCAGTTTTGGGGCGCTAAGTATGAAGTTCCTGATAATGAAATACACTTGGTGCTAAGGTCAATTATACTTACAAAGTGGTTATGGAAGCCTTCAAGTGAACTAGATCTGTCACTTGGAAATGTTCGTGGAATATCATAGCAGTCTTGAGAACTAGCATCTAAAATAGAAAACAAACTATCAGCATTTCTTCCCATCTTTGCCATTTCTCAGGATTCTCAGAATGGTCTGTTCTCTTTCTTTACATACCTGCACGCAGGTATGCATGCACACACACCAGTTTTTAAAAAGATGTTCACAGAACAGAATCTTGAATGGGCACATTAAACAACCAGAAATCAAGGACACTCACTGATATGCTAACCAGTACCAGCATTTGATTATGCCAATAGATGGCTGTCTAAGCCTGGGATGAGATGGGTTATTTAAAGACAGAGAAAAGAAATACTTCTGTTTTCCCATCTTTTGCACCACCTTGGGCCTAACTTCCATCTCAGTAACCTATAATCAGATTATAAAGCTACGTCAAGAAGGGAATTAGAAATTGGTATTGAATGGCCAAATAAAGTACCCATATTAGTACTATTCATGATGCCTTAAATTTTCATTTTCTTTAGGACAGGTGGATAACTCTACCACAAAATACAGAAACGTTAGCCACATAGTTTTTAGGGTATGTGCCTCTTAAACTCTGGCCTTCTATTTTTTAGGACTTTAAGAACCTCAGAGTGTGACCCAGACTGAATTTTTCCCCTTCTCAAGGTCTGTAACTTTTGGCAGGCTCTAGGAGATGGTATACGACTAAGTGAGGTGGCTATAGGGCTAGGGTCAAGGGAGAGGAGATTCAGAGCTTTAAAAATAAATAAAACCAACGAACAAAACACAGAATGGCAGGATGAGAACGGACTATACTTGTTAGGCACAACGTATAAATTGCTTATGGAGGAAGGAAGGAAACAGAGCCCAACAGATGTGACACGAAGTGGCCATGATGGCACACAAATACAGGAAAGGGATGACTCGGAGGGGCTATGTGGCTGGTCCTTTTCCTGCTCCTCTGTCCCATTCGAGAGTCTACCCACCCAGGATACATGGAAAGCAGGAAAGAGGGGTACACACTTCCTGAGGCAGGAAGGTATTACTAAGGCCATACTTCTTCAGGGATGAAACACTCCACCGCTTTCTCCCTTCCAGCAGAGCATGCACACAGGCGCACGCATACTGCATGCACAAACACCCTTCCAAGGATCTACTGAGACTCTGCTATCTTCACTACATGAGTGGGTGACTGCAGAGCTGAGGGAAAAAAAGGACTGTCATTTACCATCATTCTATACTGAAAAGAACAAATATTCAGATAAACAGATTTTCTATCGTTAACTTCTAACACAGAAGAAGCCAGTTAGAGCTGACCTTTTCGCAATTTGTTCAAATCCACAGTGGAAATGGTATTACTACGTGATGGTGGCATCCCTGCTGTTGGGATACAGTAACTACTGTCAGTATCTGAGGCCGTGCGTGTGATACTACACGTTTCCACAGGCGATCGGTCATGAGCCAGATGTGGTTTCGGTGGCCGAGGTGGAGGAATATCTGGAATAGTGTCTAGCTTTGACGTCTGTCCCAAAGTTCCTTCTGGAAATGTTCGTGGAATCTGATAAGTATTACCAGGTGTTGGAGGAATGTCATAACTAATAGATACATGCCTCATTTGAGTCTCTACACTTGATGTCCCAGATGGGGTATTAAAAACATAGAGTTCTCCATCTGCCTCGGTACTTGATGGAGACACCTTTGGTAAAACATCGTGGGAGTAACTTCTGGGCAGGTTATAGAGGCTGGAGTCTACAGAGACAGATGCAGCACGAGACGGTGGAGAGTCATACATCATTTGCTGCTGGAAAAAGCCATTCACTCCATGTTTGCTCTGGGAGGAAGCAGGATTTTTATGAGAAGGGACGTTATCATTGCAGTCTGTTTCAGAAGAGGTGGATTTTGCAGAATCAGCATGTGTTCTAAATAAAAATTGTTAATGACAGAAAATAAAACACAGTGAAGGCTACATTTTAATAAATATAGTTTAGCAATCAAACTACATGGCTTCTTCATTAGATTTTTTTGGTGTGATCCATAGATTTAAAGCATGAATGTTCCTTAGTTTTTATGATTATACACCAGATAATAAAACCACCACCACAAAACCACCAAAAGCATTCTCCCTAATTCCTGCCCTGTACGTGCCCACACCCCCAACTCCACCTATCAAATCCACGATACCTGAAGCGCTGGAATTAGAAAGGTACAAAACTCTGAGAAAGGTAAATGATTGAGGCATAGACACAAGGAAAATCATTTCCCCTGAAGAGCATGCAGAAGCCTCGTGCCAGTGCAGTTTATCAAGCTGGTCCATTGCTCTTTAGGCCACCTGTGGCAAATTTGTTGTTCTGTAAGACGGTAAGTCTAATGATTACCTGGTATTGAATAAATTCAGTATGACCTATAAGGAGGTGGCAGCTCGAAAGGTTTGTGTATCTTCCTTTCCACTAATTTTCTTTAACAAGCATTCAGCCAATACTATAAAGACCATCAAAATACAACCCAGAGAGTTTGCCAACTCCAAAAAATAATTACCCTTGAGAAATCTCATTAGAATACATTTAAAGTTTTGGGGTACATTTCTAGTCTCTGCTTTCTGCGGTACCACAAAATTTGGGTAAAAGCCAATATGAAACTAACAATACCAGCACATTGCACTTCCTTAACGGTTAATAAGATAACTTAACTTCTTATGAGTGTTGTCCAAAGTCCTGTAGGAACTTGAATTTAATCTTTTAAAACTTAACTTGGAGAGCTGTTTTAAGGTCTGATCTTCCCTGATGGCTTAGTAATACGTGGCACTGTGTATCACATGTATTCCTTCAAACTCTCCACCACTGGTGTCACGGAATCCATACTGCTACACCCTCACTTCCATTCTCCCCTGCTGATTACTCCCTTGTTCACCGACTGGCTCCTTCTCCCAGTGTCCCCACTTGGGAAGAGCCAACAGAATCCAATCTTCTGATTCTTTTATCACACATACCATTTAAAACTCCGCCTTTCTCATAACTTCACATTCTGAATGCTGACAACTCCCATCTTCTCACCAAACTCTGAGCCCCATATTTTCAAACTGTTCAAATATAGCTCTACTTGGTTACCCCAGCATTACCCTGCTTATGCATACCAAGCCAAATTCAACTTACTTCTGAAATGGATTGTACTTTCTACTTGCCATTAAAAGAAATGTCTTTATCCAGATTCTCTAGCTCAAAGTGCAATCAGCTTTGATTCACTCTCTTTGATCTCCACCATCCCTCAGGCACCAACTCCTTCTTCCTAACCAAGTAACTGTTTTCCTGCTCTGTTCCCACTGTCACCACCCCAAGTTCAGGCCTGGGTCTCTGCTAGGATCCATACCACCAAACCCTCCTAAGAAATCCCAGTGGGCCTCCTTCCTCCAATTTCTCCCTCTTCCTATGAACCCAAGAGACCATACTGTTATGTTGCTACAAGGTCAGTAGTTTCAGAATATGGTTTTCATATCGCTCATCTGATAGGAGAAAATACTGTTAAGAGTCCCAGGAGGCTGTGGGAACTACAAAAAAGCCCACAGGCAACTCCACTTGTACTGAGGCTACCTTCGCTGGCTCTACCTGAATGCCCTATCTTCTGTCTGACTCTCGCCCAGTGGAACCCTCTACTCTGGGTAGGCTTTCCTCTTACTTGCTTCCTCCTACCCCTCACTCTCACCTCGCCTTTCTCTCAAATGATTTTTATGTAGATTGCTAATGACAGAGTCCTTTTCTCTCACCAACAAGTGTAGTTCAAATCCTACTTCTCCTTTGAAACGTTTCACCCTCCATTTTATTTAAAAAAATTTTTTTTAACTTGTATTTTTGAGAGAGAGAGAAACACACAGTGAGTGGAGGAGGGACAGAGGGAGAGAGGGAGACACAGAACCTGAAGCAGGCTCCAGGCTCTGAGCCTGACATGGGGCTTGAACTCACAAACCGTGAGATCATGACCTGAATTGAAGTCGGACGCTCAACCGACTGAGCCACCCAGGTGCCCCACACCCTCTATCTTAAAAACACTTGCACTGTCCCTTCTAGGAATTTCTAATGCATCTACACATATGCTAAATTTGCACTTCACTTAATTCAACATGTGGGTTAAGAAAAGCTAGAAGTACAAGTAGTAAGTTCACTACCCTTGACTAGTTTATGGTTTGGTGAAGAATAAATTAAATATATCAAACTATTTCCAATTCTGAGGTAAAACACAAATAAGGAGACAAGACCAGGATGCTATGAAAACCCACAGAGGCATTTAGTTCAGCCTGGGAGTTTGGGGGACTGTTTCCCAGAGGAGTAGATGTCTGAGCTGAATCCAGAGTCCTGCTGGATGAACAAGGGTTTGCAAAGCAATTCTCCTGCCTTCACCTGCAGACACTTAATGTTTGCATGTTTTGACTTTTTCAAAAGCTTTGCTTGTAAACTCTGACAGTGACTGTATCTGAGGTGGCTTATGTAGTTAGTCTGTTCCTTCACAGCACCTAGCAAGACAGTGGGCACATAGTGGGTACTTCATAAATACCTGTCAATTAACTGTCACTTCTGCAAAATAGATAGATACAAAATATACCTGAGCAGGGATTCTGAGCAGAATTTCTACTATAACAGGAAAGCTGTAATACCAATGAGATCAATGAAAGATACCATATAACAAGTACTGAAAACTATCACTTAGCTGTTGGCTTTTAAAAAGTTGATAATGAAAAATAATTGTGAATCTCTACAAAATAAAATCTTAGTTAGTAGCATAGGTAACAAAGTTGCGAATGTGTAATTTTAAATACTCACAGCAAACAAGCAAAATCAAGTTAGAATTTGATATTATTAACTAGTGCTGATTTATAAAGATTTTTTTTTGTTGTTCTTACAGGTAAAATCCCATTACAACAAATATCTAGAAACCCATCGGTAGAATGTTTGTATTCCATTATCTTGAAGAAAATAATTCACAACAACCTAATCTGTGGTTCTTGACAAATTCTATATAAAAATTGTTGAATATGCACTTTGTACCATCAGTCTGGTAACAGTCACTTTCTCCGTGAAAACAGTTAACAACAACTTTTTGTTATAAAATAATGCTTAATTCAATCACTCTGTTTTGAAAAAAAGTATCTTTCACATCAGAAATTCATTCCCACTTTTATATACCGCAAACGAGGAGGACATAAAAATCCCCAACATTACTAGTTGCCACAACACTACTGATGGCAGACACGGGCTTCCTGATCTTCATTTTCTGGCTCCAATTCTCACCATTACCTCTGGCCTTCCAATTAATCAATAGAAAATGACAAGAGTGATCAAATGAAACTACTGTATAGCTTAGAAGAAAAGAAAGAAGCAGGAAGGGAGATGATGGGGAAATCAAGGATCTGAGAAAGGCTTTATGATACCTTTGGGCAAGCACTGAAATCGATATATTTGTTTTTACTTAGAAACGTATAAAGTCAGAGCTTTGGGGTAAGCTCTGCTTCATGGCTAGGTGTGATGACTGGAAAGTTGTATAGCTTTTAGCAATACACTTGATTGATTTGATTTCATCAAATTTCACTAAAAACCAATTTATATATTCCATAGAATTTGCTATACTGGGATTTTACCTGTATAATTAATTTCTCACACAGATCCAAAGCAACCACAACACACTCACTGCAATGGAATCGTTTTGCTTTCAAAATCTTCTAGTAGTAGGTATTCCTCTCCTTCTTCAGAAACAAAAGATGACCCTTGGCTGGTTTACAATCACATAAGAAATGGAGCAAGATCACCATTTATAAATCAGTGAAATCTGTTAAGCAAGTAATACTGTGAGTCTGTAACAAAGACTATGAAACAGGAGACAGATTTCCAAAAGAGCCTTGTAGGTACAAGTGTTCTTTGCCAAAGACGTTAGAGAATGTGTTTCTTCAATAAAACTCCTGAATATCAGATTATTAGAGGAATATAACCTGAAATATAGTAAGCCTAAGTGACACACCTGTAGAGCTGGGTTTCTTTTAAGCCTTCAAATCATAATTGTATAAGTTTAAAGGTAGGATCCCAAGTATGCACAAACACGCACACGCGCGCACACGCGCACACACACACAGGCATTTACCTAGTGGGTTCAGGCTTCTTGCTTTGACAGTTGATTAGCAAGAGGTAGTCTTGAGGGTCTTCCTGGATGCCAACAGTTTCTAGGTGTGGTGGAAGGTTAATTAGCTGATAGGGAGGAGGTGGAGCAGCGGAGGATGAATCCCCCTGGGTGGCTGGTGGTGCTGTGTTGGCAGCTAAAGGTAAATCGGCTGGCGCCTGTGCAGAGCTGCCCGGGGGCTTCACAAGATCTGCAACACCAAAGTGGAACTGTCATCGTTTACCCCATTTGAAGAATTGTTTCTTAAATAAAGCTACTTGGAAGTTTGGAGATAAAACTGTTTCAACACACAAGAACATGGTCAACCATGACAACGTCAGTTAAAACAAACACTACCTCTACAGCAATTACCTTTACCTCTACCAGAAATTATTGGCTCTTGTCAAAGAGGTATGAAGAGTAAGGCTCTTTCTTCCAGAGGCTATAATAAAGCCATCTTAACTTTGCCTTGAACAATCTCTAGTTTTGAGGCTACTGGAAGTGAAGATGTTTATAATCTTAGCTCAAGACATAGATTTTTTCCTGTAATAAAAAACAAAGTGTTTCCCATGCCAAGCCAACTTTCCAAAGAGGTCCATTTTATTATGTGGCATTTACAGGCTCAAGAATCACCTCTTTGCCCCATCTTTATTTTGCTGTTCATTCTTTTCTTTCTACTCCTCAGCAGACTAAGGAGAAACAGTTCTAATTCCGGGTTTCATGTTCAAGGAAAGAGTTTTTTCTGAAGGTTTCTCCTCTTCCCTCAGCTCATAGCCTCATTTACCATTCACTGGGTTTCTGTAATATTTTCATGCAAAAGGGGTCAGCAAGTGAAGGAGTAATTTATTTAGCACTTAGCAATGTTTTGAGAAGATACATGAAACTAGCTAAATTGTTTAAAGTAATTTGAAAACAAATTGAAAACCTAGAGATGAAATCCCACATTAATCATTGACACAACCAAGTAAATATTCAAGAGCCCAGAAGAAAAATTCTCTGCTAGTGTGGTTAGGAATACAAGGCTATAAATCCAGAAAAAGGTAAATACTCATTTATGAATAAACAAATTCACTTACTGTTTATGTTAGAACAGAAAAGGCTGGGGGCGCCTAGGTAGCTCAGTCGGTTGGGCGTCTGACTTTGGCTCAAGTCATGATCTCACAGTTTGTGGGTTTGAGCCCCACGTCAGGCTCTATGCTGACAGCTAGCTCAGAGCCTGGAGCCTGTTTCGGATTCTGTCTCCCTCTTTCTCTCTGACCCTCCCCTGCTCATGCGGTCTCTCTCAGAAATAAGTAAAATATTAAAAAAAAAAAAAGAACAGAAAAGGCTGGCTTCAAACTGAGGTGGTTTTTAATAACAAAACATTATCTAAGACACAAAAAAGTGGTAAAGGATTTAATATGTTCAACCAAATAAAATCAAATGGCAGTCATATGGCCTGTTAATTCACCAGGAAGGAGCTACATGTCAGCTCTAGCTCCTCTACAGACTATACGATAAGTCTACATGCCTTTGATAATGTCTTCATGTATTCAACTTTAATATCTGTATATGTACCACAGCAAAATTTATGTAGTTAAATTATGTTTTATAACTGTTCTTCCTAAGCATAGAAGCTTATATCATGGGGCGCCTGAGTGGATCAGTCAGCTAAGCATCTGACTCTTGGTTTGGGCTCAAGTCATGATCTCATGGCATTGTGGGATCGAGCCGAGAATTGGGCTCTGCACTGACAGCATGGAACCTCCTTGGAATTCTCTCTCCTCTCCCTCTCTCTCTCTCTCTCTGTCCCTCCTGCATGCTCTCTCTCAAAATAAATAAACTTTTTAAAAGAGCTCATAATTGTAAAGCTTGAATAACACACATTAGTATGGCTAGATATTAGCTTATCTTTATTTGTAGGCCCCCAAAACAAACAAAAAGGGTCAAAACTCCTATGCATCAGTGTGCCCTATGAGTGGTAAGTGCTCACACTGTTACATTCACCCAGAAGAAACTCACTAAGCACATTTTTAAAGAATGTTTATTTATTTTTGAAGGAGAGAGAAACAGAGTGTGAGCAGGGAAGGGGCAGAGAGAGAGGGAGACACAGAATCTAAAGCAGGCTACACACTCTGAGCTGTCAGCACGGAGCTGGATGTGGGGCTCGAACTCATGAGCTGTGAGATCACGACCTGAGCCAAAGTCAGAGGCTTAACTGACTGAACCACCCAGGCTCTCTATGTTATGCTGAAAGAGATTAAGGCAAGGGACATTCCCAAATCTTCAAGATCCATTCAACTGCACTGTGCAGTTTGGAATTTGCTCCTGAAGCATTCTGTCAGCCCTCCTAGGTGCTAATTAAGTATGAGGACTTCTTTCACTTGGAGAGTCTGGCCTGAGTAAACAGAAGTTGAGCTAATTTCTAACATTTTATCTTTGTTATCCTGCATGCAATGTCAAGTCTTCATACAAGCTCATCTAATAAAATCTAATACTTTATGCCAGGAGTTAGTTAATTCTTTCTTATTTGTGAAAGGTAAGAAAAGAAAATGGTGAGAACAGAAAATTTTTCTTTTGGGCATTTATACAACATAATGACATAATTTCAGTGGAAATTCATAAAGATCTCATTACGTCTAATAGATGTTGATTACCAAGAGTGTATACAATGTACTCTGTGAAATGTTTCACTGTTTTGACTTAGCTGAAAATATATAAAGATTTAGTTAAGAGGATTTTAAGTCAGTGACTCAGTAAATCCTTGTGGATTGCTGAACTTAAGAGAACTATGAAAAATAGTTACCTGAAATATAAAAATATTCAGAAAAAATATTTTCTGAAGAGCTTTCAAAAAACATATACAACTTCAAGGAAAAAAAAAGAGGAGAGGGGTCAGAAAGCAGTTACCATATCCTATAGGCTGTATTCACAAACACATTTTATATATATATATTTCTTCTTTTTGTCCCATAGAGGCATGGGAAAATTGTATGATCCCATTCAATTTTTAGTTCTGACCAAAACAAAATGAAACTCAACAGTGGAAATATATCATTAAATAAAAGAGTCTGAATCCTAATTTTCCACTGTAATTCCTTCCTAAAGTAAGCTTTCCAGGTGGATGTTTTTATACACACACTTTTCCTTGAATATTTTTTCTAAACTTGATTGCTCTACACTAAATGAACAGAGTGATTCATCTTCAGTGGGAGAAGAATCACCCAGCCAGGCAATCATGTTTGTCTGACCTTGTTTTATGAATACAATGGGACCATCTCATATTTAACTTTCCATTTCTTCCACCTGTGAATGACTAAAGTTTTTTATCCTCTTTAGAGATGCGAGATCCTCTCGATTTCTAGGAAAAAAAAAGATTGGGATTCAAAGGTTCCTTTTTAAAAAACATATAGTATCTTGTTCACAATACAGGAAAGCTTGCATGTACTTCTAAAAGGCAAGAACTAGAGAGAACTTCCACCATGTTCACTAGCAAGCTCATGAAAGAATAGACCTTTAAATAGCCATGAAAAGCAATCCTGACCATTCCAAACAAGATGGCATATGAAGGACTTAAAAAAGGAAGGGAACTGGGGCGCCTGGGTGGCTCAGTCGATAAAGAGTCCGAATTCAGCTCAGGTTATGACCTCACAGTTTGTGAATTCAAGCCCCGCACTGGGCTCTGTGCTGACAGCCCAGAGCCTGGAGCCTGCTTCACATTCTGTCTTGCTCTCTCTCTACCCCTCCCCCTGCTCATGCTCTGTCTCTCTGTCTCTCAAAAAAATAAAACATTTTTTAAATTTTTTTTTAAAAAAAGGAAAGGGAACACTGTTCTGCCACTTTGGTGCAGATAATGCGTTATCTTCAAAGTTTTAGTCTTTGGGGTTATTTTACTCATATTAATTTGACTTATATATTCAGCTAGGCATATTTTGATGCAAGCATTGCAATGTGTTTAAGTATTCTCCTTTCTGGCCAAAGTTAACCAATTGGTCTGAAAAACTTCTGTTCCACCTTATAAAGATTCGTGATTTGCCCCACTCTCCCTGACAAGTAGTTGGGCAGATTCTGTTTGTTGTTTTCTGCCTCACCTGGGTTTCTAACTTACTGCTCCTTCTAAGTAATGCTGGTATCAAGTTTCTGAGAACCAAATATCAGCTTAGGGTTTGCTTATGTGTGTAAAATTATTTCCTGTGTCTTAATTCAAAAGACATAAAGAGTATAATTAGCATCCATTAAAGGCCTAATAAGCTGCTGGAGCAAATTCTTAACTAAATTTTACTTAGAAGCTAATAAGTACTGGTAAGGTAAGCTTCAACCAGCTTCCAGTGAAGAGAAGTATTATTATGTGAGGAGAACCATAAATAATACATTGGCCCACATGATCCCTAACTTAAAGCACAGTTGTATCCTAGTTGGAACCATAATGCCCTGGTATTACTGCCCCACACAGAAGTTGGGGTGTTCAGGTAATGCCTCTAAACAATCAAAATAATATATATGTATATTTCTTTTAAATTAATTTTTTTTATATTAGAGAGAGAGAGAGAGAGAGCGCACATGTGTGAGTGGGGGAGAGGGGCAAAAGGAAAGAGAAAGAAACTTAAGCAGGCTCCACCCTCAGCAAGAAGCCCAACATGGGGCTCGATCCCACATGCTGGGATCATGACCATGCTGGGATCATGACCTGAGATAAATCAAGAGTCAGATGCTCAACCAACTGAGCCACCCAGGTGCCCCATATCTATATCTACATCTATATTTTTTTTTTCTCAAAAGGCACAAGACTTTCAACCACAGGGAATCTATTCTACCATTTCTCATTGGTAAAGAGAGTATTTCAGAGTTAATGTGACAGGTCCTCTGATTTTATAGCTCCTGCCATACACTATCTAGCATGTGGTAATAAAATTGTGGTGTTGCCCATGTCCTTGTCAGGAGACTAGATGAGATCCTTTTCTCTCAAGATGGGCTACATTTGCTGATAGGACACTTTCTGGTTTCTACTGCAAAAATTTTACCTTTATGTTCACAAATAGGTCAACAGGTAAATAGGTCAAGGTTACTCTGTTTCTTTTGATTACTAATTTACCTGGTCTGTTGTAGAAATTTTTTTTTGGTCAAGAGATGTATTTTGATTGGATCTATATCTAATTAACTTAGCAAATAAGAGTCTATCCACAAAGAGTATGCATTTATTAACATTGCTAAAGTAACTGTCTTCTCACTTCACAACACATTTGTTTTTTTATGTTTTATTTATTTCTGAAAGAGAGAGAGAGAGAGACAGCGTGAGCAGGGGAGGGTCAGAGAGAGAGGGAGATACAGAATCTGAAGACAGGCTCCAGGCTCTGAGCTAGCTGTCAGTACAGAGCCCGACGTGGGGCTCGAACCCACGAACTGTGAGATCATGGCCTGAGCCAAAGTTGGATGCCTAACTGACTGAGCCACCCAGGTGCCCTGACAACACACCAGTTTTTATAGAAGAACACTTTGTAAAGGTAACTCTAACAAATGGATCCAAACGAGAAACGTCAGTAGTCGCGATTTTTAGTAAAGCAACCTGCAATTTCTTCAGTTTATTAAAAAATTGAAGATCTTTAATCATAGCCCAATCTATGTAATGTGTTTCAAATAGAAAATTTTTTATCTTATTTGTCATGATGGTCTCCTTAACAGGTTGTAGAAACATTCTTGGAGACTTAGGAATAACCCTTAGGAAGTTCTGAAAATGTCTTAATTTTAAATCCAGAGGCATCATGTCATCAGAATCACTGTGGGGATTTTAAAGATCTAGGTGCCAGAGCCCCATCCCAGGAGACAATGGATCAAGATCTCAAGAGCAGTAACTTGAAATGTGTAAGAAAACAAAACAAAAGCAGAATAAACTCTAGTTGAACTGGTCCTCAGGAAAATGCAAATTAAAACTACAATGAAGGGCACCTAGGTGGCTCAGTCACTTAAGCAACCACCTCTTGATTTCCACTCAGGTCATGATATCAAGGTTGTGAGATCGAGGTCTCCCTCCCCCCCACCCCCCAGCTCTGTGTTCAGCATGGAGCGTACTTAAGATTCTGTCTTTCTCCCTCTTTCTCTGCCCCTCTCTTGCTTGCATGCTCTCTCTCTCTCTCTGAAAATAAATAAATAAATAAATAAATAAATAAATAATAAAACTACAATGAGACACCACTACACATTCATTAGGATGGCTAAAATGAATGACTGACAATACCAAATGTTAGTGAGAATGCAGCATAACTGGAAGTCTCCTACACTGCTGGTAGGAAAGCAACTAGTACATATCCTATGATGTAGCAATTCCACCCATAGCTACGTACCCACATGAACTAAGGGCTCATGTCCATCAAAAGGTATGTATAACAACAGCTCACAATAGCTTTATTTGTATCAGAATAGAAATAACCCAAATGTCTATCAACATTCAAACAGATCCTTAATTTGTGATATCTTCATACAATGGAATGCTACACAGGATGAAAAACTCCCACTACATGCTACGTGGATGAATCTCACAGACTTCTATTGGAAAAATGGAAGCCAGGTTCAATGGTTTTACTTATATAAAGTTCAGATATAGGCAAACTGATCTATGGTTATAAAAGGAAAATTTTTTTAAAAATCTGAGTTTTTACTTGGAAGAAGGATGAAAAAACCTTTTGGAGGCTGGAAGTGTCCTTTTTTTTTTTTTTTTTTAATCTGAGTGACAGTTACACAGATTTCTGTTTCTACACACAGATATAGATAGATGTATACAACTATATTGCACTATATATATATGCACTTCTCAAAATATCGTTACCATGTTATTTCCGCTGCCCCAGGTGACCACTGCTATTATTGAATACTCAGAATGCTGGCAAGCTGAATCTGCTTTTAAATTTTAGCTCATTGAACTGTGCGTGGTTCCTATGAATGCTATGAATATGTATACAACTATATTGCACTATATTGCTTAAGATCTGTACCTTTGACAGGAGTCATACCTGAATTAAAAGTAAATAGAAATAAATTTAGCAGTTCTCTAATTAAGAACTGCTTTTACAGGAAAGGGAGCATATGTATATTCTTACGTTAGTTTACCTACTTTTCTAAAGGGAAGAATATTAAACAAAGAATATTTTTAAGCCACTATTATCTGGGCATTTTGAGAAAAGCAACTCAACTGATTGATAAGAGGCAACTTTCTAATCTTGCACCCTGAAATTAGACCAGGAGCCTTTGCGCCAAGTTAGTTAGCTGTTTAGAGCCCTTAGGCTGTGTTTCCTGGCACTTGTTAGGCAGATTTAACAGCTTCCACCTTGGAGTAGAAACAAAAATAAATCTGCACATTTCCAAGAAAAACAAAAGAAATTAGTCTCTACCCTCAAATCTGCTAAATAAAAGCATTCATAGGAACCACACATAGTTCAATGAGCTAGAATTTAAAAACAGATTCAGCTTGCCAGCATTCTGAGTATTCAATAATAGCAGTGGTCACCTGGGGCAGCGGAAATAACATGGTAACGATATTTTGAGAGGTTCCTGGAATCAAAACACAGGTCAGATTTTTCCCCTTTCCTTTTGTTTTCAGCAAAAAGTAGTTATTCTCATAGGGACTGGGGATAGTTATTTTCTCGGACTGTAATAACCAAGCATAGGATATTTCTTCCCACATCTAGCCTGACACAGCAAAGGGAAAAACGGTTTCGTGTCATTAGTTCTAAGCCAAGAGTGGAGCATACTCAATTCTGAAATGGGAAGAGCACAGGGCTCAGGGGACAGATTCTAGGTAAAAACAAAAACACCTATTATTTAGTGACTGGTGGTGAGATCTACTTGGAAGCAAGAGAATATAAAGCAGGTGGTAAAGTAAATCGAAGAACAAAGACATTTTGATATTTACTTTGTCATATTAAATTGTATGAATGTGATCACAAAGGATAATAGCAGTTATTTGCAGTTTGAATTTCATATAAATCTTTAAATGTGTGGATTTTTTTCAAGGCATCTAGCAAAGTCAGCTACTACAAATGAATAAAGAAATACAGTGGTTAACTTTGAAGCGTTTTGCAGTTTTGCTACTATGCATGAAAAATCAAATTTATAGAATAAAATATTTTTGTGGCTCCTCGATACTACACAATGAAGGACTGTTCATCTTTCACTGATCTATGACTTACTAATTTATATACAGCTTCATGATTTAGGAGAAGCTCAAGTCTTCAACATCATAGTAAGACATTTCTAACTATGGCTATTTGGGAGAAAGCCAGGATGAACTTGCAAAAAATTCTATATTGTAGAATTTAGAAAACAAATGTAGTTACATTTAGGTATAGTTCATGAACTACATTTAGAAAGCACTGGCAAACTGAAATCCTTAGCAGCTTGTTTTAATGAATAAAAGTGAGTTATTAGCACAGCTGTTCGTGGTAACCAACTCATTATATACATCAAAATTTTTTTGTGTTTTTTTACATCAAATTTGATTAACAATACTGTTAGTTTTCTTACAACCTCCCTTTTTAGTGAAGATAAAACATTCACAAATTCAGTTTCATTCAAGACAAATGTATTTCTAATCTGTTTTAAAAGGATTTGGAAGTTTGACCCCCTCCATATATTAGTAAGTTTATAAAGTAAAAACACTGTGACTATAACTACAAATACATCGCCATCAAACTTCCAGATGATGAAGAGTCATTCTAAGGTAGACAAATGGACCAGACTCCATGCCTTGAAGCTTGCAAAGTTAATCTCAGATACTTGTGCATTTGAAATTCTTATTTTGGGGATTCTCAACTCTACCTACCCCTGAATGGGCTTCCAAAGTTTAGACATATTCCTTGACTGAAGAATGTATCTTCTCTAAGAGGGTATCTCATTTCCTTTGGCAACATATTTAGGGGAATTATACAGAAAACAGAGAGATGGAAGAACCCCTACTACTTAGTCTTTCAGATCAAATGAATCTACACAGGCAACCAATGAGGACAGGAGCCTACTTTGATGTCCCTAAAAACAAAATCTAAATTGAAACGATGTCATCAACAAAAAGAGTGTATGAAGACTTAAATAATTTTAAATAAAAATCACATAATGAAATTAATGTGGTATCTTAATCCACAAGTTATCATTACTGAGTGGTCATTAAATAGCCATTAGAGAGCTATCTCATTTGTGACTTTAGCTTTAAAATCCTCTACTGCACTCAAATATAGACCTTATAGGCAAGAGGAATGGAAAGGAGTTTAACTGGAATTAGAAGTCATACCTCCACTACCACTTAAAATGTGAACATATTTATTAGTAACTTTGCAAAAACCACCGAAGCCTTAATTCCACAGGTGAAACAATTTCTTGAGGCTTTTAATCACTAGAGCTCTGCGGAAAAGCTCTAGTTCATCAGCCACCTCCTGTCCATACTGGATGCCTCCTTGCCTGTTTGAGTGCGGCTCCCTCTCAGGATTCTGGATTTTCTCACCAAGGGGTTTCCCCACCCTACCGGGCCAATCCCAGCCCTAGAAGGCTCCTCCGTGTGGACTGCTGACTGGCCAGAGAGGAAGCAGCATGCTGACCTGAGCTAATTAGAGATGACTGCTATTTCACTTCAATTCGAAACTTGATGTTGATTGTTGATGCAATTTTTCCAGCCCTCACTGAACCTCCAACACTCCTAAATATAGATATTTGGAAATGCACACTGTAAATGGGAGTATAACCATGAAGATGCAAAGGTCAAAGACCTGAGGGCGCCTTTCCTTCTGATTTTTGGCTTTACAGACCTAAATTTGTGGTGAGGTCCCCTAGATATGTGTTTGCTGTAAAAGAAAAATAAGTAGAGAAGTGGACAGGGAGTAAGTGCTCAGGACAGCTATATAAGCACTGAAGAGGAATTCTGCTTGTAAAATTCTTTAAATTTTTTTTAATGTTTATTTATTTTGAGACACAGAGAGACAGAGCAAGAGGAAAGGAAGGGCAGAGAGAGAGGGAGACACAGAATCTGAAGCAGGCTCCAGGCTGTGAGTTGTCAGCACAGAGAACAACACGGGGCTTGAAATCACAAACTGTGAGATCATAACCTGAGCCAAAGTCGGCGCTTAACTGACTGAGCCCCGCAGGGGTCCCCACTTTCTTTATGAGACCTTTACTCAATCACTCAGTTCTTTCTGCTCCAGTCAAGTATGATTCTCTTCCACCTCTGGGTCCTTGCTCTCCCTTGCCCCTAAGCCTAGAGGGTTCTACATCCCTTTTTACATTTATGTATAAATACTACTTCCTTCAAAAACCTACAATTTACCTGAGAGGCTTTTCTTCACTACCTCTTATCCAAACCTTGAGCCTCTCCTTCTACCATGATCTTTTTAGGATCTTTGTGTTAAGTAAACTCATTTGTTGCTTTTAATCATGTTTTGTGACTATCACTTGCTCTTCATAGGTATTGACAGTCCTCTTGAGTATTTCATAATCCAATATAGTTTAAAAAAATTTTTAAATGTTTATTTTTGAGAGAGAGAGAGAGAGAGAGATTGATTGATTGATTGATTTAGGGGCAGGGAAAGAGGGAGACACAGAATCTGAAGCAGGCTCCAAGCTGCAAGCACAGAGCCCGACATGGGCTTGAAACCATGAACAGTCAGATCATGACTTGAGCCGAAGTCAGATGCTTAACCAACTGAGCCACACAGGTGTCCCATAATCCAATATAATTTTTAAAATAATGTCAAAATAATTGAGTCACATTAAAATGCTGTTTTTAAAATAGGTGAAAATAGTCAAGTATCAACAGTGCTATAAAGTTCAACTTAATATTTATATAAATTCAAGAAATGCTCTAAAATAAGTATATCTCCTTGTCACCTTCTTCAAGACATTTTAGCTACTGCCCCACATCGTTAGGTCTCTCTTTCTAAAACCTATAAAAAGCTTCCCCTCAAAACGATTAGAGGGTTAGTGCTTTTTCCAAATGGTGTTAGCTATTATAAAAAAGTAAAAGAAAATATATTGTGTAACTGAAATAATGAAGGATTTTATAATAGTTCTAAAAATGCAGTGGTAAAGGAGAACTCAGGTTGAATAATAAAATCTTGAACTTACCTTCCTCTGTAGGATTAAACCCACAGATGTCACAAATGCAACGAACCCACTTATTCATCTCTTCCTCACTGTCTGCTACCAAGTAGAAAATTCGGTCAATGGTGTTGATATCAAAAATGTAGCTGTTTTCAAATTCTTTTTTGTTAAATGTCAATCCAGCATCAACTTGCTGACATAAATTTAAATCAATAATACGGATAGGCTTCTTGGCATGATCATTTTTGTAATATTCCAAGACATCTGGATCTCCAGTTAAGCGACCACTGCGTAACACAAACCATCTCCTCTTCCATGCCTAGGGATGAAACAAAAACATTCACCTAGTATTAATTTGAGGGAAATCTTTCAAGAAGATGTACATTTATCAATGTGAATTTTACAAATGAATTGTTGAGAGAAAGTCACATACATGTTTTGTTTCCATGGAATAATCTACCACTCCAGCAAATTTACTGATGCCTCAATTAACTTAAAAAAAGGTGTCTATATATATATAGTTATTATTTTCTATTAGATCTTCTAATAGAACATTAGAAGATATTGATTGATATTAGATGATATTACATAATGTAACATCAAGTCAATAAACCAAGGAAAACTGACTTTTTACCAAATATAAAGAAGCAGCATTTCAACATATGATGCCAGGAAAACTGGGTCTCACATGCAAAAGAATGAAGCTGGACTCTACATCATACAAAAATTAACTCAAAATGAATCATCAAAGACCTAAACATAGGAGCTAAAACTAGAAAACTCTTAGAAGAAAACACAGGGAAAAGCTTCATAACATTAGATTAGGCAATGCAGAAGAAACACAAAAGAAAAAAAAATAGGTAAACTGGATTACATCAAATTTAAAAATTTACACATTGAAGGACTCAATCAACAGAGTGAAAAGTCAGCTCACAGAATGAAAGTATCTGCAAATAATGTCTCATAAAAGATTAATGTCTAGAATATAAAGAGAATTCCTACAACACAGTTAACAACAAAAATAAATAACCCCGGTTTAAAAATGTGTAAAGGACTTCAGCAGATTCTACAAAGAAGATACACAAATGGCCAATAAGCACATGAAAAGATGCTCAGAATCACTATCATTAGAGAAATGCAAATCAAAACCACAATGTGATACAACTCCTTACTCATTAGAATGTCAGTTATCAAAAAAAGCAGAAAATAACAAGTGCTGGCCAGGATGGCAGAAATCAGAACCAGTCTGGAAAATGGTAAGGCAGTTCCTCAAGAGATTCCAATTGTATATGTCCAAAAGAATTGAAAGCAAGGTCTCAAACAGGTATTTGCACACTCCTGTTTTTAGTAGCATTACTCACAACGGTCAAAAGGTAGACGCAGCCCAAGTGTCCATTGATGAATGAAGAAATGAACAAAATGTGGAATATACTATTCAGTCTTAAAAGGGAAGAAAATCTAACACATGCTGTAACATGGATGAATCATGAGATGTTATGTTAACTGAAATAAGCCAGTCACAAAATGACAAAAAATTGTATGAGTCCACTTATATGAGGTACCTACAGTAAGCAAATTCATAGAGACCAAACGCAGAATGGTAGTTGCCAGTGGTTGGAAGGTAGGGCTAAGGAGTTAGTGTTTAGGGCAGAGTTTCAGAAGGGGATAATGAAAAAATTCTGGACATAGAGAGTGGTGATGATTACACAACAAAGTGAATGTACTTCATGCCACTGAAGCTGTACACTTAAAAATGTTTAAAATGGTAAATTTTATGTTAGGTATATCTTACCACATTAAAAAAAAAAAACCCACAAGGTTTTTCATGCCTTAATATTAAACCATAAAGAGTACATAAAGTGGGGGCACCTGGGTGGCTCAGTCGGTTAAGCCTCCAACTTCAGCTCAGGTCATGATCTCATGGTTTGTGGGTTCGAGCCTCACGTCAGGCTCTGTGCTGACAGCTCAGAGCCTAGCACCTGCTTCAGATTCTGTGTCTC